>NC_133033.1:2232500-2543461 GCF_048771995.1 Taeniopygia guttata | reverse complement strand
TAAAACATCTTTAGCTTTTGCCCTGCAATGCTTTCTGAAGTAAAGATCTACCTCTTGGATCTAACCAACTCTTTCCACAGTCCACAGGTCTGCTGAGAGTGGGCTCTGTGATATCTCAGGGCCTGTAATTCTCTGGCTCCTCTTCCTTGCATAAAATTTGCCCTTTTCCAGTCAGTAGTGGTCCCCTTTGTTTAGGGAGGGATTCTGTAAGGTTACAGTCAGTGGAGGTGCAGCTCTTTTGGTACTCAGGAATGACTCTCATTAACTCTGGAGAGTTGAAAGCCTCCAGCTCAGTCATTCCTTTTTGTGGTCCTGGTGCTGCACTGATGACCTGAGGTGTGGAGTTTTCTCCTGGGAGAGACTTTATTTATCATCCTCCTGTGCTGCCAGGGCCTGCACCAGCCTGCTGGGTGAGCAGCACCAGGAGATGGAACTCCAGAGAATTCATATTTATTTCCTGACCAGTGTTACCTCAGTCACACCCATCTGCATATTTGGATTCAGTAATCTTTGAGATCTTTTCCTGCCTTAATCATTCTGTGATCTTCTTGTCCTCACTCACCTTAAGACTCCTGCAGAGTATTTTCATAATATTCTTCTGGTTTCCTGTAGCACATCTCTGAACATGCTGCAGTTTCCTCTCTGGGCACTGCAGTGGCTTCATTAGAGCTCATGTCTTGGGTGTAAAGACCCAATAGCTGGAGTTCAGAAAAGGCATTTTTTTAACCATTCAGGCACAGGGGCAGGTCACAAAGGCAGGGGCTGCTCTGCCTTTTAGCTGACTTTGGAACCAAGGCTGGAGGTCTTTCCAGAACCTTCAATTCCCCCACAGATTTCTGGGCTCCTCTACAGGAACTTCTGGGTGAATTTATACAGCTTGTGTTAAAGTCAGCATAAATTATCCTTATGCCTTGTAGTTTCTAAGACATGTAGATGTAATAGAGGATTCTAAATTACGGCTGTCAATGAATAGCAATTTTTCTGTGATTGTTGAAGATCTGTCAGTATTAAAGACAACCTGGAAACGAGAGAAATGTAGCAGTTCCTATATTCCATTCTGTTTAACTTTTCTGTCCAAGCCTTGTAACCAGACATCCTTTGTTGTGACTTTTGCATGTTCCCAGAAATAGGAAGCCAGAACAGAGGTACTTGAGTAGCTGAGAGTTGAGGTTCTCAGAGCATTGTTTTGCTATGACAGAGGCTGGAAAAGAGCAACACTTTGTCTGTCCTGTGTCACTTACCCTTTTTTTTTGGTTTGTTTTACTGTGGGACTTCTATGCATATTTTACTCCTGCAGAAATATGATGTATGAGATTTCACCTTGGAACAAAATTTAATGGCCAAGTTTAAATTCCAGAGATAGGTGCTTATTTTGGATGTGGTGATGGGCACTTCATTATAATGGTGCTAAAGTAAATACTGCTAATTTAAGGCTCTGACTAAACTCTGGAAATGCTTTTAGAAGTTTAATGTAAAACGTATGTTTTATAAAACGCGTATTACTTCCCTTTAAGCCCAAGTTGTGTGAAATTCTTATTAAATTGTGTTTCCTGGGGAGGTATTAAATAGTAATTCTGGCCAGGCAAAGCCATGCTTAAGCAGTCGTGGCACAAAGGCAGCAGGGTTGGGCTGCAACGTGCACGAGGCCTGAAACTCTGTGCTAGCAGAGTGCAGGCAATGAATTTAACAGCTGCAGCCTCTGCAAGCCTGCAGGCTGGGCAGAACTGCTCCATCCTGCCTTGCAGGAGTGCTCAGAACCCAGAGGGACAATGCTGGCAGTCAGGAGCTTAAGAGGGGTCTGGGGAAAAAGCCCCAGAAGTAGGGCAGGTAAAGGAAGAGCTTCAATGTAGTAATTTTGGGCTTGTGTAGTAATTTTGTGAGAGCAGGAGGAAGCTGCGAGGAAAAAAAGATCCCAGTTTTGAAGAAGCTGACAATTTTGACCAGAAAAGATGATTTTTACAATAGGTTTGTGGTTTCTTCTTTATGTTTGCTAATTAGAAATGAGAAACTGCCTGGAAGCGCAGGCAGAAGGACAGGCTAAATATGCTGAAAAGTTGTTGCTAATGAAAGCTGTCCCTGGAAGTGTTTTCATTTCTGAGGCCTTGCACATTATAGAAGACATGGTACATATGTTAGGACATGAGGAATTCAGCTGGATGAGAGACTAGAAAGAAATTTCCTATTAGCTGCCATGTGGAAAAAGCTGTTGGGGGAAAAAGGAACATTGTAAGTGAATTGAGTGATGCCACTGGAATTGAATATATTTAATCCAAATCCCTTCAGCCCACATTTCTACAGTTCTAAGGAAGTCACAAGCAGAGACTTCAAAGTGTATTTGAAAGAAAGAAAGGGGAAAACTTCAAATGGAGACGTGCATCAGCACCTGCTCTGAACAACTTGTAGATTTTGGTATTGTGTTTTGGAAGTGACAAAAAAATCTGTATCCAGCCAGCTGAACGCAGCTTACAGTTGCTGAACTGAACTTTGAGCTTGACCCTGAGATTCATTACTCCTGGTGAACCTTGAAATCTATATTTGGCTGCACAGTGGATTTCAGGTGCTTCGGTCCTGTGTGTTCACACTGTTGTAACTCTGTAATAGCAGAAAAAGACTCAGGAATTTCTGTCCCTCTGTTTTTCTGCAGATGTAAGGAGCAGAAGAATGCACTGGTGTTCTGGTTTTGATACAGTTCAGAAGTAAAGACAGTGATGAGCCTGTTCTTGATCATAAATCACACATTAGAAACGTTCATTTCCAAAGAAGTTAAAAAACCTTAACTAGCAGTTGAGAATTTTAGGAGAATTTGTCTTCCCATTATTTTTTAAGGAGATAATTTATTACAGAGACAACTGTGGGCTGCATTTACAAACCCAAGTTTTTAATCGTGGTGGGGTTCATTTTGGGAGCAGAAAATAGTTACCAGGATTGCTGGAATTCTCGGATATCTGTGTCTGCTTGAGCCTGTAGGTTGAAAATCTTCTGGATATTTCCAAGTGACACCTCAGTTGTTGGGTTCTGAGCAGTGTGGTTTCTCAGTGCAAATCAGACAGAATTTGCCTGCCTGGCATAGCTGAAAGTGAGCTGGAGAGAACAGGGGTGGGCTGTGTTGTCATAGAAGTAAACTTCAATCTCTGTTTTTATTGAGTGGAAAACTTCAAAGTTGCAAAAGTGTGTAATGAGGGTTGCATTGCAGAGCTTTATCTTTGCAGCCTGCAAAGGTGCTGAGAGCAGAGGCAGCTTGATGATGCCATTTGTGCAGTGTTTTGCTCTTGGTGGGCTCTGAGCTCCACAATTCCCCCCTCGAGGTATTTTACTCCCTGGTTGTGTGCAGAACCTGAACTTGTGCTTTACATTCCGAATTTCAGGGCGACACAGCGGCAACGCCGAGTGGTCTGTGCCTTGTCTAGACATCTGACAAACTACTGCAGCCATTCAAAAAAAAAACCCAAAAAAACCCATTTTTTGGTAATTCAGCCCCCAGATGCTGCTGCTGTCGCTGCTGGATGGAATTTGCTGTAGAGCTTGATTCTTACCAGTTACACATTGCTCCAGCTTGGAACTTTATATGTGAGCTGAGCTTCTGGCTGAGGTCAAACACAGGGCAGCCAGTCATTTTCTGCTGTCTAGCTCTGTCAAATTGTCTTACAGGACTGTAACCAACTGCCTTGGTTGCATAAGTAAGAAAGCTGAAAAGATATAAATGTCAAGATAGCCAAGTTCCCACGGAAGACTGGTTTAGAACTGGAGCTTATATTAAAGCTCATGTTACTTACTGGCCTAATTAAAGTAGACAAGGCTTTATACCTGCCAAATGTATAAATAAAGTCTGTGCCTGCATTGTGCTGACACAGCCCCTTGATAACAGCAATGTCTTGTCAGGTGTTTTCCTTCTTAAGGGGGCTCATTTGGGTGGGAGATGATCTTTCCCTGCAGTGGGAAGCATTTTTACGGCAGCAAATGATGAAGTTGTGTGAAATTTGTTTTGCAGCCTGAAAGAATGATTTATTTACAGTACTGCATGGTACAGAACTCACATCTCATCACCAAGTATCACCTCTTCTGCCTCTCAGCTGAATAAATCACACTTTTACAGGAGCTGACATTTTTCATTGTTTTCCTAAGAAAGACATTTTTGATTTGCGCTGTTTGATAGACTCAGCTTAATGTGCTTCCCTTTTGGGGATTATTCCCTCTAATCTTTTATTTACACTGAATTTTTATTGGAGTATTTAGAAGTAAATGTACTTCTGAATGTACAATATGCTTGAAAATGTGATATTCGCTTTCATACTTAGGAAGAGTCCCACTCCCTCCAGCACATGATCTGAAATCCAAGTGGGAAAACCTGCTGGGACCAGAATACGAAGTTATGGTATGTTTTATTTCAGTAGACTACTTTCATGAATGTTATTTCTTTAAATTACAGATCTGTGAGCTTAGCATCACAGGCTGTTTATAGAACAGTTCAGTGTTTGGAACAGATCAGTAACATCAGATTTTCTTTCCTGTAACATCAGGGCTGAAATGTATATTATAATGAGTTGGGGATTTGCCCTTTTATTTTATTCTGTTTATATAGATACTATTGTTATACAAATAGGAGACTGGAACAGTGATTTAAGGAAATCAGCTGTCCTGTTAAATCTGCATCACAGCAGCCACTTAAAATATATGGCATTTTTATTATTTCATTCATGATCTATTTGTTTTGCTGGGCACTGAATTAAAAAAGGGCTCAGGATAGAGCTTCCGTTTTCAGAAGGATCTTACCATTTTATCTGAAGAATGAAAGAATGATTTTCAAATATGCTGGGAAAATACAAAGTAATTCTCAACGGTGTAACTTCGTGGTGCCAGTGTCTAGTAGATATTTCTTCACTTCATATTAAATAATTGCCTAGCAAAAGATTATTTTGATGAATTGTCACAAGGAATTGATGGAAATTGTAATTCACTTGTGCTTTTCAGTGCTGGGTGAGCCAGCAAGTACAGATAAAAGACTCAGGAGAGCGTTCTTTCCGAAGCCTGAAAAAATTCTCACCACCACCACCAAGAAAATGCCCTGTTTGTCTTTGCAATGCTTGTCCAGTTGATTTAGAGACACTTATTTTTACTACTTGGAGTAGCCATCGTTCCAGTCACTCGCTGGGAGATTTAAAGTAGCTTTAAGAATTGCCTTGAGAAACTCGCTTCCCCTCTTTCCATTAGCACTCCTTTAAGATCTGAAGCTCGTGTGAGATTACGTACGTGATGCAATAAATCTGTTTGGCTGCCCACTTCAGTTGCTTGGTATTCCCACCCTTACATTTCCAGGGGCTGATATTCCTCCCTGAGCACTATCACACTTCCCACAGAGGATGAAATCCTGCTTAGTTGGTGAATCCAACCCTTCCAAATCCTCCTTCAGCCGCCGGTGAAATGTCAGCAGTGAGAATGTGAACCATGGGGCCTCTTGAATAACAGAAGGGAGCTCTCCTGGCATCCCATTTTGACAGTGATTTTTTGGTTCTGGTTGCCTGTGCCTCCCTCCTGTGTTGAGCAGCAATGTCCAGTTGGAGTGACACCCCAGTCCCTGTGTCACACCATCCTGGCTCAGCCCCCAGAACCCACCCCGAAGGTGCCTGCAGGGTTCTCTCAGGAGAATTTATCTTGAGAGGAAATGCTGTTTAAAGACAGGGTTTGGTGGCCCTGGTGGCTTCTGTGCTGCTGCTCCTTTTTGGTGCCAGTGGAAGCAGCTGAGATCCTGAGGAGTGACTGTGTGGTGTCAGACTGAGGTGCTGCCGCTCCTAAGTCCATTTAGTTACATGCATGGACATGAAATGGGTTCTGTCTGTCAGGAAAAACATCATGAGTACTGCAAAACAACATGCTGTTTAAAAATAATCCAGAAGAAAAGTCTATTCTTTATTTAACTAGAAGTTTTCAAATAAAAGTTACCTGATTTTTTTTCAAGGCTCTGTTTTTTTCAGATCTACCAAGTGCAGTTTTCCTTTAAACATTCAACTTCAGTGTTCCAGATTCCAACCCTGGGCCCTAGATTGAAACTAAATGATCTTTAAGAGCTCTTCCAACCCAAACCATTCTATGATTTTGTCTTAATTACATTTAAAATTGAAGTAAATAACCTTCTAACACTGCAAACAAATCTGTTACATTAAGAAGGGACAATTCAAGAAAACTGGTGGTGAGCATAGTCCTTTTATTAATCTTAAAAAAAGACACAGAAAGGATTTCCTGTCCCTGGTTTAAATAACCCACTTTCCATTCCCATTTGGTAATTAAAGTTATGTATTTTGAGCCAGAAGTTGGTGGGTTAGTCTGGATGGGAGATGGCTGCACTATAGCCCGAGGTAACAACTTAAGCTGTCATACTCTCAAATTCTGACTGGCAAGTCCGTGTGGGTATTTGTGTCAAACATAATGGCATTTTGTGCTTACACAGGATTACTGAACTTGACTAAAATTGGCATTTGGGCGCCAGGAATAGGATAATATTGGAGTCTGCTAATAGTGCATAATCGCCACATTCCTACTTTTAAATGTTCTGTGCCTGAAAGATTTTTCTAACATTTGTTTAAAATTATTTTGCATCAATGTGACATTGTTTAAGTATGGTGTATTTTGCTCATGAGTTGTTCGGGGTTTTTTTGCCAGAATGTCATCGTTCTGGTAAAGTCTTTATTGTCCCACTGTTGAAAAATGTTCTGATGTGCAATTTTTAGGTTGTGAATGTGGATATGCCCTTTAAAGACGATTCAGAGCTCCAGAAGTACTCGAAGGTAAGGCTTACATGGTGGTTTCCTTCCTGGTGTATGTTGGCACAGTAATCCTGGGAGGGCAAGACACAATTCCAGATGTGTTTCAGGAATTTAGTGGTTTTGTGGCTCTGTATTTTCCAAAAAAAAGGCTGCCAATATTCTGCCTATCTCCTGGATTGATCCAATACCTTTTCATAGCACAGGCAAATAAACCTTTTAAAAGTTCATTACCAAACCCCCAAACAACAAAAAAACAGCCTCAAACCATGCACATTAACCCTAATTTTTTGGGTACTTAATTGCAGAGAATGGAGCATAGGTTGAAACTCTGCTGAACAACTTTTTTGTCCCACAGAGAATTTTGCTGTAGTGATCCTGGCTCAGGGAAAGGGATGTGTAATTCATTTATATTATCAGATCTTAAATTAATTTAACTTTCAAGACATTTTCAAGGTACTTGTGTTAATATTGTGGAAAAGAGGTTTTTAGAGGTGATGCATTTATGTATTTGTGGGGACACCTCAGTGGGAAAGGGCCATAAAGTCATGATCAGACATGTCTCCGAAGGAATGCTGTGGATCACTGGATTGCTCCTTTTATTTGAATATCCAGAATAATTGGGGTAGAAGGACAATCAGTGTTTGAACTCCAGTAATAAAAATCCAGAAAATGTCCAAACTGAAGGAGCAGCTCCTCCTGATCATCTCTTCTCCCCGGGTTGCCGTGATTTCTTCTGCTTTTTCTGGATAGTGTATCACTTTTATTCTACTTTTCCTGATATTAGCACACTTAAGGCACTGAGGGTTGGAGTTTCCCTAGAGAAAAATTCCAAATTAGGTAGTCCCAGTGGGAAAAGACTGACACAAAATCAGTGATTTCCCCTTGCAGAAAAAAGGGTGTTTAGTGTTAGTAATTACTTACAGAGGACACTTCATGGATATTTTTTCTACCTCAAAGCAGTGTAACTCCCAAAGGAGTAAGACAGCTGATCTTGTGGTGAGATTTTTAGGGCAGTTATGGAATTTCTTTTATTACTTTATTTATTTATATTTCTTTTATTTTTGTTTTCCTCCAACCCCACGGAAGAGGGTTTGGAACTGGATGATGTTTAAGGTCCCTTCCAACCCAAACCATTCTGTGATTTGTTGACAGCTCACCTTTTGGGTGGTACTTCTCTCTGTATTCTTCCCATTAAGTTTAACTATTTGAGAGTACAGTTCAAGTTGCCTTCCCCCTCACCAAGGAACAGACTGGTTGTTTTTATTTGTTCAAACATTTTGTAAATGGGCAGTATTGGTGTAACACAGGTGAGGTCACTGTGAACATTTAATCATCTTACTGTGGGTTTGGTTCCATTTGGTGAGTTACTGAATCCTAAATCTGGTTTTTTCCTGGTAGATAAAGATTTAGACCTAAATACATATTTATATTTATCTTTTGGCAGCTGTTACCCATCCACACTCTGAGATTAGGAGTTGAGCTGGACACTTTTGATGGACATCATTATATATCATCCATTGCTTCAGATGGCCCAGCTGCAACACTTGGTCTCCTGCAACTGGAGGATGAACTTCTGGAGGTAAAAAAATAAAATAGAAAATAAAAATTATGTGTTTCCTGTTTGTTTGACCTTCTTAAAATTCTTCTCTTCATTTCTAGCTTGGCTGCTGTGTGTGCAATAGAATTATTCCAGATTAGTTGTGGAGGCAGAGTTGTGCTTTGGAATTCATTCATTTTCTTCACTGTTCCCTTCCACATTTATGGACAAAATGTCAAATTCTTGTGACCTCTCAGTGACTTCACGGGTATTTTCTCTGAAATGTTTTAACATGAGTATCAAGAATTACAAGGACCGAGATAATATTTGTGTTGAACTATTTGTAGTCCTGTGGCTCAGTCTTTTGCACAATTTGGTTTCAGCTTTTGTGGTGGGTAATCTTTCTGAATATTTGTCACCCCAAAAACATTTACAGCAGTCTTAGGAACAGTGGTTTCAGTTACACAATAAAACTCTTTTGTGGAGTGTTGAAAGATATTTGTGTGTATGAGCAAATACATTGGTTTGTTTAAATGTATATAAAGAGGTATTGGGGCAGCTTTGGAGTTCTCAGAGTCACACCAGACCTATTTTCTCAGGAAAAATAATTATTTGATAAAATGATTCCTATTTTGCGAGTGTGTGTACGTGTACATGTATCTGTTGGTATCTCAGCCTACAAAGTGAAAAGACATTAATTTCTTATTGCATGCTTATACTCCTTGCGGAATATTTTGATATTGGAACTTTTTTTTTAGTGGATGCAAAGAACATTTAATGGAAACAGAATTAGGCCTTCTGAAAATTGATTTGTTAGGTGTACAGCTATTTCGCTTTTACTTCTTCACCCTCTAACATCAAAAATTCATACTGATATCACTAAGACCTAAAACATTTTCTTATTGCTTAATGGAGGAAATCTTGATTCCTGAAGGAAGGGATTAATGGAATGCTGGAAGTGTTGTTTAAATTGCTTGGCCACTAAACCAAAAAAATTTATAGAAAAAGCAATAATGCAGTGCTGTAGAGTAACTTAGGAAACTTTAATTGTGTATATTTAACAGTTTTATGTATTACTCTGTACTCAGAATTAAGTTCACAGGTATGGCCAGACCTAGTGAGTGTAAATTTTTTGCTGCCCTGTAGTTGGGAAAAAGCCCCCAACAAAATAAAAATGTGCTCTAGGGCTAAAGTTGTAAGTGCCAGGTTTAGCCCAGACTATGTTTTTGCAGCCAAGTTATAAATCCCCTTAAATAGGGGTTTGCAGTGGAAAAAGTGACAGCCCCATTCCCCAAACAAGCAGCCTTACCTGGGCCTGATACATTTGGGATTGAAATACGATCAGCAAGGATTTTTTTAGTTTTTTTCAATGTACAGCGAGGTTGAATGTTGATTATTTTTAATGATGTGTTTGAATTATGACAGACAGCACAACACCCCTCCCCTGCCCTTCATTTCAGCTAATTCCATTGTGTTCTTTTTCAGGAGTAAATTGCTTTTTTGTGCCCTTTTGTTGTACAATTTCTCTGCTATTTGAGGGCTGGCTGGCTGATGTGCTGAATGAGTGGGTGTAGGGCACCTTGCCTGCTCAGAGGCTGATTTCTGGCAGCTGCAGGAGGAGAAATGGGAGTCCCCAGGTCTGCTGGGGGGTGCACAGTAGCTCTTCCCCATCCATCACAGGATGCTGAGAAGTGCTGGGAGCTTTCCACCACGCTGCCACTCTTGGAGCATTAAAAAATCCTTACGTGTGGATCCTTCTGCTTAAATAATTAACTAATGGACGAGGCTGATAGCTCAGCACTTGCTGTAATTCTTGCAGAAAATGCCCAGAGCAGTTTGTCTTGCCGTGGTGGAGGCCAGTTCCACCACCCTCAATTTTTCTGCTTGGCTGGGATGTAGAGTGGGAGAGGAACTCTGTCTTTCCCAGCAGTCCAAACTATATTTACACTGCAAAAAGCACAAAATTGGGGCGGAAATAGAAATGATCAGGAAGCAGATGTTGTCTAAAGTGGGATTGCTGTGGAGCCTTGAATAAGATTGAATCCCTGTGATCAGCAAGATCTGGGAGGTTTATGGAGAGGCACAAGTGCACACATACAAAGGTGTGTCCGTGTCTGGTGAATGTTTCCATGCTCTGTTTTCTCAGATCAGGTGTGGGTTCCTTTGCAGTGTGGGTATGGAGGGAAGGGCTGAAGGTAATCCTCAGCTGTGCCTTGGTTTCTGCTGTGGAGGGGCTTGGATGAGGTGCTGGATTCCCAAACCAGTGGCTGCCCTCCAGCACTGTGGACATTTGGTCATGAGAGAGGCTTGAGGCAGCCTAAAAGAAATCCCTGGAGCACACGAGGTGTTGGGATTGAGTCTACAGCAGTAATTGGGTTAAAACCCTGCTCTTTTGGGGCTGCTGTACTGGCTAACACAGGTGATTTATGGCACCTGCTGGCATCCTGCTGTCCTTGTATTTAGGGACACACCTGTGGTGCAGAGAGAGAAACCCTCAGGATATAAAGGTTATAAAATAGGTAAAAGAGGATGAATCCCTCTTTTTTTTTTTTCCTGCAGAAATAGAATCACAGAGTTACAGGATGCTTCGGGTTGGAAGGGACATTGAAGCTCATCCAGTCCCATCTCTGGGACATCTTCCACTATCCCAGGTTGCTCAAAGCTCAGTCCAGCCTGGCCTTGGACATTTCCAGGGATGGGACAGCTACAAAAAAGTGCTACTGCAGTATCCCATTTTTAAAGCACCGTTACCTCTCTATCTCTCTATGTATCTATCTACCTAATCTCTCTATCTCTTTTTTTTTTTTTTTTTCTTTTTCAAAGTCTGTGGTTTAGAACATCCATTTACAATGCTCTGTTATCACTCACAATCTTGAGTTTATGGTATGGTAGGCTTTGACCCTTGTCAGGCCTTTTTGGTTAATTGCTTACTGTAGATGGTTTCTTTCTTACTGTACAAACACTCTCACCTGTTTTCTGTAGGATCTATTTCAGTTTCAGTCACTTCGTTGCATTTTAAATGGGCAAAGTTAGAATCAGAGAATCATTAAGGTGGGAAAACACCTCTAAGGTCATTGAGCCAAACTTCTAAGCTAGTTGTGGTAGTTCTGACTTCAAGTTTTTTGATAGTAGCTCAGAACCTGTATTTGCTTAAAATATTGTGGGGAAAATTAATTCTTTTATCCTTTTAAATTCAAACACATAAGCCTAACACTGAAAAAAGATCCCCAGCAAAGAAACAGGTGAGGAAGAAATAAGAATTCTAGGAAAGGTTTAGGCTTGGAGAAGTGGTGAGCAGAAGAGAAATTAGAAGAAGCTAGAGAGACATGATGCAGCAGTCTTGGGGGTGAAGTTTTACAGTAATGTATATATTCTTCAGAAGCATATGTTAACAAAACCATGCAAGCTGTGCTAGAATTACCAGGTAAAATCAGACTTTCAGGTTCGGGTGGAGGAAAAATGTACGCCAAAAAAAAAAAAAAAAAAAAAAGAAAAAAGATAAAATAATCTGGCAGATATCCTTTAATTCTCTTGGTGTGGATGTGTGGTCCCATTCTGCAGGTTAACGGGGTGCAGCTGCGTGGGAAGTCCCGGCGTGAGGCTGTCACCTTCCTCAAGGAGGTGCCACCCCCCTTCACCCTGGTGTGCTGCCGGCGGCTCTTTGGGGACGGCACCGAGTCCTTGGTGGACGAGCCCCCCGTGGCAGTGTCCCCTCCAGGGCACAAGGTAACACTTCAGCGCTTCTCCTGTCACCCATTTGTGCAGAAGGACTGTAAATTTTTTGGAAAAATCCGCGTGTTTTTCTGGGTTTGCGCGGGTTGGTCCTGAGGATGTTCGTTGTCCTGGGAAGACAAGGTGGGTAAATCACGGAGCTGCTTTGCTGACTCCACATCCCATTCATCATCCCCACACTTAATAGGTGAGTGAGAGCTCTGAATTACACTAAATCACATCCTTGCCACCATTAGCTGATTGCTTCCGTGTACTGAGTAGGTTTTTATAGAACTGGGGTGGAAAAAAAAAAAAAAAAAGATTGAAATTTAAAAGTTTCTTTCCGTCACAGGAGCTTTAAAGTCTCAAAGTAAAGCTTGACACTTGTGGTTGCTCCTGTTTGCAAAAGTATTTGCAGCTTGGCTTCTCATCTTTTCTGATTGCCTGGCCTTTCTATTAGCTGTCTGTGGTTAAATCTTTTATGCTATTTATTTTTTCCTTTATGCATCTAATGGGACAGCTGAAGTTCATCAACGTGTAACAGGTCAGTAATATTCTAACAATTAATTAGACTAATACACGAGTATTTGTGTGCCAGGTTGGGCTCTGATGCTCAAAACATGTAGGCCTGTGCCCGGGGGAGTACTCAAGGCAACAAGCTGGAGAAAACTCTATTCATAATGCTCAGTGAAGTTTTAATTCCATAAAAGGTCACATTTTAGGGCATGTATGCGCCATTAATAATCAAAATATTGAAGGAATAGTGTTCGTATAGAGCTGACAGAATGGTATTTGAACCAGAGTTTTTATTTTCCAGGTGAAACCCGAGGAAGACTTTAATCCTGAGGAGGAAGAAGGGGAATTGGCATTATGGTCTCCTGATGTGAAGGTTATTGAGCTGGAGAAAGACAGAAATGGTTTAGGATTTAGCATTTTGGACTATCAGGTATACTTTTCTGTATAACTAAATGCCAAAAATCCCTTTGATCCCTTGTCTTGCACGGTCCTTAAAATGCTTTGTGATGTTGATTACTGAACAATGGACTTGACACTTGGGCCTGGGAACTGTAGGGAAAAGTCACGTATTTTGGGGTCAATCTATAAAGTATGAAGTGTTCTAAACCTCTGATTGCTAGACATGATAAAGTGCAAAATCTTTCATCAAGCTGCACCCCATAACTCTGAGTTTAATGAGGAAATGTTGGGCAAGGTTGTTTTTTTGTTGTGTTTTCTAACTTAGAATGACTTTTCAGCTGTCAGAGTGGCAAGCAAAGATTCTGGGGTATTAGTTGGAGATTATTATATTCTTAATTGTTAAACTTCTTAGAAATTAACAGACAAGTCTTTAGTTGGAGGGAAATGCTACTAAAATTAATGAATCCGTCTTTCAAAACACTGAAAATTAAATATGTAGAAACTCTCAAAATCTGTAGTCAGAACGAAACGTTCTTCATGTTTCTAGTCAACATGATATATTTTTTTAAGCCTCTAGTCATCATATTTATAAGGAAATAAAATAGCTGGATCTCTCTTTATAATAATATACACATCACATCTGAGTGCTGCCTAAACATTGTAGTTTAATGAAATGTGTTCAACTGTTGTACATAAATGTCAAGTGATATAAAATTCACTTTTTGATACAATAAGGCAGGAATTGGGAATGAATTAGAAGGAAAAAATATTTGAAGTATTATGCAAACCCATTAATTCTATATTTTAGAAGTGCGATTTAAGATTACTGAAAATAGATCCTGTTAGTCATTTTAGCTGACACATGTTGTGTTGCAGTGCCAGCTCTACTCTAGAGTTGCTGGGAGTCTTTACAGAGCAGTAATACACAGATTTGCTTTTAAGTTCTCATATAATCAGAATTAATGAAGGCTTTAATAGCAGGCTTTTTATTTACTTATTCGCAGATGCAAATACACGAGCAATGTTGTGGTACTTTCAGCTAAATTTAAATACATTCTAATCAATTCTAAATGAGTGGTAAACCACTTAATCTCAGATCTTTATAATTTCAAGATATTTATGTATAAAGTGTGTTCTTTTGTTTGGGATTTGCCTCTTAGATCTTTTACACTTTTCATCATCTGCAGATTAATTTTTATAGAGAGATATCTGTGGCTGTGTGTGTGTTTATCTAAATACATCCATCACATCCTTGAGTGCAAGGCAAAGAAAATAAATAATTGTCCATGCTACAGTGGAAGCAAGAAAAAAAAAAAAAAAAGAACTAAACTGTGTGTGGTTCCTGGGAGAGTGTTTGGAATTCTTAACACAGATTTGCTGGGAAGCACAGAATTAGAGCAGTGTTTAATTGTGCCTTAAAGGACCTGGAGACCCTTCTTTAAAACATGAAAGGTGTTTTTTTTTAGGCACAGACTCTTTGTTTTACAAGAGAAAATTCAAGCTTTATAATGGCAAATGATATTGCTTGTGCTGTGTGTCCACTGCTGATCTTGCTGCATTTGAAAAACACAATTTTAAAAAAAATTTTAGGTGTTTTTCAATGAAGATGGGTCTTGCCATGACCCATCTTCATCATCAGTGAGTGACCAGCCTTTCTAGGCTGCCACAGTGTTGATGGAGGTCAGGTGGGGAGGAAAATGCTTTTGAAGGGGAGATTTTCTTGGTAATTAACACACAAGGACTGGCTCTGTCCATTACAGAAATTCAAGGAAAGTTTGGTGTTGCATACCCAGCTTGGTGGAGGTGATGTGACTGTCCTGGGTTTTTAAGATCCAATTATTCCTGTAGCTGTTGGCTGATATGACATTTTACTTTTCCATCTTAAATTTGGTTGTAGAGTTAGATGTTGTGCTGAGCACTCCTGTGGTATATAATTTATAAATTTTGCCAGTTTTATTTCTCAAAACTGGCTGCATGCTCAGCATAAAGGGTGCTGTGCCTCAGTTGTCCTAAATGCTGTGCTTCCCAGGTCATGCTCTGGAAAACAGAATTCATAAAAATTCTTTGTGAGGCAGAATAGGAGTCTGAGTACGTGGAAAACTGAATGCTGAGATCGAGAAAATTATTACTCTGGCATATTAATTTTTAATGGGCTGTCTTTCTAATAATGTTTCATCTATCAAATAAATGATAAGCACATCCCAAGTGACTTGCAGGATATTCCCAGAAATGTACAAGCATAATTCCAATGCCTATATATTTTAATGAACTAATTACAAATTAATTATACCAATTATGCATAATCAATAGTATTTCTACTTTGTCCTGTGTTTTCTTTTGGTTGTCTTTAGGGGTTTAAGCTTAAAATTGAGCTTAAAACTTCCTTTTTTTAATAAGGTTCATAAAACTTTGGGGTAGAGTTACCACTTTTGCTATGACAGGATAGTATTTATATAGGATATTCTTTGTCTTCCTGTGGTCTCCACGTGTATTTCAAAAAAACCTTTTTTTCAGCAACCTTTGAATGCTTTTATTTGTAGTTATGTTGTAGGAAGTGTAAAATTTTAGAGACTGCTGCTCTGCTGGCAGCAAGGTCAGTACTTGGCCAGAGGGGAGGTGGATGGGAAACTGATCCTGTGGATTCTTGAAATGATGGATTTCACTGGATTTTTTTTCTTGTATTTAAATAAGAAACACTGAAGACACAATGAGTTCTTCTGTGTTTTTTTTTCTGTTGTCATCACTGTGCTCCTAGGCCAGGTACTGCTTTTTCTTGGTGGTGCTGTGATGGGAAGGCTGCAGAGGTCTCCTGGCCATTCCAAAGCTGTGCTGCTGAGCCTTCTGGCCAGCTCCTCTGTGGAGTAACACACTCTGCCTCCCTTCATTTCCTTCTCCTCTCACTTGGAGAGGTTGCTCTGCCTTTCACCTCTTCACTAACCTTTATGTGGTGCTGCTGGCACAGGTGGTGCCAAGTGAGCTCTGGTGGGGAGGGAGGGACCCAGGACCTGCTGGTGGAGTGATTTGGGATCAGCTGGGATGGAAAGGGGCTGCAGTGAGTGCATTTCGTGTTCTTTGTCAGCAGACCTGAAAGTATCCAGCCTAACAGCAAATTTGTCTAGCCTGGAACTGATCACAGAATCCCAGAATGGTTTGGGTTGGAAGGGATCTTAACTCTCATCCAGTTCCAAACCCTGCACCTTCCACTAAACCAAATTGCTCCAAGCCCCATCCAGCCTCCTGGCAGAGCTAAGCCATTGTTTTTGAGAGCAATCCCTTTTCCTTAGAAAGAAATTGAAATGTACATTATCAAGTTAAAACAGAGAAGAGATGCTGTCTAAAAACAACTGTGACCCCAGGGCATTTAGAGCAAGAGGAAAGAAAAATCCCAAAAGACTTATAGAGAAAATGAAGAGATCCCAGCAGGATAGAAAGTTCTTTGAGCCCTGAAACAGTGTTTACCAAAGACCTGATGTGTTGCAGGCCAATAGATTCTGTCAGTAATGTTTTACAGAAATATTGGAAAAACCACAGGTAGCTGAATTGCAGATTTCTTGAGGCAGTATTGACCAGAAGGTAACTTGAATGGTCTGATGAGCTTTTATCAAATTAAACAAAAAGCTGAATGGACTTTATGTGGAGCTTAATTTACTGTGCTTTGAAGTCAGAGTCTTTTTAAAGCAGCTGTTTTAGAGTGCATGAAACTGGAGAGGGTGAGGGGTGCAGCGGGGAGGTTTGACATTTTACATAACTCTTGGGAAGGACTGTGAGATGCTGTTTCTCCCTGTCTGTGCTGAGAGATAAGTCCCCAGTGCCTGCTTGCTTTGGCACAGTCCAGCTGCCCTGAAGAGCTGTCTGGCTGAGGAACTCATGGACTCACCTGCTCCAAGTGAAGCAGAAAGGGGCATTTCAGCACTCAGGAGCTTCAGGTTATCCTGAGCCAGAGGAGCAGCGTGAATTGTGCCTGCCTGGGTCAGTGCTCCAGGGATTTTCCTGTGCTCTAGCAATAGGGACCCCACAGCTGCCTTATTCCTGCCTTCCCTTTATTATTAGTAGCAGTTTTTCGTGCTGTAGAACTGTAGAACTCTTTTGCTGCACATTCAGCAGGTTATGTTTTGTCCTTCTCCCAGGGAGCATGGGAAACAATTGTTTTCTCTTTTCTAACGAAATCACTGCATAGTCATTCACGGCAGGAAGTGAAGCAATTTAAGTGTCTCCAAATATCTTTCCTCTTTTCTTTATGCCCCAAACAGGCTCCAGATGTAGAGTTACAAAAAAAAAAAAAAAAAAAAAAAAAAAAAAAGAGAACTGACTTCTTATTTGTAGAAGGTGGTATTCAAGTAGATTATATATATATTTTTATTTTTTTTTACTTTCTTGGTCTGTTCAGCAGCGAGATGCAGACTGGAATGCTTTGACAAGTTGCTGGCTAAACGTTTGCCCTCTTGTGATAATTTGAGCTTTGTCTATTCTTGTGATAAGTTTGTTATGAACAAAGAAGCATATTCATGTCTTTGTTAAACACATTTTCACCTGATCATGTGATGGAAACCTGTGGCTTACTGGCAAAAGCTGCACAGCTGTATTAAAAAGCAGTTTTACAATGGCTATCAGCTTGGTACTGGGAAAACTGATAAAGGCAGCTTTTCTCCCATCTCTACAACCCATCCACATTCATTAACATCAAAGTTCTGTAAGCCTCAGTACCAACTGTGTTGGTACTCATCTCACAGAGGATTTGCTTCTCTCCCCCTATGGGAAAGTTCTACATCCTTTAAATCATATTAAGCTGCTTCATGTGTAAAATAATTCTTAATAGTGTGTCATGAATTGAATTCAGTGTAGCTTTTTGAAAAATTCTCTTGGAGTTCAGCTTAAAAAGTACTTTCCAGGACCTAAGAGCCGGTGAATGCAGTTGAGCACATTCCTGGAGAAGTTTCTGAGGTGCTCACGATTAGTGGATTCCAAAACCTGCAGTAGTAATACCTTGGGAGAGCAGAGACCACTTTAATAAGAAATCAAAGAGATTTCTGTGTATCTCACACGAAAATACAGACAGACCCACTTGAAGAGATCTGGAGGCAGGAAGGCACATTAGGGGTTGGGTATTCCCTGACTCTGGGCTGGAGGGGACCATCAGCAGGACTCTAAATGACAAGTTAGGGAGGAATCTCACAGAGTTATTCAGGTTGGGAAAGCCCTCAGCCTAAGTGTTCCCCCAGCACTGCCAAGGCCACCACGGCCTCATGTCCCCATGTGCCACATCCACAGGGCTTTTAAATCCCTCCAGGGATGGGGAACCACCACTGCCCTGGGCAGCTCTGTCAGGGCTGGACAGCTGTGGAATCCTCTGCTACAGACAGCCTTTCAGGGAAGGAATTTTTCTTTGTAGCCAACCTAAGCCTCCCCTGGTGCAATTTGGCCATTCCCTCTCCTCCTGTTCCTGGGAGCAGATCCCAAACCTGGCAGGAGCTGTGCAGAGCCAGAAGGGCCCTGAGCCTCCTTTGCTCCAGGCTGAGCCCCCTCAGCTCCCTCAGGTATCCTCCAGCTCCCTCAGGGATCCTCCGGCCCCTTCCCGGCTCCCTCAGGGATTCTCCAGCCCCTTCCCGGCTCCCTCAGGGATTCTCCAGCCCCTTCCCGGCTCCCTCAGCTCCTCCTGGGGCTCCAGCGCCTTCCCAGCTCCGTTCCCTTCTCTGGACACACTCCAGCCCCTCAATGTCCTTCTTTTTGTGACCTCAGAATTCCAGGTACCTCAGCAGTGCCCAGCACAGGGGACAGACACTGTCCTGGTCCTGCTGCCACACCAGTGCTGACAAAAGCCAGGTACCATTGGCCTTCTTGGCCATCCAAGCCATGCACAGCCAGGTTTTCCAGGAGAATGCTGTGGGAAGCGGCGTCAAAGGCTTCACAGAATTCCAGGTAGACACATCCACGGCCTTTCCCCCATCCACACTAATCAGGTGTTGTGGTTTTGGCTGGGATAGAGTTAATTTCTCTCCTAAATAGCTGGTGCAGCGCTGTGTTTTGGATTCAGCATGAGAACAATGTTGATAACAGGGTAATGTTTTAGTTGTTGCTAAGTAGCGATTACTCTGAGTCAAGGACTTCTCTGTTTCCCATGCTCTGCCAGTGAGGAGGAGCACCAGAAGGCAGGAGAGGTGATCTGAACTAGCCAGAGGGATATTCCATAGGCTATCATGCTCATGATATATGGTTTATATGATCTATAAATGGGGGGAGTTGGCCAGGAGGGGTGCATCACTGCTCAGGAACAGGCTGGGCATCAGGATCTGTGCACCACTTGTTTTTCTCAGGTTTTATTCCTCTCTCTCTCTTTTTGTTATGTCCCTTTTCATTATATTTATTGGTATTAGCATTGCTATTATCTTTGGCTTTATTCAGTTATTAAAGTGTTCTTCTCTCAGCCATGGGTTACCCCAGCCAAACCCAGGGCAGCAGATTTTGGCTGAGCAGGACCTGCCTTTCACAAAGCTGTGCTGATCCCCAGATCAGCATTCAGTAAAGGACAGAGATTTTCCTAATCCCTCCTTTTGCTATCTTCTAGAGCAAACTGTAGGAGCATCCCTCCTGTCCCTGTGAGCTGCAGCAGCTCTGGACAATACCTGAGTTTGCAGAGAAACTGGAGCATTACTGAAAACATCTGTTTTTCTTTGCTTTGTCACATATCCACGAAATAAATGCTGAGCAGTATTATTGCTATTAACCTTTAGAAATGTTTTCCCTTCTTCCCCCAAATTCTCCAATCTGGTTGTTCTTTTTCATTTCCTGCTAGAAAGAATAGCTTTTAATAAAAACAAAAAACCCCAAACCAAAGAAATTCATTATTATTCCACAGATGTCTTCTGCCTGTGAGAGAAGGCGAGAATTTAAAGGGACAAAACTGTAGCTGGGTTTTCTGTTAACCACTTGGTAAATCTCAGCCAGGCTGAGATAATGTGGATGAGGCTGGAGGAAGCTGTGCTGGCCTGGCAGTGGGCATGTGGAGATGATGGAGCAGTGGGTGTGGAAGAGCTCAGCCCAGACAGCTCAGAATTTGTTCTGAAATGATGAGATTTGAGGTATATGGTGGTGCTGATGGATAAGCATGAAGCACCCTGAAAACTCATGGAAGTTATGAGGTGTTCTGTTTTCTTAGTACCTCACCCTGCTGGAAGATGCTGCTCCCCAAATCCAAGGAATCCTGTTGCATGTGGGATTTTCTGTCCGTTCTCAATGTGATTCACTGTAACCTTAAAATTCTCTGCAACCTTTCTGCCAACCCTCCTACCTGCTTCTTCATCCACCCTGTTCCTCATCCCTGGAAGTGTTCAGGGCCAGGCTGGATGGCATTCTGAGCACCCTGGGATAGTGGAAATTGTCCCTGCCCATGGCAGGGGTTGGGATGAAATGATCTTTAACTTCCCTTTCAACCCAACCCAGTCTGGCATTCTGTGATACTTTGGGCCAAATCACTGTTTGCAGATCCTTGATGCATAAAATCCAGCCTGTCCTCTGTCCCCACTTTTATTTTGCAGCTTTTTCTGCAGCAAGTCTTCCATATTTCATGTGTTTGCTGTTTGCTGTTTTGCGAAGCAAGGTTTTCATGCAGAGGAGAGCTCTGGTTTGTGTAAAATCACATCCTGCACTTCCTCAGACTTTTACCTGTGCAGAGGCTGGCTCACCTCACTGGTGTAAGTGCTGCTGGGCTTTCTGGTTGGATTTTCAGTTCAGGAATTCTTTAAATCTGAAAGCTGATCAAACCCACAACCTGTGTTAGGGCCCACTGAGCACAGGCTGTGTAGGTGATACCATTTATACTTTTTTCCCTTGGCTTGTTGGTATTTTTTTCTTCTTTCCCACGCATCTCTATCCCTTCTTTATCTCATCACACAGTGGCTTTCCTCCACTTCCTTATGAGTTCAGGGATTTTTTTTTTTTCCTTATCTCTGTGGCTTTTCCCTGTAGTCAGCACTCAGTGTGTTTTTTCTGGAGCTGGAAAGTCTGAACGTCTAAGATATTAAGAGAGTCTAATGAATGTAATCCCTGAGACTTTAGCTCTCTCGAGAGCAAATATGAAAGGCGGATAAAACCTCAGATGGATTGAGAAGTTTGATAAATTAAAAGATAGCGACAGGCACCTGAGTCCAGTGCACGGTGACACCGAGAAGGCCCAGGGCCGCTGCCTAGCTTTGATATTTTTGTTTGGGAAGAGCAGTAGTGTTGGAATCTGTGCTATTGGTGATTCCGAGATTGTAGAAAGTCTCTGTCTTTCTGCCCCACTGCCAAAGAAGTCGTCATAATTCATCTGTGCTGGTTTCAAGGCTGTTTATTCTGTTTATCTCTAACATGTTCTGCTGCCCTGCCGCAGCTCTGTCCTGCAGGGCAGCGTGTGGGGCTGTGCCCTCAGTGGGATGGTACAAACATTATATACCACAAACTACCTGTGCTGGATTTACAATAACGTGCCAATATCTGTCACCTACATTGGACAGTGTGTCCCCAGCCTGAACCAACAAAAAAATGCCAACACCGCAGTGAAACATGAAGGGCATGAAGAAGGAGGAAAAGGACAAGGCACACCCAATTCCTCCATCTTGTCCCCTTTGGACCCCTAATCTAGAATCCTAAAATTTTACTTTTGCACCCGTGCCACACTTAATTATTACTTATATCAAACACTCAGAGCTTGTAATTCATCCTGTAAGATTGAAAACTCTTTTCCATGGACAGAGAGGGGTGTTCCTGACCCCTGCCAGGGTCCCAGACCTGCCAGGGCAGCCAGAGGGAATCCCTGGATTACCACACAGTAGTGTGAGGTCTCTTCCCGTGGGGTCCCAGGTCCAAAGCAGCGGGGTGGGGACTGTGCCGTGCTCTCCAGCCCTGCCAGGCTCACCGAGTTCCTTCTTGCTGGGGAAGGCTGATAGGATTTCAGATCCCACATGATGAAAGCCTGCTGTGGGAAACCCATTGTGCCACCTCCTCCTCCTCCTCTTTATTTTGCTGTTCCCTCTCCTCCTTTGGGTGGGGCTCTGTGTGGTTTGTTGCTGGTTTTTTTTCCCCTTCCCTGCGAATTCCTGTTTCTTTGCTGACATTTCCCACAACAGAAGTTTTGATTAATGCCGGCTGCACACCAGAGCTTCTGAAATTCATTGCTTTATTCCCTTACTGCAGATCAATAAATAGTAATGTTTTATTTCCAGTGCTTTGCCTTACATCACAGCAAAGTTCAGCATTCCTCCTTGAATGCTGCTCTGTATTTAAGTTTGTGTTGCTTCAGCACATCAGCCTGCAGTTTATTTCTCTGAGGCTGTGCGTTGTGTAATCTCCTTCCTGAGCAGTCCTGCTGACTGCAATCCGAGTGGAAGAGGCAGAAACAGGTCTGAAATGCTTCGAATTTCACTCAGATGCAATGGATCTAACGAAAACCAGTGGAGCACTTCCTCAGGGATGTTTTTCCAGGCCTTAGAGTGCCTTTGGCAGTTCCTGCGGCCAACTGCTGTAAACATGTTGGCGTGAGTGAACAGAAGGTTTGGACCTCAAGTCTTACCCCTGAAGTGAGGCCACCTTAAGGAGGGAATCAGACCTCACTCACAGCTGGCTCTCCCCCTCTTCCCTGTCTCTTGGAGACACTTTGTACTTTGAGAAGGCACAGAAAAGAGTGCTTGACAGTCTTGGCTTTTGCATCCCATTGGCATTGTTGGGGTCACTGTGGAGGGTAGCTCTGCAAAGGGAACCACAGGCTCTTCACAAAATTGAGAGCATGGATGAGTATTTTGAATAATTTCACAAGGCTGAGCATGCAGGTACATTACTCATGTGCACTTCTACCTTTGTTCTACATAATAGTGAGACAAACATAAAATGCCTCTGCTTCTTTTCACTGTTGATGGGTGTCTTTTCCTTGTTCAGCATCAGAAGTGTTGCGTCTAAGAGTCTTTCAGCCTGGTATCTCATTCACTGAAGAGTTTTAAATATGGATATATGTGTGTTAGACCTGGAAGTGGTCCCATGCAAAATGTAATGAAGTTGGGCTGCTCTGACCTCTGAGCTCCAAGGCGTTTGTTTTGGCTCCCTCACAGAAACCTGCAGTATACAAATTGGCACTTGTAAAAATGTTCAGATAAATCAAAAAATGGCACAGGGGGAAAAAGTTTCAAACTGTTTCTTTTGGGATCCTTGGCCGTGCTATTTTGGATGTGTGTTTTTGTGGCAGCAGGCAGTTTGTTGCTTGAAGAAAGCTGAAATATTCTAGGAAGTCGGGCTAGCTGGATTTAGATCTCAAGTGATGCCAAAACTAATATAGCCTGTAACTAAGTGAGAGTGACTTTGCACAGGGAATGTCAGTCACCCGCAGCTTTGTCTTACATTTTCATAGGAGCCTTTAAAAAAGGCAAAACACAAACAAAACCCCAGCAAACGTGGGAGCTGCTCCCATCCAGTGGAGCTGTAGTTTCAGTGCTCCTCATCCTCAGCCCAGGGAGGGGCTGGATGGATGGATGAGGATTGTCAGAGCTGGGAATGCCTGTGGTGGTGGGAGCTGGGCTGGCCTGGAGTGCCCTCTCTAGGCTGCTGCACACCTCACCTTTTGGGAGGGATAAGGGAACAGCCAGCATGGTTTATTATCACTTTTCTTTCCCAGCAGGACGGGCTGCAGTGGTTCTGTCTCAGGTTTGCTTCCTAAGGCATTCTGAGTGTGGGTGTTTGGTGCCCGTAACAGTCAAAATCACAATAAAGTTTCAGCTTCAGCGTTACACGTAGGACTCTCTTCACTCCTGGGACTCTTAACATTTTAGCAGAGCTCAGGTTTTTAAGAGATTTCATACTGCCCCAAACCCAGGGATCCCAGAGGCAGCAACTGCAGTGGCCCCTGCCTGACTCTCCACTGCTAAATGAATCCAGAACAAACGAGGCTCTGAAAACAAGGAGAAAAATTTGACACCTGGACTCCGGGAAACATTTGTGGGTTTTGATGAGGAGCGGTGGGGAGAAGGGAAAACCTATGGTTCAGCATAGTTAAATATATGGTGTGCTAAGTGTGAATAAATTGTGGCTGTTTTAAACAAGTTCCTAGAGTCTGTGGCTGGCTTGGGCACAGAGGGGAGGACAGCAGCTATGGCACAGGAGCTCCTCAGAGGGGGCTACTGGTGAACACTGTCCTGGGCTGCTGCTGCTGCATGGCAGGGGGCAGCTCTCAGCGTTTACACAAGTGGCAAATGTTACAACATGTGATTTTTCACTTTAAAATGAGCTTTTGGCTTCAGGGGTTTTGTCTCCTCCCTGCTTTGCAGTCCGGTTCTTTTCCTCATTGCTCATAAATGATTCGTTGGTGTAAAGGAATCCTTCAGGAAAGGTAAAAGTTCCTCTTTAAATGTGCCAAGGGCTGTTCATGACGATCTTGGAGGTCTTTTCCAGCCTTAATGTTTCTATGATTTGTGCTCATTTTAACATGGCTAGTTTGTGTGGGATTGTCCATTGCACCCCGCTTGTGTTCTGATACAAAGCCATGTGATAATTTATTGAAATACTGAAATTGTATCACTTCTGGGTTCGGGGGGAGAGTTGCAAACTCCATCACAGAAAACGAGCCTTCACTTTAAAGTAGAGGCTGGAATCTGCTCCTGCCTGCTGGTGACTAAAAATCACTTTGAGCCAAGTAAAATGAGTGTAGAGCCTCAGGGTGGGTGTGCAGTCACACTCTTTGGTAACTTGGAATGGTTCTAGCTGCTCAGTTAACATGGAGGCAGCCCTGAAATCCCACTGTGGGAGTGAACTTGCCTTTTAACTGTACTAACTATATACAAACTCTACCTTTTGCACTTAGTTTGGAAGGAAAGGATCTGTTTTTCATCCTGCTGCAAGCACTGCTTTCTTTCAAAAACAAGACAACAGCCCTCACGGCCCAGTGGCACTCACCATTTAGAAAATGTGGATTTGGTGTTTGCTGGCTTGTTTCAGCAGGTGGTTCTTTAGGGTGTGCTCGGCGTCAAGGGTAAATCATAAGGCAAGGTTTCAAAGAAATCTCAGTGTTCCTTTGGTTTAGAAAAGGAAAGCACAGTGCAATCCACCGTTGTGCTAGAATATTAAATTACGGAGAGAATACGGATATACATGATTACACCTTGAAGTTCAGGGGGTCTGTGCCTTCTTGTGCAGCTTTTGTTGCATTCCTCGTGGCAATCACATCGTGATTCAGCCACAGGTGAGCCCTGAGGTTCTGAGCACTGCTGGTGCTGCTGCTGAGCTCTCACTGTGCAGCTCATCCCACTCTTCTCTCCCTGTACAATAGCTCCCTCTGCTTGAAATCAGCAGTGGAATTGTTTCCTACTTGCCTGCACAGCAGTTTTTAACATGGGCCCCTTTTTTTAAGATCTCTGCTGCTCTTCATGAAGCAATTCCTGTGCACGGCTCGTGCTCATGTGTGTTTTGAAGCAGGGAAAATAACCACATTGTTCTCAAAACTTCTCTGCCTAGAACTGCTTCTTTGCAGGATCTCTCTTCCTTTTGGAACACTTCTTTCAGCTAAATTATCTCGTACCAAAACATGATGATTTATTGAACAAAACTGTTTTTATTTCAGTGGTGAGCTGAAACAGGACTGCTTCTCATCAGAGATGTGGTAGTTAGGCCACTGACCCTGAATAGAAGCAACTGATGGTGAGGTTCCCATGTCCTGCTTAAGGAGTTCTGATCCAGAACCCAGAAAAGAGCTGATTTAGATCAGGCAGAGCAGGGGTTTAAGCCTGGTTCAGCCAGCACCAAAATTATTAGGCCAGTCCTTCACTCACAGAATTTTGTCAGCTTATCTGCATGGGGGTGAATGCTTGGGTTTGTTTCGTTCATTTTTTATCAATATAGCTAAGCCAGCAAAAGTCATATTATAAAAGCTGTTGTGTCAGCAAAGGTGTTGTTTTGCTGAGAGAGCATTCACCCATTCAGGGAACCAGCATAAACCTCCCTGGCCACAGCAAGATGAGCCCATGATAGGAAAACTTGCTGGTTTAGTTCTCCAGCAAAGCCTCCCTCCTGTGAACAGTGCCTTGCTTGCTGGGAAGGGGCTGGCTGGATCCTGGGTCTGCAGAGATGTCCAGAAGGTTATTTCTAATTTGCAGTGGAGCAAACCCCCAGATTAAAACCAATCTAGAAGTCTCTGCTGGTTCCAGGGTTGTTGGGGTTTGCTGGCAAGAACAAAGGGCAGCAGAAATTTCCGTTTTCTGCATCCAACACTTAAAGCTCTTTTTTTCCCTTCATATTTTGGAATCCTTTTGGATTCCTCTTCTGAACTTGCTGGGCTTTGGTTCGTTCCTGGAAATCTCCTGAGGGGATGCTGTTGGAAGCTCAGGGAATCCTCCCTCAGCACCAGGTGCAGCAGGTTTGGGCACAGACAGCTCGGGCAGCACGAGCACCTTGGCACAGGAGGCAAACACAGGGAGCCTGCTGGGCTTGGCTGCCAGGACACGGCGCTCAGGAGGAAACATCTTGTGTGCACTGCGGATAAACTGTAAAATTATAAAATTGTAAAAGGGCAGGATCGAGCAGTAGAACAGGAGAGAATTGTTGGTAATCTTTATTTACTTGAATCCAGCTCCGGCGTGGCTCTTCCTGCTGAACTCTAATTTCACTTCTCTAATTTCAGCCTTTTACAGATATTACAGGCATTGCCTCATATGTTTGCACATACCTTAAAAAACATGTGCCCTTGGAAAGCAGTGTATAGTCATATAAAAATAAAGAGCTTAAAAAGCATTCCTGTTTTCAAATTAACACTGAGGTGCTGAATTCACGGTGGTCTTTGTGATTTGAATTTTGCCCTTTTTGTAATCCCTCCCATGCCCTGAATAAGATGCAAGTCCTGAGGGAAAAACAGTCCATGATTGTGCATTTGGAGACCCAGTGCATGCAAGGAGCATTCCTGAACTTTATGAGCCTTTAGCAAGGGGGAGAAAGGCTGTAATTGCAATCTTAAAAAAACAAATGAGGAAACAAAAAATATATTAAAAAATTAAAACCCCATATATTTTTTTTATATCTTTCTGCCAGTATATAATAATTTATAATTTTATTGGATTGAGAATAATTTTTTTAATGAGTGGAGGCATGATAGAAATGGTACAGGACACAAAGCAAAGGCTAATACAGGATAAAATATTAAGTGAAGTGGATATCTTTGCATCAGTTTACAATGTGTGTAATATTTTGTGCTTGACACTCTCTGTATCCACCACTATAGTGTTCCCTCAGTAATAATCTTAGTTACTCTTTTGTTGCTGTGTCCTGTTAAGGTGCAGAAAAATGTCACTTCTAAGTTGTCATGTAGAGTTGACAGAGCAGAAACGCTGCAGTAACACACCCCACATCAACTGCTATTTCTTCAATATTTGGGGGTTCCATTTGAACTTAGTATTTTGAATTTAATTTCTGACGTTGCAGTGGCTCCTTTTGCCATCACTTCTGCTGCTCTGAAGCCTTGGGTGACGTGCAGAGTGGTTATTTTCTGTGGCATTAGCCCGTCCCAGGCTGGTGGAAGGCTGCCAGTGTTGTTGTTCTGTTTGCAGCTTGGCCTGGCTGTGTCTGTGTGTGAAAGGAGAGGGCAGGCAGGGTATCGGTCACCTTTCAGATCTTAACATTTCTTAATGGATTAGGCAAGTGATGGGATATCTTCCTTTCTTCACACTCTGGGCCTTGGCAGTGGTAGCAGACAGCGCTTTTTGACCGTCTCAGCGGGCTTCAGTCCTGTAGCATCAAAGGATGAACGTGCTTGAGTGCTCCTCACGCACTCCAAACAAACATCATCTTGCAAGGCCTTCACCTGGGGCTGTTTTTGTTCTTTTCCCCCCAGGACCCCTTGGATCCAGCAGGAACAGCCATTGTGATCAGCTCCCTGGTGGCTGGTGGCGTGGCCGAGCGTGGGGGGCAGATTTTGCCGGGCGACCGCTTGGTGTTCGTCAATGAGAAACACTTGGATGGTGCCACCTTGGCAGAGGCAGTGGAAGTGCTGAAATCTGTGCCCCCAGGTACAGTTTCCCTTGGAATCTGCAAGCCTTTGGTGGTAAGAACTGATTTTAATCTTTTTCTTTTCTTATTTCGTCCTGTGGCGTTTGTAGATGGGGTTTGTGGGGAGAGTTCAGCATAGGGCACGTGTGCATTTGGGAAACAGTTGAGCTGCTGCGCCTTGAGAGGGCCAAAAGTCCTGGCAAATGGGCAGCTCAGTGTCCAAAACCAGCATCCTCAAGTTCCTCCTTCAAGAACATCCACGTGGAACCAGGAGATGTGCCTGGGCAGACCCATGTGTGCTGTGCACAGGTTTCAGCACTTCAGCGACCCAGTTAAACGTGTGCTGGAGCCCATTTCTCTCTCAGACACTGCTAAGTGCTTGCTTGAGCTCCATTGACATCAAAGAAAGCCACTCTGTTTGAAGTCAAGGCTGTAAATTCAAGCAGAATTTCCCTTTTCTGGAATCAAGGCTTTGGAACAGTAGTTTACTGGGGAATGCTGCAGTATTGTTCATCAAGGGCACCCAGGCAAAATTAATTAAAGCCCCAGTTAACAGAAAGTGCTTGTAATTCTAAGTGGTAGAGGAGTTGTGAAATAGGAGTGTAGGAAAGCTGTTAAATATATTATTTCCTTTTCTAAAAATTGCTATTTTGTTTTTCATAACCTTGTATTTGTCTTCCCTTCCTACACATCCCTTCAGGTCTTAGTGCATCTGAACCAATATGTTCAAAGAATAAAAGCTGTTGACTCCTCTATTTTTTACTTTCTATTTTTATAATTCTTTTCCAATGGCTGGTTTTCCTTCTCCCTTTTAATTTTTTGAAAGATGTGGGAATTCTTTTTGTTGTTGTTTTCCTGACTCATTGTTTGGATTACCTTTTTTAGGGAGAAAGCAGAGAGGAGGAGAAGATGCACGGTGTGGATATCAACAGCATCAAAAGCAGCCCTGGGTCTCCAGAACCAATAGATAACACAAATTTCTCAGTAATACTTGAAGCACCACAGGTATTTGGTTACTTTTTTGGTCCAACTCCAGTTCATACAGACAGGAAATGATGTTTAAATGTAAAAAATACAGTATATTTTTCAGATAAGACTGAAAGTATTGGATTCCCTCTATCAGCAAACTGCCAAGTGCATTGGGAGCACTTACCAATGCAGCTCCCAGACTGCCTTATCAAATTTATTGTGTCATTAAAATACCTTGGGTTACCTTGGATATGAAATAGGAATGTTGTGTTGTTATTATAATCAGAAGTGGTGGGCTCAGCTTTGCACAGACAGCAAAGTATTGGGAGCAGAATGCTTTTAATTATCATGAAGCAAAACAAAAAAGTTCAGAGTATAAGGCACTCTTGAAATACTTTCTTCTTCATAGCCTTCTAATGTTCTCTGGAGTGATTTCTTTACTCTTGCCTCAACTCTCCTCATCCTTGCTATCTGAGAAATAATTCTGTTTATTGTGGGAGGATGTGGCATTAAAGATAGTGAGAAACTCAGATACTAGGGTAATAGGCAATAATATTGCAGTTCTCACCAGTGCAGAGCTGGAGAGATGTGGATCTCTTGTAACTTTCATCTGTTCTCGAGTGCTTTGCAAAATTCATGCTGGTAAATGTATTCTTTTTATACCAGAAAATACAACACATAAAGGATCATGCAGAACTGCAACACAGGAATTAAAATAAATTCCAGATTTTCTTGTACCTGTCTCTGGATGCAAACCTGTTTTTAATGCTGAACTGGTAGATCAAAAGCACCAAAAGGAGAAGTGTTTTAGGGTAGATGTGGGTATACTGTGAAGAAATTAGCCTGGATGATGACAAATTATATTTACTGATGTTTCACAATGTAAAGTGGCATTTGTTGTTTTCTGGGGCCGTGGGAGGGATTGCAGAGAATTTATCCTCTGCCAGCTCAGATTGGTTTTCTACTTCCTAAATAAAACCAATGTCATTAAGTAGTTTTAAAGAAAATATTTTATTTAAAGTTCTGAAACTGGAACGATCAATTTGGACAGAACACCCACAGGGGAATTTACTTGCATTTTGTTTCACCTCATGTGTGACAGCTTTGGTAGTAGCTAAATTATTTTTTATTATCTTACCTGCTCACACAGGTAGCCAGGAGTGGTGTGTTCTGCTGGCTGCCACTCTGAGACACTGGCAACCAGAATGTCAACCCCAAAATTATGGAATTTGAGGATTTTATTTGCTTCAGTGTCGTGTTTGCAGCATTCCCTGTGTGCTGGTGGTGTCTGGTGCTGCAGTGCAGCAGTCAGGGAGGATGCAGAGCAAACTGCTGGGTCAGGGACACAAACCCTGTGTGGTTCTGGGTAGAGAAATCTGATTTATGTGCCCTGGACTTGGGGACGTGTTGGCTGAACGACACTGCAGGAGCCAAGGGAAATGGAGTGAAAATGGAGAGAATTAGGATCTCTTCAGCCTGGGTGTTTTGTGAGATCGAGGTACACATATCAAATGGATTAAAGGGACTTTTAATGCTAGTTAAATTAATAAAATGGGCTAATTTCTGGGTTGCTGGTGTTCTACTCTTGTGCCAGCTATTGGCTGCATTGTTTACTTATGCTCCTGCCTCTCTCCTGTTTTCTCTCCTGCCTCTCACTTGAGTTATACAAACATCTTGGCAGTGTCTGGGGGCTTCCCTTCTGTATTTGTACAAATGTACCCAAACAGGATCCTGACACCGAAGGTCAGAAGTGCTGCAGTGCCCTGGGGAGCCTGGGAAGGGGCAGGAAGCAGAAACAAAAATATTTGGAGGAAGGAGCCCTGAATCTGCCCCTCGGTTTGGGAGTCTGGGGGCTCGGGGTGGTGAAGTTGGGTTTGGGGGTTCTTTGGGCCACAGAGATTTGGTGGCCTGAAGGAAAAAAAGGGGAAAGCTCTCTGTGTGTGGCAAAAATTCTGGGATAGGATCCCAGCTGCCTGTGCAGCCTCACTATGAGCCAATGAACAGCACCCCATTCCATCTGGGAGAAACAGGAGTTGTTGGAACTCCCAGAAAAAGAACTGTTGAGTGACATCTTTCAGAGTGGGTTTTAATACCTTTTCTGGTTTTGGGGTTTTTTGCGTTTTTTTTTTTTTTTTTGGTTTGGTGCTCTGTGGTTTGAGCACTGTTCTCCTTAAAACAGGAAAGTAATGAACAGTCATTTATATACTTTTTAATTTTTTTTGGGGTATATGGGTCTTCCATTTCCCCTCTGCCCCAGGTTAAAAGTTGGATGGAATATCCAAGGTAGGGGCAAACAAGTATGGCTTTTATTTGGGGTTTTTAAGTTGCTCTCACTGTTGCATAAGCAAACTCTTGGGCTGTTTATTTAGCTGATAGCATTTTAAGAAATGTTCATGCATTCATTAAGCAACACCAGATATGTGTGAAGCACAGGGATACTTTGACTAGATTTATATGTACTTTTTCCTACGCCTGTTTTAGTGTTAATTAACAATTTCTTTCCCTAACTTCAGTCCGGATTGTTTTTTCCAAATGACTGAAGCAGCATCTAAGCTGTGCAACTTAAAATTCTTTATACTGAAAAAAAATAATTGCACTGTCTGTGCTTTTGGTGTTAAAATCATAAGTCAGAGTGTCTATTTTCTTTTAGAAAATGCAGAAGGTAGAAGATTTTCACTTTAAAAATTAGGATGTAATCTTAATGTGGGCAAAAAAAAAAAAAAAGCATAGCTTTAAAAAAGTGGGGTGGAAACATGGAGTAAAATCTGTATTTCTCTCATGATCTTTGCAGGGTTTCAGAGATGAGGTGCCTTTTAAAGAAGAACTCGTTGATGAGCCCCATTTGGAGTTGGGAAGGTCATTTCAGCTCTCTCAGAAGGATGATGAGTATGGGAAGGAGTCCTGGGAGATGTGTGAGTTCCTGAAAGCCAGAGCAGAGGACGTGGAGGAGGAACGGGAGATGTTGGTGGATGAGGAGTATGAGGATGAGGAGGAGTCAGACTTCCTGAAAGGTGGAGAGAAGGCAACTTCAGACAGGAACCTGGCTACAGAACGATGGGCAAAGCAGCTGGAGGCTGCTGAAATACAAGATTTAAGATCCAGTGTTAGCCTAAGTGCCAGAGAGTCCGTGGAATATCCATTCAGGAAAGATCAAATGGTAAGGAATGCTGTGCTGGTCTCCGTTCTGAGCACAGATCCCTCGGGGCAGACTCCAAAACTAAACCCTCAGGACTCTCTCTAGGGTTGTAATTACTAGAATTTAATTTATTAAATTTATAAAGTTGATTTATTTACTTGTGTACCTCTAGCAGGCACCAGTCTATCCTTTTGCACATTTTGGAAGGTTTTTTAGATAACTTATTTTCTGTGTATTTACCTGCTGGAGTGAAATATCTGATTGGTGTATTTACAGGCATCCTGAGTTTGTCTTTTTACCAAAAAATTTGTGGGTTTGGGTTTTTTGTTTTTTGGGGTTTTTTTTTGGAAGCCATGCTGATATAGATCATGTCAGTAACAGCAGAATGTCACTTCATGGGTTTGAGAGTCCAGAGGCTTCAGTGAAAGGAACTCTCTCTTTTCCTCATTTTTTAAAACCCAAACCTGTTCCTTCAGCCAGATTGTGTATTTGAGTAAAAAATTATATGGTGGAAGGAACTATGGCAAGGATAGTGGTGGATTAAGGAGTAGGAGGAGATAGGTTCAGGTAAATTGCAAAACTTGTATTTATACATCTTTCTCAAGTACTGAGAATTATTTTTTTCGTTCTGATTATTTGTTCATCCCCTCACCAAACAAAAAAGTGATATTATCAGCCTCCCATGCACCAGCTTCTGAGGTGTGTTTGCTTTTATATTAAAAAAATGGAGGGGGAAAAAAGATTTGACATCACAGCCGCAGAGAATTTCAGGTTTTGTTTGGCTGGTCCCCTTAAGCAGTATGTGTATAAACAGATAAAATGAAGTTTTTACTGACAGTTTTATACCAGAGTGCACAATATTAAATTTATTTGTTTGTTACTTATAAAAAAACTAATGAGCAAGAGTAAATAAATTTTTGTCTGAATTACAGGTGAGGAGAAAGATACAGTTATTTTATATTTCAACTGCATATAACATTTCTCATGCCTCTTCTTAATGCAGTGCATAAATGAGCAGTTAGTATTTAAATGAGCAGTTAGTATTTCATAGTTACCTGAATAAATATGAATGTAGCTGAGGAAATGTGTATGTTTGCTGTAAAAATTAATGTTCCTGTCAAATACCCCTGTGTAAGTTAATACCATTGCTTTCTAACTTTAATTACTTCTTTTCTCCTCTGTGAAGTGTGAAGAGAATGCTGCTATAAGGTCACACTTTCCTGGAACCACAGCTCCCAGCACCTACCAAAAAGACATATTTGATATTGAAACTACCCAGTCAGAAATGAAAAGTGAGATGAATTTAGGTTTGTAAGAAGGTTTCTGTTTATCTCATAATTTTGTATTTACAAATTTCAATTTTTTTACCAAAACAAAAATACTTCCAAATGAGAAAATATTCAAATCAAGAGTTCTGCAGGCTCAAGACAGTCTGGCATTAAATAAATTTCACCTTAATAATCTTGCTTCCTCCTCCTAATCTGACCAGTGATAAATAAATACAGAAATAAAGTGACAGGCTCTGGAGGTGACTTTAGCACTACCAGAAATTTGCAAGTGATCTGTGTGGTAGAAAATTGCCCCATATCCTGGGTTTGGGATCTGTGCTCATATTTCTCCTTGTCAGATGGCCACAGATGGATGGTTAGGATTTGGTAGATTGATCAGAGAAATAAATTTATCAAACCTGCCTGAAGTGTCACTCCCTGCTTGGTGGGGAGGAACTCTGAGCTGTGTCCAACCTGGCCTTGAACACATTTGGAATCTGGTGGGATAAAGAATTTAATTCCAAGGGTGAAATAATTGGTGGATGCCTGGAGAGAGGAAGCAAAAGTTCGCATCTTCCCCCTTTTTTCACATCTTCCCCCTTTCTTTTTTCAGGGACAAGGCTTCAGAGTGACTCCAAAGGTCCTGAGCTTGCTGTTGATTCAGAAGCAGTTGGACAGAAAGCCCTGAAAGAGGAGAATTATGTTTTTCCCAAGAGCCAGGAATCTGGCAGAGTAACCACCTCAGCTCAGCCTAGAACAGCATCAGGCAGGTATGGAGGAAGATTTCAGGTTTTGAAAGACATTCATTTAACAATCTTAACAGTCCTCTTGCTTTACTCAGCTGAATCATGATGAAAGGCTGTGTGGAATGCTCAGACAGACGTAGAGGTCTGTAGCTTTTACAGGAGATGGAGTTTGGCTTAAAACCTGAAAACTTCCCATGTTTCCTCCCTTGAACACTGGGACAGAAATGTGCAAATGGCTGTGCCAGCACTGCAGGGAGGGGAGTGTGGAGGTGGCCTGGAGGAGAGGGATATAGCCTTTACTCATGACTCCTCCTGGTTTTCCCTTCCCTTTGATCTTCCTTTTGGGAAGAGCAGCATTCAGCCAGGGTTCTCTGCAGGAAATTTTAGTCCTGCCAGTGGTGCTGAGGAACCTTGAGCTGGCATTGCTGTGGATTTTCTTTATCTGTCCCAGTCTTTCCCCACCAGTTTGGGGTCAGTAGGTAGTGGAGCTTTTGGGACCTGTTGATTCCTCAGTACTCCCCTAATTTCATTTGAAATACTCTCTCAGAGGGAAAGCAGCTCAGCAATAAGGTGAGAGGATTGTTCTGTAGGGTTTAATGGAACACACAGGATCTGTTCTCCCACTTGGATCATGATCTGCTTACTGGTTTTGGCATGTTTATATCTCTCTCCAAGCATCACAGCATATTTATCAGAAAGTAAATGTTAATTGCTTAAATAGTCATTTCCAATGAGTAAATGCAGTGCAGATTTGTGTATCACAGAGCAGCTTATAAATTTGGTCTGCCCATCATGTTTATTTCTGGAGCATTCCTTAAGTACATTTAAACCTAAATACAAAAATTCCTGTCTGGTCTGTTGACTCTGTACATTTGCTTTAAACTGGGCAGTGGGAGAAGGTGTTGCTGTCTCGCTGCCAGATACAAAATATGTGAGGAATTGTGACCTGGCATGGGTGATGCCTCTTTTATTTTTTATTTCTCCCCTCCCCTCTGCCCCAAATTAGTGAATTACCCGAGAGAGAAGAAGGAGAAGGAGAAGAAACTCCAAACTTCAGCCATTGGGGACCACCACGGACGTATGTTCATATAATCACATTATTCCTTCCCATTTACCTCATGTCTTTTTTTCTGTGAGCCACCTTAGTTCTTGGGTGGTTTTTTTTTCTCTCCTCCTCTGCCAATAACTTTAGGGTACCTGTGTACCTTGGGCGTTCCTGAAGACAGGGAATTTTTAACAGATGTTCAGCAGAATTCTGCCTTCTATTTATACAGCTGACTTGGGAGAGCTTGGCTGGTTTAGGTTGTGGATGACCTACAAGTTCTTGTTCATTTAATAACTATTAGGTGTGAACAATGCACATAGTGCTGTGCTGTCTCCCTTTCCACGGGTTCCCTGCTAAACCTTCGTGGCAGGATTCCAAATTGCCAAGCCAACCTTTTTAGCCACATCCTTGTTGTATTATTAACATTTTTAGGTGAATTGTTTTTATGGTCCCAAGTAAAATATGATCAGAAAGTTGCTGCTTGAGCTGATGAATGTGCACTGAAGTCAGTGTTCAGAAAGTTGCATGAAATACTTCATTATTTGCCTAAAGTGCCGCTTGCAGGGCTTCCCATTCCCAGACACTTTGCTCAAGCTGAAAGAGGATGAGTATTTACTTGAAGATCTGACTTTCTCTGAAATAAAAGCCTCTGCCCAGTGGGCATGGATTGGCAGCAGAATTTTTCTCTTCTTGTGGGGTGAGATCTGCTCAGGGTGAAAACTCAACTCTGTTGAGAGCATTCTCAGGCTTCTGACTTTATCCCTTTGCTCTGTTAAATCTTCTTGAAAGACCAGGAGCTTACATTTATTTAAGGCTTTGCATTTGTAGTTAAAAAAAAAAAAACCTGTTTGAAGCTCTTGAAACTACCATGTATTTTTTTCAGTGTTGAGATCTTCAGAGACCCTGATGTGTCTCTTGGAATCAGCATTGTTGGTGGACAAACTGTCATAAAGCGCCTGAAGAATGGAGAAGAACTTAAAGGGATCTTTATCAAACAAGTTTTGGAAGACAGCCCAGCAGGAAGAACAAGGGCTTTAAAAACTGGAGATAAAATACTTGAGGTAAATGGAGATAAACCTTTCTTTTTGGTCTAAGAAATAAAAATTGTCTCAAACAGCTTTGGGTGGAGAGAGGAACAAAATACTGCCACCACTTCATGAGGTATTGGCAGCACTTTGTTTTGAAAACCAAAGGAAACCTCTGGTGGTGTTTCTTCTTTTTTTTTAAGGTCTGACTATGGAGCTCTTTTAACTTTCTCCTCTGTATTTAAGAAAAGATGTGTCCTGGTGTCTGAGAGTGGACTGAAAAAAATGGGAGTGTCCTCTTCCCATACAAATGAGGAATAAGTTACTGCGTATCTATAAGCATAAATTTAATATATACAAGGACACAGAGTGTTCATACTGAATTATGGGCTGTTATTTTTGTGTGTGTGGATTTAGAGTAGTTAACTTATAACCACTGTTTGGGATAAATCCCTGATTCTGGCAGGTGCTGTGGGGGAAAATGTCATTCCTGCCTCTCACCGCTGGTTGATTTGTTTTTACTCATTTTTCTCCAAATTAATACTTCAGGATCTGGGGTGCCAAGCTGATAGTGCTGTTCAGGTTTAGTTTACAAACAGGTAAAACCTGAAAGTGTTAGCTCTAATGTTATGTAACACTTTTAAAATCTTACTCCTTATGTTTTTATCTAGAGGAATTGTTTTGGGCAACATATGGCCATCTTTTAATTATGAATACCAAGTAATACATTTTTCTTTAAACCATCATTGAAACATACTTTGCAAATAATTACTCTTGACTGTTTTTGATGCCTTCCTCAGATACACTAATCTCCTGCAAGTGTTTGTGATGCCTTGTAATGACTCTGTACCTAATAAAAATAAACACTGTTTGTCAGGTTTCTGGGGTAGACCTACAAAATGCCACCCACAAGGAAGCAGTAGATGCCATCAAGAATGCAGGAAATCCTGTGGTGTTTGTAGTCCAGAGCTTGGCTAATGTACCAAAAGTAAGTTTATTTCTATTTTTGTTCCAAAACTTAGTAATCGCATAGTATGCATCTTATCTTAAACTTGGCTAAATTCCTTTCAGACAGTTCTGTCAATTTTTGTGTCCAAGGATGGATCCTTTCAGTCAGTTACAGACCAACTGATTGATTGATTACTTCTCTGGTCTAATTGGAAGCCTCATCTGTCTAATTTACATGGAGTAGTAGATGTAAATCTGTTGACTAGGTGTTAATTCAGCTCTCCCACCTGTGTAGTAAGAGTCTGGCCCTATGCCTTTTAATTTGCCCATATTTGATAATCTAGAAATAAACTCTGTTACCCAGAGGAGCAAAGCTGTAATTAAAATTAGTCAGATTCACACCAGCAGCTCCCTGTGAAATGTGTCACCAGAGGGACCTGAAATGGTGACCTGAGAGCAAGTTAATTTTCAAAAGATTTGAGGCATCTCCTCATCTTTGAGGCCAAGGCAAGAAACTTTTCAAAGCCTCAGTAAGAGCGGCATACAATTCTACCTGCCTAAAATAACACACAGAAACTCCAAACTTTTGATGTAAGAATGTAATTCAGTAAATCCAGTGAAAGAATGTAATTTATAGACTGCACTGCAGTGCCCTTTTACACTGGGCAGAAGGCAGAGTGCACTAGGGAGCTTTGTTATTGTCAGGAATTGATTTTGGATGTTTGTTTTGCAGCTAAAATTCTCTCCCTAATGTGGGTAATGTTACATTGGTTTTCAGGTGGTTTCTCCTGCCCAGCCTAAGGGAATCAAAGTCAGCAAAGATCAGGATGCAGACAAAGAAAATAAGAGTGATAAGGTATTTATTCCATTCCGTGCTGTACCCAGGTTTTACTAAATCAAATGGTATAATAGCATGTATTCTAACTCTATGATAAGTTTCCTCTGAAGTCTGAAATTAAACTTGAAGTGTTTTGTTGAAATATCTTTGATTCTACGACGTTTTGCCAAATTCCTGCCAAGTATTCTGACATTCATTCTGTGGGTGTCTGCTGGGTGCTGAAACCCTGTACTTAGCACAGCTCCTCACTGTCATCTGTCTGAAGTACCTGGTTTGCTCCATGTGGAGGCAAATTGATTCCCTTTGTTCAGCAGAAACAGAGCAAGGGCAACATGTACACAAATAATATCCTCAGTGTGAGGCTACCTGAAATGCAGTGGGATCACGTTATGGGATGGTGAAATCCACAGAGGCTCCTGCATTTCCCACAGCTGTGTAGAGTGAGAAATGACTGAGGGGTCTGTGGCTGCTCAGCTAATTGTGAGGCAGTCACTGCACAGTGACTTCCAAATAACTCCACAGCAGCTTTAAAAGAGAAAAATAACCTCTGTTTGGTAGAAAACAGGGAATTTGTGTTAGTAAGGGAATAAGGGAAAAATTTAATTTTTCATTTTCAGCTGTATCACTCTCATGGCTGTGGTGTTCTCCTGTGGGATCTGTTCTGACTGAGTAGTGTAGTTCAGGTACTTTGAGGGTGTGAGAGCAGCAGGAGCAGAGACAGAAGTAATGCAGACAATAAGTTTTGCCTGGTGCAGTTGAACTACAAATAGGATGAAGTTTCCATTTGATCCTACTCAGCACTCTGGTGTTTGTTGGGTACTTGAGAAGACCCTTTTACCTCCAAAAGTTTTTGTAACACTCCTTTCAGATCCTGTCAGGGACGGGAGCAGCGAGGCTCAGTTATCAGAAAAGGTGTTGAAGACATGCTTTCATGCCAGAGCATAATACTTCCAATGAAGCACTTACAATCCCCTTTTCTTGTGATTTTTTTTTTTATCTATATTTCTAATCTCAAAAGCTCTCATCCTCTGGCAACGTGCTGCCTTTCATCTCCAGCGCTCCGGTGTGTCGCGTTCTGCGGCGTTCCGAGGTTAAAGAGGGAGCCTAATCTTTTGCAGACCTTTTTCATCTATTGCTGCTATAAACTGGTGGGTGGAATATAGAAGAGCTCCAGTGCATAAATACGTAGCTCCTTTTTGGCTTTGAACATGGGCTCACAAAGCAGTCCTAGTGCACTTCTGTGGGGCCGTCTCGGAGTTGGAAAGAGTTGCTATTAGTGGATTATTAGTCCACACCCCTATGGGGAATCAGTGATATTTCTAGTCCAGTCTTCAGGCAGTCACAAAAGAGTTTGGTTTGAAAGCAGCCACATCCAGCTGGAAAACCTGCCTTTTCCTGTATCTTTTCAAATGCTGGAGGTTTTTCTCTGATTTGTTGGCGTTTATCCTCCTCTATTGATCTGTTTGTTTAAAAATGAGCACTTTAATTTATATAAAACCACTTAAAACATTAGTGGACGAGCCAGATGTCGACATTATTTTGCTGGCTGGCTGTGTGAACTGTGCTGTTGCCTCTGTGCTGGTACATAAACATGGTGCAATGGAGTAGCCAGGCTCAATTTTCTCGTCTGGCTTTTCACTGGGACAGGAGGGATAAGAGATATTTGTACCTCTGAGCCATAGAAAACTGCTGGGTAAGCCTGGGTGCCTCGTGTAATTTCACACAGACTTTCTAACAAACGTTTAAGGTCTTAAAAAGCCAAAGGGTCAACATTTAGACTGTAAGTTATTACTGAATTACAGAAATAATAAAGTGACCCATTTGTCATAGGCAGGTGAGAGTAAGGCTGCAGATTTTCCATCTTTACCTGCTCAGTAAAGTAGAACCCAAGTCCTCCCTTGCTTCCTGGATCATTTGGATTTTGCACAGTTCTGTCTGTGCTGGCTTCAAGAAAAAAAGTAGGAGGCACCACTAAGTGTTACATCCTTTTGGAAAACAGCTGTTGTGCTTCCAAGTGCTCTCACTGCACACTTTTGCTACTGGTGGATTGAATTAATTTCATTTTTTATTGCATTCTGTGCTCAGTGCACTGCTTTCCTGTTACATTTTTCAAATGGATGAGATGACAGATATTTTTGCCTCTCCAAATTTTCCACATATTGCAGCTCACTACTTGCACCATTCTATACAAATTCAACTTCAAGAACTGAAAAATCAATACGCAGGTTCAGCTTTCATTGCTCAGAGTGAAAAAAAATGAAATATTATCCTGGGCTTGATGTGTTTGGGTATTGTGTCATATTTCCCAGCCACAGGAGGAATTAATTACAGGAATTCTGGGTGCTCTAATGGCATCTGCTCCCCGGTGATCCCTCTCTAAAGTGCATCCTGCTATTAGCAGTGGGCTTGCAGGAGATGCAGCTGAGCATCATTTAGTGGAGTCGTGGTGCAAACCAAGGCAGGACCCAGTTCCTTGGAGCTGTAAAACCAATTGCTGAGCTGAGCCAGTGCCTCTCCAGCCTCAGAGCCTGCTCTGTATTCCTGCCATGCGCCGCTATATGCATCATTATAGGAGCTGCCTGTATTTATGTGAGGTAATAGAATTTTATTGGGAGATATAATTCAAAACCTTTATTTAATTTACGCCAAAACACGGACGGACTGTGATGTTTAAATATTCATGTATGGACTAAGAGGATTGAGTTCTTATTTTATGTATTTTTTTAAATTGATGTTTATCAGCACCAGATAGTTTTGTTATGGAGGCTTATAAGAAACAGGGTGTAACTCAGTGTTTGTTTTTAACCCTTGATTAGTGTTCACACTTTGATGTTTATGACAATACACAAGTATTTTATCAACAAGTAAATGTGCATGCACAATTGTGTTTTAGTTTCTTTTTCTTGATGTTCAGTGTCACTTCTTGCTCTGCTTTCTTGCACAGAAAGCCTTTGCTGCAGAATTTAGCATTGTAATTAAGTACTGTGTCTGTGCACATGCAGTGCAACAGACAATGGGGTTTTTTTTAATGTTCTCAGAGGTTACAAAACATGTAACTCATTGTCTTTGAATCCATCAGAGAAAATATGGGGCTCCACCTCCCATGAAGCTGCCACCTCCTTACAGAGCCCTCGAAAGGCATCACGCAGAGGAGGCTGCTCTGGGTGAAGAGGAGGATGAGGATGCTTCTGCAGAGGGTGAGTAGTGCTCCAATCATTGCATCAGATCACATTTCTGGGACACAATCAGCTGCTGATAAGCCTTCATGCCTTTTATTGCTTGTGGGAGCTGGTGCTCAGTGTGGCCACAGCATCAATCCTCAGCCTGGTTTGTAACCTTAGATGGTTCTTCTGCCCAGCCAGGTCCCAGAGCTCAGCTCTTCTGAGGAGATACAGGAAGGGCTGAGTTTATTTTCAGCCCCAGCACATCCAGGCTGTGTCTGGAGGAGTTGCTTGGGCAGAGATGTCAGCAGTGACTGGAGGTGTTGTGTTTGCTCTGATTTCAGTGGTAGTCGAGCAGTTGTAGCTTGAGGACCACTGGTGCAAAAAAACAGAAATCCTGGAGCTGATCCCAGGCAATGCTGTTCAAGCAAGATGGGTTCCTTTAAAAAGAAAAATCTGCTGATTTATTGTTTTGGTGCTCTCCTGAAGAAGAGATCCCCTGGCTTTGTAGCACTCTGCATGGGAAGGGTTCTGCAGTTGTCCCATTTTGGGTTTGGCAGTGGTTTCTGGTGGTGCTCACTCTGTGGAAGAGCAGGGACCTGAGGAGTAGGAAGCAGTGGAAGTGGAGAGCTCCTGGCAGCATTATTTAGATTCCAGCTGCTTTTGAATCACAACTTTGGTTAATTACCACTCTGGTTAAATGGAATATTATTATCCATAGCTTATCTTGCAGTAAAATATTTAGGAATACTGAACTTGCAATTAGGAGTCTTAAATTACTTTCTAAAATCAGTTACCTTCTATTTTTTTTTTTTATCTTTATGCTCCTTTCTATCAAATCAGGATAAGGTGAGATGAGGCCTTGACCCACCTGGTCTAGTGGAAAGTGCCCCTGCCCATGGCAGGAGGTGGAATGAGATGATCTTTAGTGTCCCATCCATCCCTGTACATTCTGTGATTCTCTGTGGGCTTTTGTTGGGGTTTAGTTTGTTTTTTGGTTTTTTTTATTCTTTTTGCTACAGTGATTTTTCTCATCATCTTGAGCTCTCAAACTGACTGGGTAAAGCTCCAATTGTAACAAACTCATTCCAGCTTGTTACTGAAGTCCTAATTCCCAGTTAAAGGATAGGTGTGATAAGTAGGCTGACACCTGAGTTATCTAATTCAGATGTGCCTCAATCCAAGAGCTTGCTGGTCCTAAGTTAATACTTTGCACAGAATTAATTCCTTATTCATGGGCTTGGTCATTTTTCAGCTCTTCTGCCATCCCTAATGATATTTCTGGCTGAGGCTGGAAGCTGAAAAGGTAAAGCTGCTGCTGATATTAAATTCATCAATCCTACCAGACTTGGCAGCAGCATACAGATCTGTTCAGGGGAATCTCCTCTCTTTCCTTTCTGCTGACTGAAGTTGAACGTTTTGCTGTAGCCATCTTTTCCATGAATCTTGGGAAACAGAGATAAATTCTTCCTCACCTCATTCTGTTCCTTTGAAAATCAAGAACAGGCCAGGGAAGCCTGAAATAAGTTTGTGCCTCAGCCCTTGCAGTACAAAGCATGTTAGAAGTGATCCAACTGTATTTAATGACATTAAGCATCTTGGCAGCTGTGGAATGGCCTTTTACAGGATCCCTGCTCTGTGCTCACTTGAAAAACAAAGTTTTCTCTGCAAATTACAGTACAGTGTTGTTTCTGTGAACTGCTTGATGCTCATAACCTCTGTCCTGGTTCCTGAGCACCTTTCCCAGAAATCCCAACCCAGACAGGAACTTGTCTTTCTGAACTGCCCATTTGTATGTTCATATTGCTCTGTTCCTCACCCACTTATCCAACTCATTCTACTGGCTTTGGAACCTCACTAAAAATACATCAACAGGTGATCTGGATTTATTGTCTTCCTTATTTAGAAGATAAGGTTCCTTCCAAAAGGAAGATGTGGTGTCAGCCCAGGTAAATTCACATCATAACCTCTCTTTTATTTGCTTCCTGGAGTTCTCAATCTCTGTCACAGCATGGAAGGCTTTGGAGGGCATTTTGAGGTGGGACAGCTGTTAAATCTGTCTTCTTGTTTTGCTCCTGATGGATTTTACTTTATTTTTTAGCATTCTTATTAACACAGCTGCAGTGTCAGGAACCTGCTCATCAATTTCTTTCAAACTCTGGAAGTACTTTATTTGCTCTGCTTGACATTTTTTGTCCTTGCTTATCACTTATTTCAACCCTCCCTCTCATCTTTTGTCTCCACATCCTCCATCATTCCCTAGGCTGGAAAAGCAGAGCATTGTTAGTCTTCCTGCCATATTTGAGAATTTTTCTTTCCTTTCTGTGCCATCCACATTGCCTCAGAGTCTCCATGTTTTGTCTGTTTTCCCCTTAAAGTGGCTGAATAACCTTTTGGTGTTGATTTAATTTCCCCTGAAATCTAAACCCACTTGCCTTTTGGCAATGCTCCCTTTTATTTCTGCTTTCCCACTGCTGAAACTGTAGCTCTCATTGCTGACCTGGAACCTGAATTCCTGTTTGGAACTAACAGTCATTTCTTGTACATGTTCTCCCTTTTGTTTCAACCTTCAAGAGTTGGTTTTGATCCAAAGAGGGCAAATCCTTGCTGGGAATAGAACTGTGAGGTAGTTTTGGTTTAGAGAAACTCTAGATATGTCCTCCATGTTTCTGTGGTTTAAGAAGTTTAAAGTTCCAGGTGTTTTGTTGTTTGGTTGTTGGTTTTTTTGCAAATGTGACTCTTGCACCCAAGGCCCTTTAGTTTCAGATCTGCTTCTCCTTTGCTTTATGCCCCCAGTACTTCCAACATCATTTCCCAAGTTCTTAGGTGGCTTTTCCTTGACTTTGAAGGCAAGTTGAAAGTTGTATTTCCTCTTGTTTTATTTCTTCTTCTAGTGGCACTGCCAAATCTTTATCTGTACCCAGCCCTAACCCTGTGTGTGGGTTTTGTTTTCTCTTTGCTTTGAGGTTGCTGTTTCAAGGCTTTCAGTTTCTGCATGGAAACAGTTTTGCACAACTTGTAGTGTGTCCATCCTGGTGCAAAAGGAGCTTTCAAAATGCTTCATCCTCCAGACCTGAAACATTTTGGAGCTTTCCTTTCCCACAGAATGGCAGAGCCTGTTTTGGAGAAATAAGTTGGTTTTTTTTAGACTTCCCAAATCTGAAAAACACCGAGTTGTGAATGGGATTTTTTTTTTCTTTTTTAATCAAAACAAGTAAAAGGAGGGGAAGGCAGACAAAGGAGCTGTTTGTGCTTGTGAGCAGCTGTGCTGCAGGCATCAGTAGGCACTGGTGTGTTTTCCTGCAGTGGGGATGGCTGGAGGTGTGCTCCAAGAACCTGCTAATGGACTTGTGTGCACCCCGTGGTGGCTTATTGCCATAATGAGGGGTTGGTTGTAAAAAGAAGCAGAGGAAGTGGATGGGCAGAACAATTTGTAATGGAATTTTTGGTGAGGTTTTCCTTGGGGGAACTCCTGGCTGTACAATTTGGATATGCTTTTGTGACCGAGTAGCAGCAAACATAAATTAGACAGGAGAGAGCTGAAAAACCATTCTACAAAAACTGAAAGGACAACTGTTGAAAGAACTTGAAATCCTTAATTTCAATTGCTATTATATCTTTAGTGGAATCTTTTGTCAGTTAGTTGACTGGGATCGATCTTGTTGGTTTCAAAAAAGTCTAAAATAATAAAAATAGATGGTAATAAAAAATTTGTGGAAGGTGGCTTGGATAATGGACTAAACTACTGCTGTGCTCAGACTTTCTGTCTGCAAGGATAGTTAACTGTATCTAATAAGGGGATAATAATGCCCCCTTCCTCTTATTTTGTCTCTAGATAATGTAGAAATCAATGAAGCTATAAGAAAACATAATGATTTATCTTCCTAAGATGCCTTTCTGAGGAACAGTGGTTTTTCTGCTAAAGCAAGAGATTTTAAAACTTCTCTGGTATTTTGACTTTCCGTTCTTGACTCAGAGGGTGGGGAGGCCCTGACATAGAGAAGTTGTGGATTCTCCATCCCTGGAAGTGTCCAAAGCCAGGTTGGGTGAGCTTTAAGGCCCCTTCCAGCCCAAATCATTCCATGATTCTGTGATCCCCCATTGTGATAAGGGTTGGGTTGGGATTGGGCAGCTCTTAACACACCTGAGGTTTTTGGCAGCATCCAGGTGCCAGTGATGTCTGTGATCGGTGAGAGCAGAAAAATAAAATATGGGAAAAAAGGAATCCAAAAAAAAGGATTCCATTAAAAGACGGAAGAAAAGGAATCCAAGTTCAGTGGAGACTTTGAGGAGGGTATGGTCAGGTTCATGGGGTGGGCAGGAACAGGATCTCTGGAAGTGTCTGTGCATGGCTGTGGGTGAGGATGGCAACGTGAGGATCAGCATTTTGGGAAAATGCCAGGATTGCTAACAAATGACTAAATAAAAGCCAACCCACTCATAATTCCTGGGTATCTCACTGTTTGGAGTCTGGTGTATGCAAAGTTGTGCTGAAACAAAGGAAAAGCAATCCTAACTTTTCATTTTGGGGGGGAATCCACTGAAAATGTTGATCTTCAGAGGAGGCAGCTCGTGTAGCCAAGCACTGCCTCTCCAATAGATGTCACTGCAATCAACAGCAAACAGAGATGATGCTCAGAGGGGAAAATGTAGCTTGGAGAAAGGCTTCAATCTTTATGAAAATAAAACGTTACAAAAGTAGTAATTGCAAGATTTAATGCTCTTAAATATAGTACCAAGTGTGTTTAACACAGTGGATTTCCTTAGATCAGGCAAGAGCCGGGATTAGACAAACAGAGCAGAGACTTTCATTTTTCAGCTCCGTGTTAATCTCTATTTAATGTGACTCTGTGCTGCTAATCTTCTTTTCCCATTCTTGTTCTGACCCATAATTAGCTGAGATACTTGGGGTTTGTAACCTGCCCTAAGATCAGATGCAGGACGTGCTGGGCAGAGGCACAGAGCTGCCCTGCCACACTGGGCTGGGTGAGGGAGGTGCTGTCCCTGCACTTTGAGGCTGTTGGGTTTTGTTGTTGGGCTGGTTTCTTCACTCTCTTTGTGAGTCACACGCACAGTTATCATCTGATGAAGTATTGCGAGAGGAAATTACATTTTTGATGAAGTAATAGTAAAATTGCAGCTGGGACTTCTTGTGGTTTTTTTACTGTGTGCTTGACATAATGCACTGAACAGATGGCTCTGTGTGTGCTGTGAGACATATTCTAAAGGAAGGACAATGAACTTTAAAAATGAACAAATTAATGATATTAACGAAATAACTGAGTATTTTGAGTTGTTTTAAATGTAGCTTTTGGAAGAGAGAATTAGTAGGACTTCCCGAAATAACTAAGTATGTTTATAAATTCAGAGAGAGATTTTATCTTTGCTTTTTTTTAATTACTAAATGAAGGATTTTGAGTCTTTTCAGTGTTTCAGTTCAGCATTGATTGCAGCGAAACTAATACTGCTTGTTTGGGATTTCAACAAAACACAAGTTATGATGAAGTTCGAGCCTTTTTATGCTTTTAATGACAGATTGGTTTTGTTTTCTGACATTAAAAAAACCCCAAACAAAACAAGCAAACCCTATGCCACCAGCACATATCAGCGTTGGGAAACTGCAGCGACAGAGAACAAGGGATTTAATGAAGCCGTTTATGGGAGAAAAATTAATTTTTAACCCCTGTAGCTTCACAGGAAGAAGGATGCTCAGATAAATAAGATTATTAACTGCTCCTTTGCCATGCAGTGGGTCATTAGGCAGGAAGGTACCTGCAGCTGCCAGGCACACAGCCACGCTGGGGGGGACTCGTGTTTGGGGATGGAGATGTCACTCGGATGCTGGCAGAGCACAAACAGCAGCTGGGAGCATCCGTGGGTCAGATGTGGGAATCCAGGGATCTGCTGCTCCCTGTGTGCTTCCATAGGCAGCTCTCCTCTGCTGGCAGATGTAACTGGGAGCTTGTGGGCAGCCCGAAATTAATCTAATTGATGGCATCTCGTGATAGAAACAGACAGACGGTTTGCCCTTAAGGAGAGAAAAATCTCAGCAAAATAGGCCCAAGGTCGTCAGAAGAAAGACAAGCCCCGAGCCTGTGTGTGATGAGGATTTGAGCTGCTTACAGCCCTGAATGTTTGTCAGGAATGCAGATTTCCTGAGTACATGCTGGTACAGCAATGGTACAAGGGGGTTTCCCAGGTAAGGATTCACATCTATCTCTATGTCGTGTTTGCTTCCAGCAAGTCGTTTTTAAGCATTTTTAGTGATAATTTAGAACTAGTGAAGTGCTGGAGAAAGAAAATAATAGCAGAGATTTTTTTTTTTCCTTCAGTTTGAAGCATGGACATATAGCATGATTGGAATATTGAATGCATTTAATATCTTTAAAATATTTTCTCTTGTGTTTGCTTTTAAATCATTGCTTCTGTGTGTGCCAGTGCTCAACATTCTTGTATACAAAACTGACTGGAGCACACAGTGCTTAAAGTATATGAATTCATAGCATTAAATTTCTTGCTGTATAGAATAATCTACTCTTCCATAACTGTTATTGTAATGCAGAGACAGATGGCTGAATTTTCTTCACTTTGCTTGTTAAGAATGTGTTAGGTAAATGTTTTTAGACTAAAATAAAAAGCTGCTGGGAATCTAAACTGAATATTCAGCATTTTCGTGGTAGAAGGAGGCAAAGCAAGAATAAAGCAATGTGATAGTAAACAAATGAGCTATTTGCAATGAAGGATAATCTAATCTTTAAATATTGCCTGAGATTGCATTTGTTCTTAGGTAAGATCTTTTCTTCCAACACCAGCCAGGTACCCAGAGAATAGCACTGAAATGCTCTGCATGAAATACACTGATTTGATGTTATAAGGTTATTACATTGTCTGGGGCTTGGTGCAGGTGGCTGATGTTGTTTGGGATCTTTGATCTCGCTCCGGTGCTACAGATAAGTAATTTCAGATTGAAGATAATGTCTGTGGTGTAAATCTGTAAACACAGGCACAAACTTGCTAAGAGAGGATGATCCAAGTGGGTCTTTATATATTGCTCTCACCAAGCTACTCTTAATAACACTGCAATGACTTGCAACTAAAAATATGTTAAAAGGATATAAATATTTAAATAGGTAAATGAAAGGCAGACACCAGCTCATAAAAGGTGGTTATGTGTTTATATTCTTGACTAATAATCTGATTTTTAGATAGGAAGATACCTTTCATCATTACCACCATACATGATGTTGCTCCAGTGCACAGAGAAAAAAAAAATTAAAAAGAAAACTCCACAGTGCCTCATGTCTTGCCCAGACTAGCACAGCCTTGCTTCTAGTTAGAACACAGAGCAGATTATTTGCATAATAGTTCTGTAACAAAATGATCTGCTCGGTTAAAGCAGTAGCTGCTCCCAATACATAGTGCAAGTAAGGCTCTAACAGAAGGGAAATACAAAACATGCTCAATGACAATAATTTTATTCTTTACAGACATTACCTAGTTTTGCACAGGATTGCAGCAATTGAGGCAGCTGTCCAGAATCACTTCTTGAACTGTCAGGAGAAAGTTGAATTTATTTTTTTGCTTCTCAGTCTGAAGACGTGATTCTCCCTTATTCCCTGTCGTGTCATCACTTAGAGCAGGTGTGTAATTGCTCTTTATCAGGGTAGGTGGCATTTAAAGAGCAATCCAGAGTATTTATCTCTAGGTGTGCTGGCTGCAGTACACTGTGACAGACCAGTGAAAATTTGCCTTATGCCTTGTAATGGCCACGTGAGTATTGAAAACTGATTGCAAGCTAAAGACATTAGGAAGGAAATCTATGCAGATACATTTGTGTGTGTGTGACTGTGCTGGCTGCATCAGATGAGCATCTCTGTTTTATCACTAAATTCAAAACACTTTTGCCATACTGGCTTTAGAGGAGATGTGGCAGCTGGCTGAAGGGCAGGTGGTTCTTTCTGCTGCCCCAGAAGAAATAATGAGCCTTTTATAATCAGTGTGATGATGTGCATGTCTGTTTTCGTCATCAGTGCTTGGAGATCGTGGCTTGTGCTTCCCTCTCCCTGCCTCCTCAGAAAGTTGTTAGAGGTAATGTTATAATCTAAGGTTGCCCAGGGAAGCTGAGGCTGCTCCTGGATCCATGGAAGTGTCCAAGGCCAGGCTGGGATTGTGGAAGCGATGCCTCAGGTTTTGGCTTTTATATTTTCACATTCTGAGCTGCTTTAGTGTGTGGGTCTGGGCTTCACATCAGGGGATGCTGAGCTCTCTGCACAGAGCAGGGACACAAAACAATTCCTGCTCCAGCTGGGCACCAAGGACAAATGATCCAAATCTCAGCCCAGGAGCACAAACAGCGTGGGCTGGAGAGAGAAAAACAAGCAGGGTGGGACTGCCTGGGCTGAAGCTGGAATGGGACAATGAACTCCAAGGTGCCAATGGAGCAGAACTGATCCCAGGGAGAGCCCCCGGGAGCGCTCGTGCATTTTGGGGCCATTTGGGTTCATTTGGGTGCAGCCCTGGCTGGGCTCTGGTGCTGCCCAAGGTGTTTTGTTTTGTGCTAAGTGCTTTGAACAGGGGGGTTCTGTTTTGTTTCAATGCATTAGGTGGTTTCAAAGGGGTTTTGTGTCCCTTTAACTGAAAAACAAGCACGTTAGTTATCACAGATTTATAAATTCTGGTGGTTTTTTTCTGCAATTGCAGAATGCTAAGCCTAAGGAGAATTTTAACCTGTAAATGTCATGCTTGTATAGTATCCTGAACTCTGCACCTCTAAAAAAGTACAGACTTCAAAAGGAAATCATTTCCATGGTGTGATGGTCCTGGGAATATGACAAGGTACTGAAGATAAGTTCCCATACTTGCAGTGTGTTGTTACTTAGTGATGAGCCACATACCCAGACTTGAGGGATTTGAATGGAAAAGCCAGAGGGTGGGAAGGCACAGGGCATTTTCTTGTGTGTGCACTTGCATGTGGAGCTAAGTTATGGCTCTGTGCTGTGAGAGCAGAGAGGGTTTCCACCTCCCAAATGGCTTTTGGAGGCCTTGTGCTGCTGGGCCTCCACCCCTGCAGGAGCTCTGGGAGCAGACAGCACTCCCTGTGTGCTAAAACATCCCCAAAGCTTATCTCCTGTGTCACCACAGTGTGGGATGGAATCTGTCTGCCAAGGCTGGGGCTGTTCTGTGGTGCAGTCACTGCTCAGCCTCAGCACAGCAAGGAGGAAGGATGAGATTCCCTTGGTGCTTGGTCTCCTGCTCCCCGTGCCAGCCTCACCTCAGCCTGCACCTTCAGATCTTGACATTTTCCTGCACTGAACTAGAAACCTTAACACAAAGTTCTGAAACAGAAACTATTTTTTGTTTTCCTCAGGTGTTTGGCAAAAAAAAAAAAATCTGGTTTAAACCCATAAGGTTTGGCTGTCATTTCCTCTGTCCGTTTTGTAACCTGTTATTCTTTTAGGGAGATGACAGATTATTTAAGGATTATCACAGAATCACTTTGTTGTGCATCATTAATGGTTTAAGCAGACAATGCTGTAATTTTAGAGCAAGAGTTCATTTCAGGATTGAGCTGTTAGAAGTGTAGATCATGTGATTTTTAAAATATTGTTTGTATAGAAGATGTGGTTTTCTAAACACTGTTTTTCAAGGTCAGAAAGCCACTGAGGGACCAGCCTGCCAGTGTGGTGCCTGATGAGGTATTGCTGAAGGGCTGGGAGAAGAATGGATGGGGAAAAAAATGGGATGAGACAGGGATGTGTGATGCCTTGAGAAGGATGACCTAGAGCAGAGGTTGGGCAGAGTCACAGAATAAAGCAGGGATTTATCCAAAGGGTCTCCTCCATGGATCCACCTTGGGCAGCACCAGAGCCCAGCCAGGGCTGCACCCAAATGAACCAAAATGGCCCCAAAATGCACGAGCGCTCCCGGGGGCTCTCCCTGGGATCAGTTCTGCTCCATTGGCACCTTGGAGTTCATTGTCCCATTCCAGCTCCAGCCCAGGCAGTCCCACCCTGCTTGTTTTTCTCTCTCCAGCCCACGGTGTTTGTGCTCCTGGGCTGAGATTTGGATCATTTGTCCTTGGTGCCCAGCTGGAGCAGGAATTGTTTTGTGTCCCTGCTCTGTGCAGAGAGCTCAGCATCCCCTGATGTGAAGCCCAGACCCACACACTAAAGCAGCTCAGAATGTGACAATATAAAAGCCAAAACCTGAGGCAATATGTGATGGATGAGGGAGCAAGGAGAGCTCTGTGCAAGGATGAGCCTGGGCAGCTTGTGAGTGAGGGCTGGGAAGGAGGTGAGAAGGGATTTTGTGAGGAATGGGGAGCTCAGCAGAGCCTTTTGAGGCCAGAAAGATGTGGCTGTTTTTTGTGTGTGCAGGAGGGATGATGGGGATGGGCATGGGCATGGGCAGACCTTGCACAGGGACACAGGAATGGGGAAGGTTGTGAGGGTTATAATGAGAAGTGCTGTGAGTACTGCAGCTAATGAAGGTTGATTCCCACAGATTTGTGTAGAAAATTCACCTGGCTTGGGTGTGGAGGAAGGTGTGAGCTCCACTTGGAGCTTTTCCTGTGGCTGAAGTTTTCCTGAGGCTTTCCCCTGAGAGAATTCTCTGACTTCATGAAAGTGTGAGCTCACCCCAAAGCCTTTCCCCAGGTCTGGGTATTTATCAGGTTTCTCTCCTGCCTATTTTCATGAACTTTTAATATCACCTTTGAGACCCCTGAGATTTACTGCCAGTCCAGAGGTTTGGGGGCAGGAGCTTGGATTGCACGGGGGGTGGTTGCATATGCTATGTTCCTGTAGAAAAACAGAATAAAATCAGCTACCCTATTACACCTAGGCTTAATTTCTAATAAGAGGCTAAAATATAATTAATAAACACTGGAGCATGACCCCTGGACTGCCATTGGGAAGACCTGGCATCTCTGTGCTGGGTTACCACCTGTTGGGTGCCTTTTTTGGCCATCTGTCATCAGAGGCACAAGGCATCTTGAGACCTGTGGAGCTCCACACCACAGTTCCCAGAGGTCAGGTGGCCATGTAAATTTAAAAATAAAATAAAATAGAAAGCAGGATCCATAGAGCTCCAGCTTACCCAAAAGACAGTGTTTATTACAGAGTAAATTGTGGATGCTTCTGAATCATCTTATTTGAAGACTAAATTCCATAAGAGAGAAAAAAAAAAATCAATTTAATATCAAGCCAAAAGAATTACAGTAAAAATTACCATACCCCACTCTTATTTTCCCTCAGGCGTTTATTTTTTAACTTTCTCTTAGTTGATTTCCTCCTCCAGTCAGAGTGGAAAAAGTGAGTATTTAATATAGTAAAGTTTATCCATTTAGCTTTTCCTCCTGGATTAATCCTTGGAGATGGATTTCTTTTGCCAGAAGGAAGATGAGAGAGCACTTGACATATTGCAAGTCTCTGCTCACATACATCATCAATTTCCTGATTATGATTTGGTTCATTTCAAAAATGCCCAAAGCTTAATGCATTAATATCTTTATTTCATTAAATACATTGGAAGAGAAGCTATTTGTTGTCTAATAACATATTTTGGTACTAAAGAAAAAAAAAAAAAGAAATCATCTCTTCAAATACTCTGTTCACTTCTTTGTGATACAATTTTTCTTCTGCAGAAAAATGAATGCCTTGCTTAGCACCTCTTATTTGGAGGAAATAGGTATTTTATTTTACTCTTTTGTGGAAAACAGGTCTGCCAGACTCTGTCCTTTGGAGAGCTTAAAAATAATCAGAATAGAATTTCTAATACAAAATATTGGTTTATTTAATGAAATCTATCAAGTGTTATGATGTCATAAGTGCAGCACAAACCTGATTAACTCCTCCAATAGACTCTCAGGACAGCTGATTAAATAAGGTTTATTTAGGCTTATTTAGGGAGAGCATGCAACTGCTTTATGATTTCACAGGATTATTCAGTGGGAGATTTGTGTGGAGAGGAATTGTTATCCCTTCCTCAGTCTGTCTCACCTGATGGGACAGGAATTTAGCAGCTGTAAATGCAGGAGTGGCTGCCTGACACTAGAAAAAGATCTGTGCTCTCATTAGCACTGGGCACCCACTGATTTTCAATTTATGTCACATGAGACAGTTGAAAATTCTTCCTAAAACTCTTTCCTGTCTCATTTTAGGGAGAGACCATTGAATGAATTCTTTATTTAGTTGTTGCCTTTCTCTTTTGGAATAAGAGCCATAACCCAGCAGTGTTTTCAGCCTGGAAGTTTGTGTTTCAGTGGTTTAGCTACATGAGAGGTGTTCACTTTGTCATCCTCTCTAATGTTCTGCTGAAAACCTCTTCCAGGAAGGAGGAATGGATTTTTTGGAGTCTGGCACAAGAGCTGACTTGGACAGAGGAGGAAGGACCTTCTCCTTCATCTCCACTTCTCCTGGGCTAAAACATGATCTAAAAGCAGAGTGCTGGGCTGTGATTAACACATCAGACACCATAAACTGGGACATGACGGCTGAAGAAATGGAAATACATAGCAAAAGAAGGGAAATTGTGTATTTATGAGCAGAAGAGGCCCCAAAGTGGAATTGCAGGGGTGCATTTGTTCTGTTCCAAGGTGCAGAAATCTGCAGCAGTGCCAGGTGTCGCAGTCATTTTTCACTCATGTTTCATTTTACCTCAGCAATCAAAGGCAAGCCATGACATTGGGAAACTCAGGTTTGTACCTAAACAGAGCCTGGATGACTCAAGTACAGTTTAATAGCTCAAAACCCAAAGTGGTAAGCTAATTTGTAAATGTTTGAGGAGCTGTAATTAGTTTGGTGGAAGACAGAGCAGGTATGACCCTAACAAAATACTGATAAAATAAATCATAATACTGATAAAAATATATAAAAATAATAATATAAAATATATTAAAAATACTGATATATGTAATAATAATAATAATAATAATAATATAAATACTGATATAATATACTGCCTAAATTTGAAAAAAAAAATGAGGAGAGAAACCATCTGAGCAGCATTGTGGGGCTGGTCAGGTCTTTTCCATTAGTGAACTCACTGTCACCTCGTGGCCTCTAAAAACTACATATGCAAATTTTTTAATATTTAGCTGCTTTTTCATTTAAATTTGCTTTGCATTTCATTTAAATGAAACATTTTCTGCTTTGAACCGCACTGGAAGTTTTAAAAGGCAATCTGCATAGAGATCCGAGCATACTCTGACCCATTAGCATAATTTTCTTGAATAGCTTTTTTCATTTAAAGTATGTGTGCACCCAGAGAATTGAGAGGAATCTGGACCCAGCACTGACCGTAGTAAAAATCCAGCTTTTGCCTTTTTCCTCAGCAGCCTGAAACAAAGAGCTTTTCTCTCCACAACTCCTTCCGAGGGAGTGAAAACAGCTTATCAAACCTGAGCAACTTGTTAGGGGCTGAGAGAGGATATTTTTCTTTGCTGGCCTGCAAATAAAAGCTGGGAGTGTGAAGCTGAGAGTTGTCAGCTGGAGAATTGTGGAAGTGTTTGTGGGGCAGCAGAGCCTCCTCTGAGGTCACTGCACAACGAGCTGTGTGTGAAACCCAGAGACAGAACCCTTGGCAAAGTGGAAATTAGGCCATTAAAAACAGGTTTGATCACCACAGACCCGCCATTATCTGCCAGGAGAGCAACAATGCTTCTGTTAAATATCCCAGTTTTAAAGGAAAACATGGCAGTAAGGACTTTTTTTCTTGTATTAATTATAATTGGTATGTTTGTGTGCAGCATTTTTATTATAAAGCTGTTGTTTGTGTTTTAATTACATTCTCATGTCTTTTCAAATGCAAACAGTATATGTTGTTAGGAAGATATAAAGTATAGAAGGAAAGCTCTTTATAATAATTAACCAAATTATTTAAATAATTAACCAGATGTATTGTAAATTTTATATTTCCTTAAATGTTTCTGTATATATTTAAAATACTTAGATCCCTATAGTAACCCTAAAAAAGGGACATGCAATGTTAATACAATATTTTGGTGCAAGTAAATCTATTTTTGTAGTAACAAGCTTGACAGTTACAATCAATCTTCAGCAAAACAACTAAAACCTAAAAATAGAAGAGAGGATTAAAATTTATCATTAAGATTGCCATTGAATTAATTCACAGCTGAAGTAGCTGGTCATGATCAATCTTCTGTGGGGCTCTCTGTAATTCCCAGCCCAGCTCTGTGGGCATTTTCCTGGGCTTTACAGTCCCAGTGATTCATCCAGCTCTAATCTGTTTAATCACTGTCACAGCACATTTAAGAACTGCTGTGCAAGCAAAGTTGAGCCTTCTGGGGTGGGGGTTTTTAATGCAAAAGTTTCATGTAGTCATTGTCGAGTCAGTGTGACGTGGCTGTGCTGTGACAAAGGGAGCTTGGGACTCTCCACCATCTCTTTTCCCAGTGCCCAGTGTCATTCTCTCCTCTTCACCTGCTCTCCCACAACCAGCTTAGTGTTTTTTTTATTTTTATGGCGTGTTAGTGCTGCTGTTCTGATTTTATGTGAAGTTTTACATTGTTGGAGTTTTTCCCCTACATTTCACAGCGCCTGGCAGTTCCCCTGGAGACCTTCCTTGAAGAATGTTGTGTAGATCTTTGGACTCATCAAGACAAGGCCGTGTTTGCTGCTCAGAAAGTCTTTATTATTAAATCAAAATTTCTCTAGTCACACTAGGTGGAGGAGGTTCAGGCTCTTACTGCAGGTTCTTAAATTAATGGAATTAAACGAATCACTAAGCGAGAAATGTCTCATCACCTCGACTTCTGAGAGGTGTTGTCTGTGCTGCCTCTTGCAGTTACTTACCACTGGTCCCCTAAAAGTCTTCATTAGGTAACAAACTCTCAGTTTCTGACAAGAGGCTGACATGGTTCTCTTTAATTAGACTCCATGCAGAAAGATTCCAAGATAATGGCTGTGCTCGTCGCTTTGTAGGAACATCATTATTAAAGATTAAACACTGTCAGGATCAGCTTATATTATTCCTGTCAGGGGAGGAAGAATTTAAATGTTCACAATATTCATTTGTTTGCATTGAGACCAAGTGGGGAAAGCAATGGATTAGAATTCCCAATATTCAGGCACATCAAATGAAGGAGCAGCTTTCAAATCCAAATGTAGGGAGCGGATCATAGATCCTACAAGAGCAAAGTGAGCAGGAGCAGGGAAGAAAAGCTGATCCTACCAGGAGCTGGATGAGCCTTGTGGGTCCCTCCCATGTCCTGAGGTCCTGTGGTTCTGTGAGAGGAGGTTAGAAAAGGCATTTCTGTCCCAGCTGGGAGATACTCTCCAAAAAGTGGGGTGTGAAAGGGGTCCTTAAAGCATCACCTGTCACAGCAGCTGGAGTGTGGTGCTGGTGCATCCTTAAGGATCCTGGTGCTCAGCTGGAATTTCCCTGGGACTTTGCAGCCTTTCCTGCTGTTCCTGCCCTGCTCTCACACCCAGCCTTCCCTGAGAGCTGTGGGAGGCAGCAGCAGGGCTGTTTTCCTGGGGGAGCAGAGATAACTGAGCCTTATCTCCAGGATGCTCCTGAGCTGGGGAGCTCTGGAGAGTGCAGGGTGCTGCCTTTGAGTGACTTCAGCTGCACAGTGCCACAAAATACATTGGGGTATTTACATTAGAGTGCTTCTGTGGGATTTTTCTCTTGAAAACAGGGTTTACAGTAGCTGTCATTGGAGCCTACCTCACATTTTAAGGATTTAATTACTCCAAAAATGCCTTCAGTCTGGCATTTCGTGGCCCAGGCATAACAACGACGTGATCTATTTTTACACATCGCCATTTATATCCTCACAGTGGATTTTATCCAAAGGCTTAGTTGCTGTTTGATTGTATTTAATCAAGCAGTGGCAGTGTGGTGCTTTAGGAGTGTGTCTCCTCTCTGGAGGAAACACCCAGAGTCCCAGAATTACCTTTTTTTTTTTCCTCCAGAGCCTGCAGGAACTCAGGAGCATCAGCTGGAGCAGGGGCACTCCCAGCTCAGCTCCAGTGAGTCACTGATTGCCACAGCACCCAGAGGAGGTCACTTCTGAGGAAACCCAAGTGCTTTCTTGGGGGTTGATGCAACATTGGAAAGGCAAATGAGTGGAAGGATTGTGTGCAGGGGAAGGCAGATTCCCTTATAACCACCAGTTATTAGCATGAGATGCTCTATTTACCACACTTCCACTAAAACTCCTTTTAAAAGATAAACATGGGCATGAATAGACTCATCATGGTTTTCTCATCTAATTAAAAAAAAGGAAAACATATAATATCTCTTCCTCAGAGGACTTAAATGTTGTGTAATAGAAGTGCAGCCTTAGAATGAAGCTTTGGGCCTGAGCAAGTTAAAAAATTGTTGGTAAAAACTCCATTTGTGCAAAATGCTGATGTGAAATGGTGCAAGCTTTGGAGGTGCTCAGTGTTATGGACCAGTTTCCCTGGTTTTCAGTCACTTTTCTCCCTGCTGTTGTCTTTGGGGATGTGATGGTTCCCTTGATTATAGGAAGAAGTAACGAATGGTTAACAGTTTCTAAAGGCTGAAATGGCACTTGAATGAGATTGTGGATGCTCTCATTATCCCCTTCTTCTGGGTGGGTTAAACTTCCCACAGCAGAAGTTTCCACTTTCTGTGTGAAAAGTGATATGAGGGACAGGTGGGATTTAAGGAGAGAAGGGAAGTTTCCTTTTGTGAGCTGGGAATGAGGAGCAAAACACAACTGGAGCCTGAGCTGGTGGGAGCAGTGAGAAGAAACCTGGAGATCCCAAATAAGAGCCTGAATCCTTCACACAAAACAAGAGGAAAAGAGGGAATCTTCAGCTTAAGAGTAAGAATATTGTCTCAGGAGAGTTTAATGCCTGCTTGTTTTGCACTTGAGGTGAGCTGTATCTGTCAGGGTGTGTAGCCCACACCTGGGCTGTTTGTGGCACCTGGTGCATGCTCTCTCCCTCGTGGGTTTTAAAGTAATATTGGAGTATTCTGGCTGACAGTATTTTGGAGAAGAAGGGGCCATGGAGCACTTTTTCTTAACTGGGAGAATTAATGGAAGTCTGCTGAAGGGAAAACAGGAATGCTGAGTTTTGTTTTTCTCTGCAGATCATCACTTTAGGTTTGGGAAATGATTTCTGAATGGTGTAGATGGAGCAAAGTGCTGCCAGAGGGATGTCAGAGGGAGATTGGAGGGGATGCTGAGTCTCTGGGTCAGGTGGGGAGCTCTCTCTGCCCCCAGCTTTGGAGATAACAGCACTTACAAGGATGTACCTCTCTCATCACCTGAGGGAGGGGGACTGCTGAGAACAGCATCTCTGGCCCTTCCATTTAGATTTTTGAATACAACTGCCCTATTTTTCTTGTGCCTGCTGATCACTGAGAGAAGAATTGCAACAACTTAATGGAATTTAGAACAGCGTTACAGAAATACTCTATTTTTTTTCTTTAAGGCTTATGAAAACAGATGAGTGCATCACTTTTGAGATAAGGTTTGAAGAACTGTCTGCCTCCTTGGAGCTGAATGGAGAGCTAGTGGGAAGGTTAAAACAATAAGCTTTTTATATTATTAGTAGTGGGAGAATTCTAAACCCCATTTGTTCAATTATGGTTCCTTCAATATGCTTATTTAGGTTCTTGTAAATTGTAATCAGTAAATTAGACGTGCTGCCCTCACAGCTCTAGGGTTAGCTTTCAAGGGACTTCCTACATTAATTTTTTTTAATGTTTGTAGTGAAATCAAGAAGGGAATTGGTTGCTTGATATGCAGGGTTGTCTCTGTGCAGGGGATGCTGCCTGCATGCTGATGTCTGTCACTGCCCAGTGAGGAGCAGTGGTGCTGCAGCACTGCCTGAGCTGTTCCAGGGCTGGAGCCAGGCTTTGTGCTCTGAGGTAAAAATGGGAGATAAATGCATTAGAACCAGCACAGGCTGATAAATGGGATCTCCAAAAGCCAGCATATGCTGCTAATAGAGATCTGAGATGACACAAGAGGGATGGAAAATCCTCAGCATCACCTTCTGTATTCAAATATCAGCTGTTGTCTCTCTTTGTGGTCTTTTTCCCCTTTTCTTTATATTTTGCCTTGACATTTTTAATAACGAGCATTTGGTACTAAACCAAATCACCCTGCTGAGTCATCCAGAGCCTTTTTTTCCAAAGCAACACCTCTTCCCTTTTAGCTCATTTACCTGGAGATTTCAGCAGGTCTGGGAAACAGGCTCTTCAGCCCTTTGCAAGTGCTTTTATATATCTGTCATTTAAAGAGCCTTTTGCCTTGCTGAGAAGTGGTGTCTGGTGTTGCAGATAAATTGTGTGTTTGTTGCAGTACTAGATCATGCAAACTCCAATATCCTGACCATATTGTCCCCATTTATTTCTTTTATCTCTCTGTTTAATATAATAGGAATAGTGGCTGAGGCAGGGAAACATATGCAGCAGCATAATAGTAGATTGTTTGGGAGCAGTTGTCTTCCATTTCCAGGGTTTCCCTTTGAAATGTAATTGCCTGCTAATATAACTGGGAAATATCATTGCAGGAGTGATCACTAAAGCGTTTACTCGTGCTTTTGGCTCGTGCTACATCTGTATGGTATTTTTTAAGAGAAGCTGGCTGCAGTATTAGCTGGTGAAATATCCTTGGTGAGACGTGTTTGCAGAAGTTGTGATGGGCATATTGTCTCCGAATGTGGAAACAGCCCTGAGTAGTGCCAAAACAAGAGACACCGAGTCCCATGTGTGATGCAGCAACAACAGAATTACAATTGCCTCGTGTAAAGTATCTGGTAATGAAGGCAGATAATGGAATTCTTTGCAAAAGCAGATGCTAACTGGCTCCCCCAACCCTAGGCAGCCAGCTGAAAACTGATACCAGCTGGAGGGGAGAAAAAGCAGCTGAAAAAGGCATTCAAAAGGAGATGCCTTAGATGCAGGTTTGTTTAAGCAGTAAATACTTGTTTAAAATGATCTTGTGAGATCCTTATTAACAGGCAAGTTGAGACTACCATGACAGTGCTGTAGGAAGTCTTTGTATGCAGATTGGATGGGTGAGGATGAATTTGCTGTCATTTATTGCCTGGCCAGGACAGCCCTTCCAAGGGACTGGGGAGAGCCAGAAGCTTCTGCTGGCCAGGGAGGAGGCAGCCTGTGCTAGGACTGGGTTGGTTTTAAAAGCAGGGGTGTCTCTAGTTATCCCTTCTCCAGGACAGTGGTGCCTCCTGCCAGAATGGAAATGGGGCTGGCAGGGAGCATCCTCCTGCCTCCCTCCCTCTGTTTTAGTCACCTCAGCCATCTCAAACCATGGAATAGTCGCTTTGGAAATGAATGTGATCATTCAGAATCAAGGGTTTAGTCCACACAGAGGCTTCCTTCTGTTGTAAGTAAGGATTTCTTCCAACAAGTAATGCAATGAGGAAGACACTTAAAAAAAAAAAAAAAAAACCAAAATAGAACAACCCAGCCCCTTACCAAATAAAACGGCCAACCCTGAAACTGGTTTCTGCTTTTTGGCCAGATGAACTTTTTCTTTACCCAAACTTTTGTTCCCACAGAGAAGCATTTTGGCACAGCTGGAGCACAGAGCTGGGGTTCAACTCACCAAGTTACCAGACCTGGCCCAACACAGGCAGACCAGGAATTTTAGTGGGGCTTTGTCCCATCCCAAGCAATTGCCCAAACTACTGATTTTTAAAGGACTAAAGCTCACTTTTAGTTCCAGCCCAGCTCAGAAAGGAATACACATGTGCTTCTGAACTGCCAACATTTCTCCCATGTGAGAAAACTCATTTTGGGGAGGAAACACCGTGGAATTACAGATTTAGCCACAGAGGCAGTTTGTCTGCAGGCAGAGGCTGGAGCCATGTGTGTTTGCAGTGTCACAGGGCTGCTCGTCCTGGGAAATTTTACTGACAAGCCAGGAATGAGTTTTGAGGCAATCTCTGAAGATGTGCAGCTTCATCTGCACTTCATTTAAACGTTTGTGTGTGTGTGTGTGTGTGTGTTCGTGTTCCCTGCTCCTTCAGCTCCTGTCTGTGCACCCGGCTGTGAGTTGTTAAAATTATGCTTTGGACATGTTCCTTGCTCCTGGCAAACAGCAGTGAGATGTGTACAACAAGCAGTGCAGGGAGCTGTGGCAGAAGGTGATGGACAGCAGCCCTCCTGCTCCAGTTCTTAGTTTTAGATATAAAAATGCAATCAATAAGAAAAACCCTTTTCTGCTGGTGCAGTTCTGGGGTGTGCTGCAGCTCCTTGCTGTGCTGTGATGAGTTATTTGTCTAATTGTGGTGGGCAGCAAGTGCCTTAGAGCTCTTCAGGTCTGGACTTGGCCTCGTGGGCAAAGAAATCAAACCTCAGTGCTGTGAGCAAACCAGGTGTGGCTGTGTCACCTTTGCTTTCAGAAAGTCCATTTTTGAGACCCTTCCTGTCTTGCTGTTCTGTTACTAAGAAGACAAAACAGTTTCCAAATCCATGTAGCAAACCACACCTCTAATTACACATTGACCCCATTAGTTAAGACACACATTAAAGAACCATGCAGCTACACGGATTACCATTTATTTAACACAGTTACATTAATTTTTGGGGGCATAATTGATAGTAACAAATGAGCTTTCTAATTTTTTTTGTTGGTGATACTCTGATTTTGTGCAGAGCTCCGTAGGGCTTTAGCATTTTTCCAGGGATAACATCTCACCCTGACTGTACACCCTGGGGATTTTAGGCTCAGGCACTGGGGATTTTGAGCCTGGCAGGAAAATGTCAGTGTGTAAATGCAGCAAGGGGGGATCTGGTTGTTCTCAGTGTGGGTAATTCTCGTGGGTGCAGCTGGGGCTGGAGATGGGGAGCTGCTCTCCATGTCCCAGTGGGTTCTGCCAAGGCACAAGGGGCTGCTGCAGCTGGAACAATTACTCAGAAAGGACCCTTGGAAAGAAGAGCCCCTGGGAACATCCCACGTTCAGCTGAATCACCCTGACAGCACAGGGGGTGTGGAAGGAACATCTCTACCTCATCTTCTTTCTTCTCAGCAGTTTTTATTCACTTTTGGTTGCCTCCCTCTCACCTTTCCCGGCTCTTTTCCCTCTTTCTCGTTGTCATGGGAACATTCACTACAGCAGTTAAATCATACTATTAAAATATGCTTCCCCAGGAGAGTGGTAGTAGCTAATATTGATCTAGTTCCTGCTGCTGACTCAGGGATATGGTTGAACATATAATATCCCTTATTTCTCCCTTTCATGCATAATGCAGCAGTTTCTTTCACCTTGGGCTATGTGCTAAAGGTGACACCCAGCCACAGGGGTATGCTTTGACTTGCTCTTTCAAATGTGTGGCCCAGCTGAAGGGTGCAGGTGGTGCTTTAAACTGGCTTTAAAATCTGCAAAGGGAAAGCAGACAGGAAAGAACTGCCCTCCCCAGCAATGGTGATAGATGTTTGTATGCCAGTGGTGAAAAGACACTCAGATTAACCTGTCAGCATCCCCAGCCACGCTGTGTGCCCCGAATAACTTTGTAAATATATCGAGCTCTGTCACAGGAATGCTTGAAATGCAGATGAAAGACAAATAACTACCTTAATATCAGGTGAGGCTGCATTTAAAAATGCAATCACTCATCTCCATTGTCACTGACATCTGCTCTGCCTAATCAGCCCGTGGAGTTAAGCAGAGCGTGCTGAGAAGATTCCTGAGTCACCAGGAGGAAGCAGAAGGCTTTACCTTGAGATGTGAGCTTGCAGTAATGTTTGAGCCATTAAGGGCTTCACTTTCCCGCAGTGGTTAATTAACCAGCTCAAACTTTACGACAGTTTCCTGAATTTGATAGGTTTTGTAAGGTAAAGGTGCCTCTGGAATTTCCTTGTTTACCCTCCTTCCTGAAAAGTTTTGGTTTGGAACCAGGCTGTTGTACAAATAATTTAAAACAGTGTGAGTTTCATGTGAACAGTATTTGCAGCTGATGCTGTGTTTTGCTGTGTGACTGATACACACAGAGCAAATGATATTTTGGACTCAGTGCTGAAAAGACCTCTGTTAAAAACACTTATTTGTTGAGAAGCCATAAATTTCTGGCGTATTTGTGCGTGTTGTTGAACATCTGCATGTAACTCACTTTATGTTCTAACTCCCTTTATGTTTTGACCTCCCCAGAAAAAATCAGGCAGAGATATGGAGATCTCCCGGGAGAATTGCACATTATTGAGCTGGAGAAAGACAAGAATGGGCTGGGGCTCAGCCTGGCTGGCAACAAGGACCGCTCCAGGATGAGCATCTTCGTGGTTGGGATCAATCCTGACGGCCCCGCGGGACGGGACGGGCGGATGCACATCGGGGATGAGCTCCTGGAGGTAAAACTCTTCCCTTTTCCTTTGGGGATGAGCTCCTGGAGGTAAAACTCTTCCCTCTTCCTTTGGGGATGAGCTCCTGGAGATAAAATTCTTCCCTTTTCCTTTGGTGATGAGCTCCTGGAGGTAAAACTATTCCCTTTTCCTTTGGGGATGAGCTCCTGGAGATAAAACTCTTCCATCTTCCTTTGGGGATGAGCTTCTGGAGGTAAAACTCTTCCATGGATGCATTTTGGGGATGAAATCCTCATGGTAAAATTCTTCCCTCTTCCTTTGGGGATGAGCTCCTGGAGGTAAAACTCTTCCATGGGTGCATTTTGGGGGTTAATTTCTCGAGCTAAAACTCTTCCCTGGATGCACTTTGGGGATCAGTTCCTTGAGGTAAAATTCTTCCCTGGATGAATTTTGGGGAGGAAATCCTCGTGGTAGAATTCTTCCCTCTTCCTTTGGGGATGAAACCTTTGAGGTAAAACTCTTCCCTTGATACTCTTTGGGGATCAAATCTTGGAGGTAAAATTCTTCCCTGGAAGCACTTTGGGGATGAGTTCCTGGAGGTAAAACTCTTCTCTTGATATACTTGAGGATGAAATCTTTGAGATAAAACTCTTCCCTGGATGCACTTTAGGGATGAGCTCCTGGAGGTAAAACTCTTCCCTCTTCCTTTGGGGATGAGCTCTTGGATGTAGAGCTCTTCCCTGGATACACTTTGAGGATGAGTTCCTCAAGATAAAACTCTTCCCTGGATGCACTTTGAGGATGAGTTCCTTGAGGTAAAACTCTTTCCTAGATGCACTTTGGGACTGGGTTCCTCGAGGTATTGTTCCTTTTAGCGTGTGCAGGGAGGGAGAGGCATCTTGAACCTTTAAATAAAGCCTGGAAGTGGAATGAGGTGGCTGAGCGAGGAGCTGTGCTGATTTATGCCAACTGAGAACTTGGCCTTTGGCAGGTAAATGTGTTTGCAGTGAAACAAAACTCACTGGCCTGTGAAAAGCAATGTCTTGTCAGCAAAGTCTGTGCTCTCAGCATGTTCACAAGCTCTGCGTGGGGAGGGGCTGTTGAAAGGCAGGAAGGGGACAGTAAATCAATCCTTGGAGTGCATGTGTGCTTTACAGGGAAATTCACACTTTTCATTAAAAAAAAAGCCAAAACCCCCTCAATGTTGCCATATGTGTTTTTACAGATGACAGGGATATTCCCCATCCTGAAAATAAATTTCATGCTATAATCTGTTTTGATCTGTTGCAACTTAAAATACTTATTTTCTGTAGTTGTGTCTGGCACGAGTTCACCCACGAGGCAAGAGAGCTCGTTAGCAAGTGGAGCATTTTGTCTTCACTTTTTCTCCAGTCTCCTTGCTTCACCTTCAGCCTGAAAACACAGCTTTTCCTTCACTTCATCTGCTTCTTGGGCTGTTGCAAAATGACATTTTGCTGTGGTACCTGCAGTGATTCCCCACGTGGTGATTGCTTCAGTGGTTTAAAAAAAATCATCTATCCCTGGGGATCTTCCTTTTGGAGAGAGACTCTCACTGAGGAGCAGGGATTTGCTGACCTGCTGCTCTCCATGGGTGGGGATGCTTTGAACCTTCAGCAACTCTCTGTGCAATCAGAAAACAACCTATTTTTTCACATTTCTTGACTCAAAAAAGAGCAGTCTGGCTGCCTGGGGCGTACCCTGGGAATATTCAGAATTGTCCAGGCATTTTTCATTGTCTAACAGTTCTGTAATTAGGGGATTTCAATACACATAGTACAAGAAATAACTTTTTTTTTTGGCTATAGAAACACCATCATCTGAAGTTGATTTCATTTTAAGTGTGAGAAAAGGTATGAAGGTCTGGACCATAATGGAGTAGGGTAGGAAAATTGCTTTCTCCTTCAGAGAGATGTTTTTTTCTGTCCCTGACACTGAATTCTAATGGTAAAAAAAAAGGAAAATTGTTACATTTTGGGTGTGTTGAAAGAACTCATGGCTCTGTTCTCCTCTGCATATCACAGGTAGTTCTGGTAGAGCAGAGCATCTAAAGTTAAGTACTTGAAAGAGGCACCATCTGGGATTAATCACATGTACCTCAAGGCTGGGTTTTGCATGGATGAGCCACATTATAAGGAGCATTTCCCAAAGTGATGGTGTTGCCATCATTCCTCTCCCTGTTAAGTTGGAAATAAAATAGGCTTTTTTTTCCCTTCAGTAGAAGGGAAGTGAGAGTCTCCATCTCAAAAATGCCCAGATTCAAATAAAAATTCAAGGAGGCTTTAGTAACTACCTTGTTAATCCTTGCAATCCAATTTAAGTGAGCAGGAGTACAACTCCTTACAGGAAAGGATAAATTAGACATCCTGCATTACAAAGGGCTGGGTTGTGCATTAGCCATGTGCAGTGACATGACAGAATTCACATCTGGTTCTCACCTAACTGCATGTTTAAGGTACATTTGCATCTGCATATTTAATTACACCTCAGATTTCAATACTGAAATGCCTCAGCAAGAGAAGGGATTCACATCTTGGGAAGCCTCTGGCATTTCTGAGCTGTCCTGGGATGCCCCATTTGGGCAGTCATGCTCCATTAAAGCAGAGGATGCCACTGCAGGGTGTGCAGATTATTCCCTGTGGCTTTTGCTGGAGTTCAGGCTAATGGGATGGCCATTTAGACAGATAGATGTTACCTGTTCGTTTTTCTTTTGAACTGGAGTTTGATTGGATTCAATTGAAGGATGTGGGATGCTGCCAGGCCGCCTCAGCTCCTTATTCATAAAATCTTTTGTTACTGAACTAGTGAAATACCAGCTCACTTTTAGCTTCTGCAAACAACAGTAGCCTTTTGGGGGCATGATCCTGGCTTGTTTTCACAACCTGACATGGAGGGAAATGCACAAAAACCTTCATGTGATCATTGTTTTTTAATACCTCTTCAGTGATATATTTTGGATGGCTATGTGGCTGGAGAAAACAGCTTTTTGGGGAAAGAAGTTCCTTTCATCCTACTTTTATATATGTGGGAAAACCACTTGGGTCAGAATTTGGTCCCTGCACAGCAAAATATTTTTGTACAGGACGCAAGTTGTGCTTTTCTGTTCTTTTTCCAAGCAAAGGAACCATCTGTGGTGCTCCTGCCTGGCTCTCGTGCTGGTTTAGTGCAGGTGTCTGCCCTGCTTTGTGTCTTGTTAGGCTGGGCTCAGTGCTGGGGCTGATTGTGCCCAGCATGGCCCTCAGCAGGTTCACCTGGAGCTGTACCTGTGCCTCAAGTCCTGCTGCTCCCAGCTCTGCATGGGCCTGTCCTGCCAGGAGCTTCTGTTCACACTGAATAATCCACCCTGCTATTACCATTATTAGCATTATCATTATTATTATTATTATTACCATCTCCCTAGGAGAGAGTCAGCTGAGTTCTATTCATAAACCAGGCTGTTCAGAGCCCTCTAATGCTGAATTACTGATGTTGGCATGTTCTGCCAGCTCCCCTTCTCTTGCTGAAGATGGGGCAGAATTTGGAAAGAAACTGCTTGTTTGGATGTGGAGTTTTCCCTGCTGAGCTTTAAGGTCTTTTCCCACCCAACCCTTTCTGTGTTTTATTCTGTGTGGCCACAGCACCTCACAGAATAAAAAAAGAGTACTCTTTTTGAAAGAGTAAAAGCTCCTTTGTTTTGACTCTGAAGAGTCAAAAATCACTGTAGAAGTTTGCCTGTTGTCCATTCTGGACTGTTGCCTGAGAGACAATTATTACATCTTATTTCTTTGTGCCATTTTTGTCACAGCTCAAAGCCAGAGAGCTTTTGTGCTAAATGCATTTTTATTGCTATTTTATTTTAAGGTGCTTAGACATACAGAAGTTATGCTGTAATACTATAATAGATACAGCAGTATTTTGTGCAGGTAAATGAGCTCCCCAGCCAAACTCACAATGCCATTTCTGTTCTAAGGTGTGGGGGATTGGCATTTAATTCTCAATTTATTTGTGGGATCGCAGAACAGAATCACAGAATGGTTTGGGTCGGGAGGGACCCTAAATTTCATCTCCTTCCCTGGGCATGGACACCTTCCACTATCCCAGGGTGCTCCAAGCCCTGTCCAGCCTGGCCTGGGACGCTTCCAGGGATGGAGCTTCTCTGGGCACAGTGCTCCAGTGTCCTTCTGGTCCTTTCAGAAGGAAGCAAATCCTTTTTTGGTGTGCTTTGTTGGGTTTAGGTGGTGATTTCCAAGCTGGCAGCAGGGGGAGGTTGCTGGGCAGGAGGGATCTGTGGCTTCCCAATGTCCTTTCTTCACACTCCCCAGGTGGGGAGCCACAGGGATCAGCTGCCAGCTCAGAGCAGGATATTTTCTGTCCTTACAGATTTTATGCTCTGTTGATCACTTTAGATGATGCACATGTTTCAACATGTGCCCAGCTAGAATTTTGGTGAGGGAAATTCACATTCTAATTAGTTTTTCTCTCCAATTTTTTCCTCATGCTTTAGTCACTTGGGGGTTTGGTGTACTTTATGGGGTTTCAGTATATAAAATTTGACTGATAAAAAAAAAAAGGCTTTGAAACTTTCCCCATTGTTTCAGAGAGTCTGGTTGTATCTTGAAATGCTACAATTCCTGTGGTAAGAAGGAACCCAGTGCATTGTACAAAGAAATAATTATTACAGAAAGCTAAGCCAGTATTTTTACTAGCTTTGGGGTATCATTTAACTTGATTTTCATAAAAATCAGATGATACTAATTTTATGGATTTCCATTACTGCCACGTAGTAAAAACAGTGTGGGTTGGTTTTTTTTATATCCATATCTAATGTTTCTCTTCTGCAAATTAAAGTTTGAGAAACAAACAATCCTGGAGATTTTTTCCTCTGAACCCAAGAGCTCGGATTTCAGTGAGTTTGTACTTTCTGCTACTTCAGTGCATGAAACTGTAAACCAGAACTTCTGTTGGTGAAGGCAACAGTACATTTGGGATCTGTGATTAAATCTGCCATAAAGCAATGTGTGATTATTCCAAAGGCTGAACTTGTGTGCTGACCTGACCTCATACCTGCAGCAAGTTTTTATCTTTCTCCGAGCTCTGCTGACTTCCCAAGGAGTTATGGAAAGAGACATTTCAAGAAGAGTTGAGGTTGATTTAGATCAGTTTCTTTCTTTTGCTTAGTCCAGGCTTTGTTTTTCTTTTCTAATCTCTAATGCAAAAAGTAAAGCACAGATTTATAGACATTGACTCCCAGAGTACTATTTGGTTAATCTGACATGTTACTTTATTTAATTTGAAAGATTTAAAGTGGTGTTTCTTCTGAAATCCTAGATGTTCTCTGTTTATTTTTATATAAGTAGGCTTTGGTGTTTTGCTCATCACTGTGGTATCTGCAGCTAATGGAGCATTAATTCATTTTGCAAAAGAAAGTGTACTTTAAAAAAAATAAAAGAAAAATTAATACTGGGTGTAATAATTCTGTAGGACAGTCCAAAACCTTGTGGAGATATATTGCTTTGATTATGCTTTCATTTTGGAGTAATTAAATAATTATAACTTAGAGACCCAGCTCACAGCTAATTAAATTTTGGACTATTTGATACATGTAGTGAATAGGATTAATTTAGCCAGAGTAAAGACTATAAATTTTAATCTAAGAAGCCTGCTGTTTAGGAAAATTGATAGCAATTTAACTAAATCCAAACAATTTGTAAAGCATTCAGTATTCCCAGTGAACTATTTATTCTCAAACTTAGAGAAATTAAGTCAACAAACTCACTGAAAATTTCAAGTTGAGCTTGAAGGCAGAATGCAGCTGAGCATTCATTCATTTTTGCTGCTGGATTTTTAAATTGATGTTTGATTAATGAAGTGTGACCCAGGATGTTGCTTCTCACCCTGCCTTTTCCACCATGGCAGCTGCAGACAGAACCATATTAACTCTTTGGGAATGGTGATATTATTTCCTTTAGACCTTGCTTGGGTCCCTCTTTGTACAATAAAAGACTTGGTAGGTAAAAGTTTTGCACTTCAATCCCAGTCAGTAACCAATTGTTAAGGGGTTTCATCTTGTCCTTTCATTGTCCTTATTTAACCAATGAACTTGCATCATGCTTTGACCAGCTGAAAATAAGATTTATGAATATTCCTAATGTGTCTGACTAGCCCATATCACACCAGGCTGGAAGACTTGGCCTGTTACTTCTTGCTTGAACGAAAAAAAAAATATCCTTCCAAGATCACAAACCCAGAATCCAATACAAACATCTGCAGTAACAAAAATTCCTTCTGTAATCACCAGTGAATTGTTCCTGGGCTCTGTTGTCGTTATTGTTTTAAGCAGCACTGGTATATCGAATGTGAATGTAAATATTATATTGTAAATTTAGAGTGGGAGGAAAAAACTGCAGTATTCAAGCATAGGATTATTTAGGTTGGAAAAATCCTCTAGGACAGAGAGTCCAGCTATTCCCTCAGCACTGCCAAGGCTGCCACTGCCCCGTGTCCCCAAGTGCCACATCCACAGGGCTTTTAAATCCCTTCAGGGATGGGGACTCCTGGGCAGCTGTGCCAGGGCTGGACAACCCTTTCTGTGAGAAATTTTCCCAAATATCAATCTAAGTCTCCTCTGGTGTAACTTCAGGCCGTTCCCTCTTCTCCTGTCCCTGTTCCTGGAGCAGATCCCAAACCTGGCAGGAGCTGTGCAGAGCCAGAAGGGCCCTGAGCCTCCTTTGCTCCAGGCTGAGCCCCCTCAGCTCCCTCAGGGATCCTCCAGCCCCTTCCCGGCTCCCTCAGGGATTCTCCAGCCCCTTCCCAGCTCCCTCAGGGATTCTCCAGCCCCTTCCCGGCTCCCTCAGGGATCCTCCAGCCCCTTCCCGGCTCCCTCAGGGATCCCCCGGCCCCTTCCCGGCTCCCTCAGGGATTCTCCAGCCCCTTCCCGGCTCCCTCAGCTGCTCCAGACCCTTCCCAGCTCCATTCCCTGTCCTGGACATGCTCCAGCCCCTCAATGTCCTTCCTTTTTTGGCTGGGGACTCCAAAGCTGACCCCAGGGCTGAGGTGCCATGGCCTTGCTGCCCACCTGGGTCACATCATGGCCAGGCTGTTTTTATCCCTGGCAGCTGCAGCATTTCCCTGTGTCCAGAGCAGAGTTCAGTGTCTGCTGCTGTGCTTAGGTGTGGATCCATCACAGCAAAAGTGATGCAGCATCACGTCCTTAAATTGTCCTTCATCTCCCTGACTCCCACTCCTGCTTCCTTCAGCAGAGCTGAGGAGTCAGCACAATCTTAGCAGCCAGTTTTCCTAACTGGCCAGAGCCTGCAGGCAAAGTGCAGGAGTCTAAACATCTAAACATCTGTGCTGTTGTCACAGCTATATGATTCTCCTCAGATCAAGTTGCTTTCCAAAAATCTGGGAATAATCCTTAAAACCCATTCAAGGGATCTGTAGGGGAAAAAAAATATTTCTCTCATTTGTGGTTTGCTAATAACAGTAAATTAGCTCTGCATTGGTTCCTGTTTTATGTAGATCAAGATTTGGAGACCACATTTTCTTTGAGTCTTATCTCCTTATCCCACAGTAAACTTGGAAGTCTCGGTGGTATAAATTAGAACAAGGTGTACTCCTCCACTTACATGAAAATCGTTTTCTTTTAACAGATAAACAATCAGATATTGTATGGAAGAAGCCACCAGAATGCTTCTGCAATCATTAAAACCGCCCCATCAAAGGTCAAGCTGGTTTTCATACGGTAAGAACCATTCTCATCACAACATTTGTTGCACTTTAGCCTGTTCCATGGCATATTTACATATTTCACCTGCTCTTTGCCTGCTCTTTCTCACTTCTCTTTGAAGCTGAATAAGCCTTTTCCCTGACTATTCTTCTTGGAACAGTTGAAGAGTTCTCCATAATAATGGAAAAAAAATCTAATGGAAATGAATGTGGGAGCTGCTTCTCCCACAACTTCCTAAAGTGCTTTGGGATGGTTCTGCACAGGGTTGGAGAGGGCAGCTTGTCCATCCAGCCAGGAGGGAGAGGAGATGGTGCAGAGGCTTGGGATTGCTGGGAGAGGAGCAGGGATGAAGCACGAGGAGCAGAGGCTGGAAGTCTGAAGGATACCTTTGTGTGGGCACCAAAAGAGGATTTTGAAAGTGAGCAAGGGCTTGTTTGTACAGAGGGGAAGCCTGCCTTTGCCAAGGAGCACTGGGATGGATTGTGTGGGTGGGAATATGCTAAAACATCCTTTCATCTGCATAAAAATTACATGTGGGCATTTTTCTTTCGCTCCGAGCATGAAAATTTTTCCTCTTTGTACATGAATTAAAGACACCTGCGTGCATTCCCTCAGTAGTTCAGGAAGTGTTGCTCTTCTGACCCTGGGCAGAAGGTCTGGGAAAAAGCTGCCTCTTTCCCAGGACTCATACATGCTTTAACAGGCTGGAATTCCATAGATGTGTATTTAAGAATAAATTCCAGCTGTGACTTTTGTTGGGGGCACTTACCCCCATGCCATTTTATAAGGTGGTCTTCCCACCAACACATACATCATACTTGATTTTGTTTTATATTCCTGGCTCATCCACAGCCTCCCTGTGAACAATGTAATAATCTGTGGGTGAATGCATATAAATGTGTACATTCACTGCCACGGCTCTGCCTGGTGCAGCGTGCCCAGAAATGATGGAAGAGCAGCATTAGCACCATGAGGAATGAGTTGCTATCCTTGGCAGCACCGAGGACCTGGAGGAGATTAATGCTCTTGCCTGCAGCTCCTGTGTTACTTTCCCCAGCCATTGAAAATTCAACGTCACATCCCACAGCTCACTCACCATTATTTAATTGCCTGTGGAAAATGTGTCTGGTTGGAAGTTCCAGAGGCAAAACCACGACTTGTGGGAGCCCAAGCCAAGAGTGGGGACTCCTTGCAGCCTGCCCTGCTGCTCCAAGCAGAATGGAATGGAATTCCATGGGCCTTGTCAGAGCCACTTCCATGGACTGCAGATCCTTGGTGTGTCCTTGGATCCTTGGTGTGTCCTTTGGCCTTTGGCCATGTAAGTTCTTAGCTAAAATTCTCCTTTTCAGATTGTGAGTTCCAAGGAGAAAATTCATCTCAAATATTCAAGAAACACTAGAAAGAGGTATTGAAAATACTATTGGGTGATTCTTGTTTCCATCTCAGAGATTAAAAAAAAATAATAATAATTTCTCCTTTTAAATGCTGCTGCTGAGGTTGTAAACTTCCATCTTCCCAAGAGCACAATGTCTTGTCACTGCTCTTGGCCTTACGCTGGCAACTGATGGCTTTGTTTGCTCAGCCCAGGCAGGCACTGGAACAGCAATAAAAGGGAATTCTCCCACTGAGAGGATGTCCTCAGTAACTGGAGCACTGCCCCAAATGTGGGGAGAATACCAATATCCCTTGTTTTTTGATGTGTGGTTGAGTTCTAGCAAAGACAAATTAGACTGTCTCTCTTAAATGTGGATTTTAAGGACAAACAAGAATTATTTGCTCTTCTTATGCAGACTGTGAGCCCAGTCTGTCTTGGTGCTTCCCATTCCTCCACCTCAGACATAAACCCAGTGGAGGCTGCTGAGTGAAAACATGAGCTGTGGCCTTTTTGTGCCTCTGGATATGTTTTGGCTATGTTACACCACAGCTCACCATAGCAAAAGGACACAGACTGCAGGAGTCGTGAGAGAAATTAATCTGGTCTCCATGTTCATAAAAACATGAATATTCTCATTTCACCACTGAAAAACCTGAGTAGATAATAAATTTGTAGAAACACATCAGTCCACAGCCTAAAAAGGTCCTGACTGAGCTGATTCAGGGCTTAAAAGCCAAACTGGTGGAATTTTTTGGCTATTCCAAGTGCCCTCTCTGATACCCTGAGGCCTTTTTTTTCCCTGAGATGCAGGATGCTGAGTGATAAGCATGCCACTTTCCACTTGGAAGCAGGAAACAGCATCCAGGTTTTCCTATTCCTGGTGTTTTGGTTCATGTGCAGGGCAGGGGAATGTTTCCATAAACTCCTTAATCAGTTGTGAAAGAAGCCCAGAAATTCCTGGGCAAAGAAAAGCCTTTCTGTGAGAGCTGTAATAACTATCATTAAATAACTTCAGAGAATCACAGAATGGTTTGGGTTGGAAGGGACCTTAAAGATTATCCAGCTCCAGCCCCAGATTTATTTCTTTTTCTAGACAAAGATAAAGGATAAAAGGTATCCTCAGCCTTTTTGACTTTTTGCTAAAATCCTGATTTACCACATGTGCTATAAAAGTCTGTTCACACTTTTTTACACCCAGGTACTGTTACAATTGCATTCCCACCCTTTCCTGGAATTTTTGCTGATGAGACACAGCTCAGTAGCTGTTGTGAGAATCACAGACACCCCCTTATGTTTGACGGCTTCTCACTCTGCTTTATGAGCATCTTTTCCTCAATTAAGTTGACGATGATTATTTAAAACAGTTGATTTTGGCCACATTCCAAAATATAAGTCTTAACACAGCTCTATTTCCCAGTGGTCTCATTAATTACTTGAGCTTCTAAGAGCATCTAAAAGATTTGCAGTTAGAGTGTCACTTTCCCTTTTTTAGGGGCAATAAGTGATGTAATGCCTTAGTTGCCTTTTGAAATGCTTGCTGTGATTCTCCAACAGGAATCAGGCAAGTACTAATATGAGAGAGGGACTTGCTTCTTTTAGGAGTGTCTGTGCCCCAGTTCCAAAAATAGGATGTGTTTCTGCCCGTTGTGGGTTTTGGTTATGTGTTGTAAGTCCATCCCTGTAACACATAATGAAACAATATAATCACATTTTACATCTGGAGTAGGAAATCCAGTTTACACCAGAATGCTCTTTTACAGTGAGAATTTTGTGATTCAGCAAATTCAGTGTTTTTTTCCGTGCTCAGTTAACTGCCTTTAATCTGGTTTGGTGCTTCAGTGTTGGTATAATCAGCAGATCAAATATAGCTGAATGCTTGAATCAAAGTGGATTCCACTGATTTTAATCCATCCTCCCATTGTGTTCTGTGAGTCACTCTTTGGTCTACCTTTATCCCTTAAAAAAAAAACCAATTGCCTTGTGCTGTGATGAACCATGAGAAATGCTTTAATAGTGAGGGATTTTTCTGATTTAAATGCCATCTGTCATCTGTCCTGAGCCCTCCCACACTGCAGCCACTGCTCTGATATTGTTGCTTCCTGCTGGTGGGATTGTGAAGCCCACAAATCTGTCACCCAACCCCTCCTTCCAGCTCCAGGTGTAATCTCCTGTTATTTATGGTGATGTGCAGAGGAAAGAGATGCTTCTGCTCCAAGGACTGGGGAGTATCTGTGTTGTTCAACACTCCCCACTGCTGTGACTTTGACTCTTCTTTCAGAGCCTCTAGAAGTGACATCTCGTGTTTAGTGCCATTCTCAAACACTGCCATGCTTTAGAAATTATTAGAGATTATTCCTATAATAATTAGAAAATTATTAGAGATTATTTCTATGATAATTAGAAAATATTAAAGATTATTCCTATAATAATTAGAAAATTATTGGAGATTATTTCTATAATCATTAGAAAATTATTAGAGATTATTCCTATAATAATTAGAAAATTATTAGAAATTATTTCTATTATAACTAGAAAATTAGTAGAAATTATTTCTATAATAATTAGAAATAATTAGATTTAGAAATTATTGTATTTAAATATAATTTTTTTAATTATATTTAAAATTATTTTTTATGTAGGTTTGTTCAAACCTACATAACTGGCCATATTTTAAGGGTATAAACTCCTGGTTTTGCTTGCTTTGATTGCTGAGGTTCTTTCATGTGGGAAAGCTTTAAAACTAAGCCCTTGCCAGGCCCTGTGTGTGTGCAAGTTTGAACTTTTCCTGTTTTCTCCAGAGCTGTTTCCTCCTCTCTGTCATACACGTGTGGGAACAAGCTCAGGAATGGTCCAGGAAGTTCAGTAATTTGGGCTCCTCCAAAACCTTTGATGACCTAAGCTGCAGTTGATCTGAACATTAGTTGTTCATTCAAAATACCTGTGTGCCTGTGGCTCCCAAGTAATTGGGGATGGATGGGAAGGAAGTGCAGAACAAGACTGTTCTTGCTGTTGGGGGAGAGATTTTTCAGGGAGATGCACAAAGGTCCTGCCTTGGAGGAGAAACCCAGTGTGTCTGCTCAGTGAGCAGCTTTCCTGCAGCTCCTCTCTTCCAAAGGAGCTTCCAGAGGGAAGACAAAGATGAGAAAATACAAGATCCTGATTTGGGGTTTTTTTTTAACCTAATAAGCAGGATAAGCTTTTGATAATCTGCAAGATTTTATGTCCTGGTGTCACCTTACAGAGGAGACATTTATTCCCTTGTTCTACATTTATTTGCACTATTATTAAGTTTATTTACACTATTATTTATATATACATGTATAAGCTGTCAATAATCTGCAAGACTTTATCTCCTGGTGTCACCTTACAAACATTTATTGTTCCACAGCTCTGTTCTATGTAAGATTTTTGTGTCACATCACACAAGCTGTTGGGTTTTCCTTCTGATTCTTGATGTATTCCCACAAAAAGCATCCACAGCCCCTTGCCAAGCTGTTGCCAAATGCTCTCTCAGTGTTGATGGCTGCAGATATTTTGGCAGGAGGTTTTTCACCCTTGGTTTAGACATCCAGAGGACGTCTGGAGGTCTGTGGTGAGTCAGAAGTTGTCAGGAGCCCTCAGAGAGCAATTCAGCATGTCAATTCTGAATTCAGTCACTGAGCTGCTGGGGTTGCCTCTCCAATGGGTCTGGTTTGGGATTTCTCTTTGGGATTTTTTGGCCTTACAGCAGCCAACTGCAGCTTCCTTCCTGCAGTACGGAGTGGGTGCTCCCTTTGGATTTATCTGTGCATGTGCCTCTCTTTACGCTTCCTTTGTACCAAGTTTTTGTGGTATTTAAGTCAGTAATAAATGTATTTGCCTTTGCTTAAGCTGCAAAGGTGCAGATGGAGCAGAACATCAGGAGTTTTATTTTTTTTTTTTTGGTCTACAAGACAGGGTGGGGAATGTCCAGGGGTCCTGTTTAGACTAGAAATAAGTAAAATGTAGTAAGGAATGAAGACTTTATCTTGAGTGTGAAGGTTTAGACACCTTAACCCCAAGCAAGATTGAGCACCAGCAACTGGGAGCAGCTTTTTTGGAGGTGGTTCTGGAGCAACTATTGGCAAATATGTGGAATGCTGTCAGTGTAATTTGAATATGGTGTTCAGACTTCTAAGATGTCTGCCCCTGCATCAAAAGAAAATGATTGCTCCTTTTAGTCATAAATAAATTCACATTTTAGTTGAGGACACTTGTGGAAGTGGAGAGCAGAAACAGCAATTTATTATTAGATCTGTCACTTTAAAATATATTCCCACTTTGATTCTGCTTTGAAGCATTCTCCTTTGAAGCAGCATTAAAGTATTTAAATATGTACGAGTCCTAGCAGGGGGAGATTACAAGTTGTGACACTGTGTAACCTTGGGGTTTTTTATATTTTTGCATTTTTTTTTCCCAGGGGAATTACCATAAGTGTTTTTTTATTGCTTGGAATAAAAATGGCCATCCACTTAAAGCTGCGTAAAGATATTTTTTTCCCCACTGGTGGAAAAAAATTTAAAGGTGTTTGTGTATGAAGTGAAAACTAGTTTGGATAATTAATTACACCCTAGTTTGTCATGAAGCTCCTGTCTAGCAATTTTTAGGGTATTTCTCACAAAAGCTTATATATAGATATATATATTCCTCTTTATTTCTATATTTGCTCCTAATTTCACAGCACGCAGCCTGCATTGTGAGCTGCAGAGTGGGGTTGGTTTTCATGCTGATTGTACTTCACATAAACCATTGTCAGGAAAACCTCTGCAGTCAAGGCAAAATCACAAAATCACTGGGTGATTTATTCCTGTAGGTTAGAAAAGCACCAAGCATAACGAGATTGATGTCTCACGAAGATAAGAGCAGGGAAAACATCCTTGCCCAATATGCCCTGTGGGGTAAAATGCACTTGGAAATTGTGAAATGCTGATGAAATTCACGGGCTGGGTTCCGTGCCTGTGCTGGCCCTGTGTCTGCAGCAGGATTCTCACCCTTGCAGGGCCAGGAGGAGAGGCTGGGAGCCAGGACAGCTCTGAGCAGCACCCAGCCAGCTCCTTTGAATTGTGTGGCTGTGTGCTTGGAGATAAGTAAATGAATTCACCAACCTTTGCCTGCAGGATTTATCATCTCAGATGCCTGTGACTCCCGTTTGCTGCTGTGCTGAGAGCTGTTGGTTCACAGAGTTATTTCTCAGTGATCAGAACATGCTAGCTCTGTGTCTTTCAACCCTTCAGGGGGAAAACGAGACTTTTTTCTTTCAGGCACTTCCATAAAATGTGTTTAAAACACATAATAGTCTAATAGCTTATTCCAGAAATTAAAGAGGAAAAGATTCTGCTCGTGTCACTGTAATATGGAGTGTAGTAGAGAGGACCAGAAATTCAAACCTGGAAGAGCCATGAGGAGTCATTTCCTTTAATCTAAGAACTGTACCTGGGAAGCAGCAGCATCACAGATTCCTCCTGCAGAAAGGCTGGAGAAGGGACTTTGTGAAAAGGCACGAAGGGATAGGACAGGGGGGCATAGCTTTAAGATGGCTGGGGTAGATTTAGATTGGATTTTGGGAAGAAATTCCTCCCTGGGAGGGTGGGCAGCCCTGGCACAGGCACCCAGGGAAGCTGTGGCTGCCCCTTGATCCGTGGCAGTGTCCAAGGCCAGGCTGGAGCACTCTGGGACAGTGGAAGGTGTCCCTTCCATGGCAGGGGTGGCACTGGATGGGTTTTAAGGTTCCTTCCCACCCAAATAATTTTGTGATTCTGTGATGATTTGCCTTAAGTGATATCACTGAAGTCATCTGTTACCTGGTTTCGTTTTACAGAGGCCAAAAAATCACAGAGCTAATTCCAGAAAACAAATCAGTTTAAATGGCAGTCAAGGAAAAACATCAGCAAGGCAGAATGCTGTTAAATAAAAAAACCAAAGATGTCAGCTTCAGAGGCATTTTAAAGAGATAGAAAAAGATGCCATACATCATAAGCATTTGGGGAAAATAATTCACTTTATATGTAGGGAGAATCAGTGTTCATCTCCTCCCTGCATTTTATAGAATCGTTTCCAGGTTTTTACATTGAATCTTTTAGAAAAGACCACAGCAAAAATTAAGAAAAAAAAAAAAAAAAAGAAAAAGCAATGTTACATCAATACAGGTATTGTGTTTCACTAATGTGAATGTGAAACTATAAACAAGCAGTTTACAGATGTAGAGACCATTAAAAGAGCCTAAGTGTGAGCCCATCTATGGATGTGTAGGACCATAAATTCCAACTGAATCCTCTGATAATCCACACAAAATTAGATTTCCAAAGGCCATGATGTCAGTGTGTCACAGATGAGCCTCCTCTGCTCCCATGGAGGGATGGGATCTATTGGGGACCAAGGAACCAGAGCAAAAATGAAGTGATTTCCTGAGCTCTAACTCTGGTATGGAACAGTTGTCATGCTGCTGAGGGTGTTTCTTTAATGGGCAGAACCAACTCCAAGGACAGGTTTGCCCACCCTGCTTTGGTGGGTAACGTGGTGTTTTGTTTTGTTGTGCAGAAGTGAAGATGCAGTCAACCAGATGGCTGTCACTCCCTTCCCACTGCCTTCAGGCTCCCACTCTGCCATTGAGGTAAGGCTTCTGGGCTGTTGGTTTTAATTAGAGACTGCTAAATTGGATAGATTAATCATAATTAGCAGCTCGTGATAAGTTTGAGCACCTTGTCTAATTAAACCCAGGGTCATAAAATGTATTGGGTAGAGACTTGGCCTAATAGGCTTATTTTGCCCTGTCTCTTTTTTATTGATCTGGTTGTCCTGGCAGACCTGCATGGCATTAACAGCAGCTATTGAACAGGGAGGAAGAGAGGCTCCAAATAAAACCTTGCCACCTCCTCCACATGAAAGCCTTGTCCTGCTCCTCTTCCAGCTGCTCCCAGTAGTTGTGCTGAGGTAGTTCTGCCTGGAGTAATCTTCCAATGCAAAAACAGTCTCAGTGTGGTAATGTTGCAGGTGTTTTTGGTGATTTTTGTTGCTGCCTCAGCCCCAGTGCAGACTGATTGCTCCCCTGTGCACCAGGAATCCCTGCAGTCACCACACTCGTTATCATTTTGACATCTCAATAACGGTGTAACTAAATTTTCTAGATAAACTACACGGTTACCCTCGCTGTTGCTTTTTTAATTCTATTTCTATCCGAGCTAATAAAGCAAAAGATGTTTTGTAATTCAATTGGGGTTTGATCTTGCCTCAATAAATCCATGTGCATTGAACTCCTGGTATTTCCATGAGCGTGGCTGGGATCCCTCAGCGCGAGGCCACGCGAGGTAAGGCTGGATGCATCTCCTGTTTGCATTCTTGCTGTTGTTCTCCAGATTCTCTTACCTCTGCTGGCTGCTTCTTGCAGGCCTGGTGCTGCACAGAGCAAGAACTGTTCAAGTTTTGTTTGGATCTCGGTAATTTCTGGACAGTGCTTTGGCTTTTCCTTCTCTCCTCCACACCAGCAGCACGTCCCACGTGTAGCTGGTGCTTTATAAATCACTCAACAATTCACAAAGTTCATTTTATCTTTAATACCTGCATTTGTTCCCAGCTTTATTTAATATTTGTGCCTTCAGGACGAAGCACAAAGCTTTGTTTAAGCAGAGTCTGTCCTGTGGTCAACTGGCTGTAATTAGGCTCTACCCAAGTGTGTCTTTGTTTGCCTTTAGAGGTAGATGCTTGTGGGTTGAGTTTCATGCATTAATGGCAAGTTCTGACTATTTATATTATGTTTGTTTTATAAGTAAATACAGGTTTTTCCTTCTAGCTGGTATCTTTTCATTATGTAAAATCAACATAACCAAATATAGTGATGTTATACAGAAGTTTACATTGCTTTCTTTGGCAGCTCTTCCTCTCTTTAAATAAAGAAAAAATAGCCTTATATCTTGAAATGATATCTTCAAATATCTTTGAAATACCACATAAATATTTAACATTGTGTGTTACATGCACCCTACATGTAACTTGTCAGATCACATTAAACAGCCTGACTGGTGGAGTGGAATATCAGGGTGCCAGAGTTACCATGGATTAGCTGTGTTAGTTTTCTTTAGCTCATTTCTTGATCTTTATCTTATCTCTGTATCTGCTGCTTATCTCTTTATCTTTGTATGAAAAGTGATAAACAGCAAATACACCTTAAATCAGGGTCTTGCAGGACAGGATAAGACTGTGTTGTGGTGTGATACTGAGGGCAAGCCACCAGAAACAGAGTATATTAAGTATTAAGTATTAATTGCTGTAAAATGGGGTTTTAGAAGTTTCAATAACCAGAAAGCCACAGAATGAGGTTTGTTTGTTGTTTTTTTTTTTTTTTTTGCAACAGTGAACAGAGGTGCTTTGTCCTACCAAGTGGTGGTTGAGACATTTGAGTTTACATTTACTTATATGTATAATGTCTAATGAAAAATCAGAAATAGTTTTGTTTCTAGGCCTAAAGATTCCAGGGGAGGCCACAGAGCTGCTGCAGGGCTGGAGCCAGGAATTTTGGGAATATCTTTTGGTGCTTTTCCATGGTTTTCCCAAGCTGCTCAGACTGTGTGAAGGAAACTGGCACTCCTTTAACGTGCTGAGCATGGGACAGAGGGCTGGAGAAAGGCTCTTCATACCAAATCCAGAGCTTTCACAGTTGACAGGGATTAGTCTGGCCTTAAGAGCTGCCCCTGAATGCAATTTTGGGAATATCTTGTGGTGCTTTCTGTCAGCCAAGTGGGAACCAAGGTCTGCCTTCCCAGAGTTACATGCCTCATTCACCTCCCGACATTGGGATTATATCAGCTTTAATTGTGGATCTTTTTACCTTGTTGTGCTGCCCCTTGTCTAAAAAATACAACAGAAAAGGGTAAAACTGTCCAATATTTCTGTTTAGCTGTTTTGGGGGCCCAGAGCTCTGTTTAAAAGTGTTGTCAATCCTTTCTCCCAGGACCACGGTGGCACCGAACCTGCAAGTGGCGAGGAAGACCCGAGTTTGGAAGTTGTCATGAAAAGTTTGACTGATGAGGAATCCAACAAAGCTGTGAGTGATTTAAGGCGATATTTAATGTTGATTAGAGTTCAGAATGTGGAGGCTCACTCAGCTTCATTGGTTTTCTCTGCCTTTTTATTGGAGTGTTGCAGCACTTTTGTCAATAATATCCAGTACATGTGAAAGCAGAATCAAATTCAACTTTATGTACCCAGCCTGTTTTCATGAACTGAGCACTAAGTAAAACTTGTTAAAATACCAAGATAAGAGTTTCCACGTAGCATTTTGGCCTTCTCTTGGGTTCTTGGTGAGGCAGGGGATTGGGTTTCCACTCCTGCCATCCATGTGTGACAAACTTTAGAAAAAGCCTGGTCTGTAAATCATATTCTCATTTGTATTCATGGCTTCATAAATTCTATGGCAAAGATGTCTATTATCATAATCTAGTCTTGCCTCCTGAATAACACAGCTATAGAGTTGCTCTCAGTGATTTCTGCATTGAGGCCATAACTTGTGGTTTAATGTGGTTCTGTCAGTGTGCACTGTAATAAATACTGAACTTCTCATTGACACAGATGGAGATTTTTGTTGTTTGATAGGTCAGGATCATGCATTATCAGGAATCTGGAAGTCCTTCAGGGTGCAGCTGTGATTTCTTCGTTTTGGACGCTGTATTAAAAATTTAAAATGGAAAACAGTAAACATGACTAAGCTTGAGGTACCTCAGAATTTGCTGAGAGGGTCTTTTTGCTGCCTGCTCCAGTTTCAAGGAGTGCAGGACTTGCTGTGTGTCCTCAGCTAAGGAAACCTGGCATTTCTGGATATTTTTCCTCTTAGATGTCTTCTTCCTGCTCCATCATGTCTCTTGCAAGGAGTGTCTCGGGGTTTGCAAATATAAATTGAGTATACATAATCCTCTGTAGCTAGTGAGTGTTTAATTAATGAGCCTGCAAATTCCAAGAGTTAGGAAGTGTTATGTGCTATTCAAGCATCAGAATTAATCACCCATGGATTGATTTATGTCCCTAATGGATTACTAAAAGGTTGAGTTATTGCTGTTTGGTAGCCCAGTGCAGATTCCTCTGATGGGCTGGAATATAAAGGAATCAGAGTTTCCCTGTATGTATTTGCAGGTGTCACTCACCTGGTGTTACTGCAGTTCTTGCTCAACTTGGCAAGAAATTTTAGAGGGATTGCAAGGTAATAGGAGAAATTGCTCAAAGACTGAAGCAGATAAAAACACATAATATATGTTACACAAAAGTGAACTTTTTGTGTAGGCCATGGTGCTGTGCAGTTCTTTGAGTGGTGTTAGAGGAGGGGTGAATTTAATTGGAAAATGAAATTCCAGCAACCTAAGGTAGGTGTGGAGGGAAGATGCCTCTGGAACCACAGGAAACAGAATATATTGGCAGCAAGAAAGAAGGGAACTGTGGAACCAAAGGGCACAAGTTAAAAGGTAAAAGAAAAGAAGAAAAAGAGTTGTCCCAAACAGAGCAATAGCAGAGAGGTAAGATAAGGCAGAGGCCTGCTCTCAGAAAAGTGTTGGAATTCCTGGAGACCCAGTTGCTCATTCCATAATGCCTTCAGTTGGGCCAGCCTTTGGTTTAGGGGAATAAGTGGATGAAAAATAATGGCAAAAGCCAGTTTCATAATTTCAGAGTGTTCTTACCATCAGGATTTAGTTCTATCTGGGGAATATTTCTGAGTGAATCTCAGTTTTGGGAGTGTGCTGATGGTTCTGGCCTCAAGGGAGTTTTTTCTTAACTGGCATTAAGACTTGACTCTGCAGTGCTGCACAACAGAAATTGGTGGTTTTGGGAAGGGAGATTTGTCTTGCAGTCTTCTAGTGAAGGAAAAGAAAACAGAGCCTTGTTTTTCACAGTATGATGTTGCTACCAAAGCCTCAGTGCTACTTCACCATTGTTACTGAATTTCTCAGTCACGTGTCAGGAGAAATCAGGAATGTAAAAGTCAACAAGTAAGATCAAGTTCACTGAGTAAATAAAAAGTCTGTGCTTATCAGCAAAGATCTTCCACAAGTATGTACAGCTCAAAGCATGGGCAGGATGTCTCACCAAGTGACAGCTGTAATAAAAGGAAAGTTAGAAAATTCTCATCGTTCTCTGTTCATCTGTTGCTGATAAATTTGTCAGTCTCTCACAACATACTCTTTGTTGCCACTTCATCACTTTAGAAGCTATAAAGTTGTATAATGGACATCACTGTAGGCTTGGATGATAAGAAGGGAGAAGGAAAACAACTTTGTTTCTGAACTGGAGCCAGTTAGGCAAAGTCTATGTGTTTATTAGCTGAAGTTTGAGGTGGCCTCCTGGAAGGTCCTGGGTTTCTCAGGGTTGAAGAAATCTGATTTTCTATAAGGTGTGCTTGGAAAAGAATTGGTGGAGGGGGCTTTGAGATGCTCCTGGAAGATTTGATCTGACAAAGTGAAAATGATACCTGAGAATGGATTCATTTGCCTTTAAAGGTTTGAACTTGGAACAATGATCTGTCTTCACAACAAACAGAAAACAAATCCTTGAAAAGTGGCAAAGGGGAGGGGCTGTGCAAAAGTGCTTTTGGATGGAGTTGAGGGGGTTGACTTTGGTTAAACCAGGGGGGCTGCAGGCTTTTGACAAACGCTGAGTGTATTTGGTGCTCATTTGTTCAGGTACCTCTAGCACAGTTAAAAGATCAGGGAGATGTAAAGGTGGTGCCTGGTGCTTACTTGTGGTGCAAGATGAAGCTTCAGATTTTAGTCACATACCACAATGAAAAAGGGAAGTATGAAGTAATTTTTCATTGCTCATTAAAACAATCTCTCAGAAAATGACAAAGCAGTCTTCCATTCCTTCCCTGACACCTCTGATAATACAATGAGATCACCCCTTTATCTTTTTTTCCTGTTACCCTTTTGGATAGTAGTTGCAGTTGTAGAGTTACAGCAAGCTTGGAGAAAATTCAAGGGGGAAAAAAAAGATCCTGTGGGGGTTGGGATCTTTTAACTGAATAAAACTCCAGCAAACAAGGCCAGTAGTTCCAAGCTGAGTTACCTACAATTCTGTTTACTTTTCTTTAATGTAGAAATTGCCATCTAAATTAGAAATTATTTCTGAGATGCAGAGTAACTTGAATATTTGAAAAAGCTTTGAGGCAATCTTTGGAAGTTGGTACTTAGTTTTTCTGCAAACTAGGCTGTTGATCAGGGGTTTTTAATGTGGGCTAAGAAAAATAACTATTACTTGGATCAAAGTGGCCCAGGTTTAGTGAAGAACTAACAAAGGAGGGCACTGTACCTGTCTGGAAGCAGTTGTAAGAGTAGGATATAAAAATATATTTTCGTGTATTGCAAAGGTAGAGAAATAAATTAGGCTACAAATGGAGCCAGTGATTGAAGTACCATTGTTGGAGATTTTTTTTATGAGGCTGGAGGATGCATTTTAAGCAGTTGCTTTATTTAGAAGAGCCAAAAAAGGAGGGGGAGGAGAGAGCAGATAACTTGGAACCCCTTCCTGCTGTGGGCACTGAGGGGTCCCTATACACAGCTTGGGAATTCCTGCCCAATATCCCGTCCATCCCTGCCCTCTGGAAGCCATTCCCTGTGTCCTGTCCCTCCAAAACATCACTGGATTTCTCTGGAATCATCATTCTGAGTTTTGGAGGGTATTTTGTTGAAGCTAATGAGACATTTTCAATACACCTCGCTCTTCTTTTTTGGACTTTTTAGGATGTGAAATGTAAAGCTGAAACACCAGTCGTGGCAGATGAGCAGGAGACAGAGGAGCAGCTCCCAGAAAATGTATGTGTGCTCAGGAAAATGTTTGTGTCTTCATGTTAACCAGCAAGGGAGGGTTCTGAGGGCTTGATTTGGTTGAAGGTTGAGTGATTCATGGTGGGAAGGGATTAACTGGGAAGACATTAAAATAATTTTATTGATGGGGATGTAAAAAATGACTGGCTCCTTTTCAAATGTGTGGAAATTGCTTGTTTTCTTTCTATTGATTTGGAGGATTTAGTGAGGCACAATAATCAGCAGCTGATGACAGTGACCTCACCACATGACAGTAATTAATAACTGATCTCTCTTGCTTCTGCTTTGCTTTTAGGTCCTCAGCCAGATCAAACAGCCCAAATCTTCCACTAAAGCCCCAGTGAGCTCCCAGGAGGCACCCCTGGAGCCAGCACCTCCTTACCTTTCTCCAGAGGCAGAAGTCACCAGCCGTGGTAGGAACCAGTGATTTTGCCACAATGTCGTGTATTTTTAGCACCCTAACCCAAAATGGGTGTTTTCATTTTGTTTTCCAGACAACTTCTGCTGAAGTTTCATTTCTTTGAACATCCAGTGACCTATTCTGTTTTTTCATAATGTGTATTTTTCTCTCCTGTCACAATTTTTGAGAGCTTGGAGGTGTCTTCAGTTGTTTTTCTTGACTTTTACATACAAAGATGATCTTGTTTTCAATTGAAATAGAAGGAAAGACAATCTGGGACATGCTGTTCATCCATGGTGCTGGAATATGGATTTACCTGTCCTGAAAGGAATACCCCTTTCCATCATGATCTGAATTGTAGAGGTTAAAACTGAATTTGGTGTTCTCACAGTCTTTTACTGGCAGCATTTATTCCCAGAACTCAAGTCACTCTGAAGGGACTCAGAGTGGTCCTCTAGTTCAATTTTATGGAGGTGAACAGCAAAAAAACCCTTAATTAGCTGTTGTCGCACCATTCCTTTGTTGGTTCTCATTTTCTTGTCGTGTTGTGTGACTTTTTCTTGCCCTTTTGATGTTCTCAGGTGTCTTCCCACCTCCACTGCCTGTGGACCCAGCCACTTGTCCCATAGTTCCAGGGCAGGAGATGATCATAGAGATCTCCAAGGGTCGCTCAGGCCTCGGGCTCAGCATCGTCGGGGGCAAAGACACTCCACTGGTGAGTTCCTGTTAAAATAATGTTTGCTGCAGACAGAGACAGAGAAAACATGGAAAAGAATAATGCCCTTCATAGGTAATTGCTCTAAGAAATTGTTGAAGGCAGGGAGGACGAGCCAGCTATAACCTCCAGTAAAAAACTGGTAATTTTGCCCTGTGCCAGATCAGATGATGCTCCTGTTAAAATTGTTTGTGTCTCAGTGGTTTTTCTGCTGTGGTCAGAGGTTGCAAATGTGTTTTCTTTTTATTTAACCATTGTGAATCAGGAGTTGGAATGGCTGGACTAGAAATTAATGTTGCAGAGGTAGAGCTGTCTCAGCAAGGATAACACCTCTGTCTTGAGAGCAGAAATGCTCAGTAGCTGTTTAAACAAACTGTGATTTATCTGCCTGCCAGCAAAAGCCCTTGCAGAACAGAGGTAAACCAGAGGTAATCTTTTATTGCTTTCTGTGTCTTTTGGCTTAATCTGACTCCTGGATATGCTGGTTTTTTTTAAAAAATTATCTTCAGATGAATTAAAATGTATCAGTTCAAGTGTGAGCTCAGCAAATTAGTGATGCTGAGCCCCATAAATCCCTCTCTGCCTCTGCTCTTGCTGTCTCCTCTCCACTTCCCATTTGAGAGATGCTTTGCTACAGTGTAAGAGAAGCCAGATTGGGGTTTTTTAAATGTCAAATTCAGTCCTTTCTGTAAACAAGTCTCTGTTGCAGAGGTGTCTTTGCTGGGTTCTCCTGAATTCCCTGACACACAGACTCTTCAGGCAGTGGAACTGCTCTGGTACATGCAGCTTTTCCCCAAAATATCACAGTGGTGCATCATTAAGCATCAAAGTGTCAGCAGGTACAGACAGTTTAAATGTAGCAGTCTTCTTCTAGGGTGAAAAAAAAAAAGAGAAAAAATTGAAAGGAAATAAGAAGGGAAGTCAAAAAGAAGAAGAAATTTTTGTTTTGCAGAGTGCGGGCTGGATTTTTTGCAGCATTAAAGCTGAAATTGGAAGAAGTTCATGTTTTGGTCCCATTTATCCCAGTCTCCAGTTTGTGGAGCTGGGATGAATTGCTCTGTTTCCCATGGAGATGGAGCTGGGTTATTTCTCACTCTTTCCAGCCATGCAGGGTTTTGTCTCTAGTCCCCTTTTTTTTGTCAAGCTCCTCAGTGTTGAGTAAATTCAAATAAGTTGCTCGGTGTTAGTCATCTCCCTGCTTTTTCATTTAACAGGAATTTGGAAATAATACATGGCAGTCTGTCAGATGCAATATGCTGTGTGTCTTTAATGAGATTTTAATATAAATAAATGAATATTGTAAATAACTGCTATACAGAGCAGATGAGAAACATGCAAAGGGTTTTATTCTTTAAATTGAGTAAGTGGTTTTGGTTAGGTATTATGCTTTCATTAGTTTATTCATTAAAGTGTCCTCCTAGGAGTTGATTTTAAAAGTCTATGCACTGGAGTGCAGTAACAAGCCATGAAGGGAGGGAGGTCCAACTCCCCACTTTTCAGATCCTCAGCTTACAGGACTTACCCAAAATGAGTCCCTGTTTCTTCTCATAATTCTGAATCTGCTCATTGAAAGGCAAGAAATGGTGTTTCATAGGAAACAAGGTGCTTTTGGGAAACCACAGCCTAACCTGATCATTTGCCATGTGCACAGACCCTCTCTGGGATTCTCCATAACTTCCTGCTCCAGAGCAGCCCCTTCTCCTCGAGCCAGGAGCTCAGGGTGGGATCACAGAATCCTGGAAGAGTTTGGGTTGGAAACCTTAAAGACCCTCCACTTGCAACCCCCTGCCATGGGCAGGGAACCTCCCATTTTTCTGTCTTCTGATCTTCTCCAAATTACTTTGATGCCTTCTTTTTTTTTTTCTTTTTTTTTTTTTTTGTGGTTTTTTTTTTTGGGTTTTGTTTCTTTTTTTGTCCTGGAGTCAGAAAACCTTTTGTAAAGAGTTGAAACGAAGTTCACGTGACATAATGAGGAGTAAAAGCAAATACTGCTCAGGGCAGTTGGAAAGTTTCTGTCTCTCTGAGTTTCATGGCTTAGGGAGAAAATACAACAAAACAGCTCCGTGGAGCTGAGTGATGGATGTGTCTTGCTCTCTGTCATTTGGTTTTAACTCAGTTACACAGATGGACATCTTTTGTATTTTAAAAAAGGCAAGATCAAAGGAGCTCATCAGTCCTGGAGGTCTCGTGTGGCAGAAATTTTGTGTCCAAGATTCACTGTTTGGTGCAGTGCAGAGAAATTAGGATGACCTGTAATTTGCTTTAGCAGAAGTGCCTACAAAGCCCTGAAGGACATGAAGAACCCCAGCTCCTGGGATCTCAGAAGGAATTTATCAGCATGGGGGAAACCAGGAATGCTTCTCAGAAATGTGGCAAGTCTAAAATGGACGTGGCAAGCCTGTAAGGGCCTCACCCATGTTGTACTAAAATGTTCTTGATCTAAAACTGCTGAGCTGAGGGTACTCAACAGCAGCTCACATGGGATGGGAAAGCTCTCAGAATATTTTATATCTTCTTAGAGCACAAGATGTACAAGACCCAGCTTTTGGAATAATAAATCTGGCAGCCAGGGACAGGCCGCTTCGAAATGAAATATAGAGTGCAACTTTTAAGTCATAACCTCAGGAATCTCATCAGGAATCACCAAGTAGAGACTTGAAAAATACAGCCTGTGAGCAGGGAGGTTAATTTGTTCAGGAGGTTGGAAAGTGATGTCTTAACCCCTGTGAAATGTTTTTTGGTGAGGAGATGTCCATCCCCTTTAGCTGCAAACCCTTTCCAGTGATGTATTATAAAGCAGGGCTGGGGCTCTGTGCTTGGGAAGCAGGAAAGATGTGCTTGCAGGAAAGGCATGGCCAAGGAAGGGCTGTCCTTGGGAGTTGTCTTCATGTTGTTGATCTTCAGACTGCTCTGGAGCACTTCTATTTCATTTCCCTCTAAGTGCTGATTTTTTTATAAAGTATTTTTCTTCTTCACTCACTTTCATTTCACCTTCCCACATACCCCTGAGAGAACACAACACATGGCCTCTGCTTTAAAGCAATTAAAGTGCAGAGTGGAGCTGGCTGAAGCACAGGGCTTTCAGTTTCTGATTTTATTTTTTTTTTGGTTGTAGTCCAATCAAACTTGTAAAAGTAACCTCAGAGTGGGAATTTAAAACAGGGGAAAAAAAAAAGAAGTGTTTCTAGAAACATCCCCAAAATGAAGTTTGAGGTTCCCCAGGACAGGCATGAGATTTTCATTCTAAATCCTCAGAGAACAAGGCATCAAGGAATTGTTTTAAGTTGTACTCATCCAGATGGGATGAGGACTTTGTCCAGAGAGGCTGTGGGTGTTGAGCAGGGCTTAGATCAGCCTGGCCTAGAGGAAGGTGTCCCATGGCAGAGATGGAACGGGATGGGCTCTGAAGTCCCTCCCAGCCCAAACCATCCCATGACTCTCTGAAATCCCATTATCACCCCAGAGTGGGTGAATGCTGCCCAGTTCACAACTTGTAATGAATTTCTGTAATCCAGGATAGTGAATTTTCAGGGATTTGATTCCTGGCAGCACATGATAGAGGCACTGCTCTAAGATACAAACATTTTCTTTGCAGGGTGGGGGCTCTGCTCTGCTGCCAGCTGAATAATTTAGTGAGGGTCAAGTTGATTACTGGTGGTTATTGACTCTGGCTTTGCTGCCTGGCTGATAGAGACACTCAGACGTGCCAGAGGGCATCCAGCAGTTTCAAGGCTGGTTTGGGGATGTTCCTCCAGGCAGGGTTAGAGAACCTGGGAGGGAGGAGGGCTCAGAGGCTCAGCTGGGGCTGGAAATCACTGCAGCTAATTGCTGAAGGGGTACCTCTGATGGAAAAGAAGATTGCAGGGTCTGTGACTTAGGGCTCTCTGGAGGTGGAGTAGGGGGTGGTCATTATTTCAGCATTATACAGAAAGGAAGAAGAATATACTTTGTGCTGTTTTTTGTTGTAAACAACATCAAGCCTCCTGGGCAGGATTTTTTTGTGCTGGGTTGTCTGTTTTGAATGTGGTAAATTTTCTTTTTGTACTTTTGCTTTCAGCTGACTTTAATAAAAAGCATTTTTAAGGCAATTGACAAACTTTAAGGTACTCCATCTGTAAAATAAAGTGATCCACAAAGCCAGGGAATTGGAACACAAAAAAATAACAGAATATTCCTGTGCTCAGCTAACAGGAGTTGGTGAGAGCTGGTAACTCTGGAGCTGGGGAGGAAAAAGCTTCCCTGATCACCTGGGTTAGCCCAGAGGCTTTTCTGAGGAGCTTCCTGAGGGTGGGATGCAGTTTTGACAGAAGAATATTTAGATTCATTCTGCCAGTCCAGGTGAGTCATCCCTTGAATAAACTCCATCTGTTGAGGAAGGGCAAGGGAATAATCAGGAAAACTGTGACTTGAAGCTGCAGCTGTTCAAGCCCCGGTGTTTGCCCCTGGAGCTGTGAGAGATAATTACCCTGTGAGGGCTAATTACCCTGTGAGGGCTCCATGCTGCCAAAAGCAGGCTGTTCCTGCTCCAAAGCCAAGCCTAGAGCTCAGCTTTGTGCCCTGCTGCAGTCTGTCAGCAGTGAGGACCTACCTGAGCACGAGGGCTCTGGGACTCCTGTGTCACTGAGCAGCTTCTCCCCTGGCTGAGCTTCCATCCCACCCTCCCCACTTCAGTTATGTTTAAATCCAGGCAAAAAAATATCTTTATCATGTCTAGTCAGGCAGCATCTGAGTGATTGCTCAGACAGACATCCAGTGCAGCTAGGGCTGAGAGTTCTGGTGAAATGTGCTCACCTTGTAACTACAAATGAGAAGGGGGATATTGGCCTCTGGGGAGGTTCCAGCAATATGTGGCTGTGGATGCTGCTGCTGCTGCTGCTGTTGTAAAATCCCCCACCCAGTGACTGGAAGAATGGGATGAAAAAGGGGAATGGCAGCCCTGAGTTTTTAACCGTGGCTCAGGAATCGCAGAGGGAGAGCCTGGGGTTGGGAGAGGCAAAAATGCAATCCCCTCCTAAACCCCTAAACCCTTGCCCACATCCATAAACCAGAAGGCAGTTTAATGACAGGGTGGCAAATGCAGTTAGCTTGAAATTGTGAGGGATGGCTTTGACTCCTGCTTGGATAACGCTGGAATGGAGTTGGTGGATTCATCATCATTCCAGGAGGACGCTGGCTCGCAGGAGCATGACAAACCCAAGCTGCTTTGTACATGAGTTGTCACAAAAGGGAATTAGGGCAGTAAGTTTTGCAAATCATGTCTTTGATGGGTCTTTGGCAAGGGTTTAGCTGATGGTAGGGCTTGCTTGCGTAGCAGGGCCTTGCTTGAAGGAGCTGCTGTCTTCCAGGAATGTAAATCAACCATGAAATTTAGGCTAACAATATACAAAAGCAGCAGGACCTGTCAGGATGGGCTTCAGGAGGATCCTGGCTGCTGCTGGGTGAAACCCCTGGCTTTTGGCTTCCTGTGTCACACACATCCAGGACCTCATGCATGCTTTATAACTTGTGCTATGCTCTGTACACTGCAAACTCTCTCTTTTTTTTCTTTTTTTTTTTTTGGTAACGTAATAAAATAATGAGAGTGAGAGAGTTAAGGTTTTAATATGTCATTCTGTGTTTTATTATTCCCTCTAAAATGAGCATGTATACTTTTTTAAAAAACTTTGGTTTGCTTTGGCATGTGATTCACAGGAACATAGCTCTTTCTATCATTCTGACTTAAGTCATATATTTTTACACTAAACATCTTATTACCTTAGTTTTATTATTTCAGAATCAAAGGAGAGCTTGCAAATGTCTATGACTGCAGAGCGAAGGAATGTTAATGAATAGTGCCATTGAATTTTCAGGTTTTAGCTTTTCTGATCTTAGAGAATATAACTGTAAGCAAAAATATTATGCAAGCTGAATAAAATTTAAATAAATAAGGACCAGATGTAACTATAGGGGCCTATAAAATGTAATACAAATACTATCCACTTCCTTAAAATAAATCTGTATTTTAGTATGAAAAATTATATTCATATTGATATTGTGGATTAATCTTTTTTATGAAAGTTGGCAAGTGAACACCACCTCTTGCAAGGGCCTGTTCTTAAATGGGAAACAGACCTTTTGTTTTGACCTTGAGCAGGGCAGTCCCTGGGTCTCGTGCAATGTGAAGCATTTCTGCATTAACACAGTAATACATTTTTACATTCTGCAGCCTGTTTTACTGCAGCAGTGTTTGGCTTAGGATTTGGGGTGCCTGCTAATGGTTTGTGCACGCCAGCAAAGGCAAAATTTACATGAGATAAACCCCTCTGAGATGTCAAAGGGATTTGCTTGGGCTTGACCTTCACCCTGCCTTTTTGAAAAGTTATCTTGGAGATTCCATTTGGATCTGCAAATGGAAGATCAGAGATCATAACTGTTGTCATTTCCTCTGCCTGCAAGTAACCAGCAGCTGAGTTTATTTTAACTACTGAGAGGTTCCTGCATGGGCTTAATTCTCCAGTGAAACTCACTGTGCAACCAGTTGATTGCTGCTTTTATCTGGGAACCAGGCTGTAAAAATGAAATTTTTACATTTTTACTACTCTGGACAAAATATTGTAGAGGTTGAAAAGGAAATAACTAACAGTATTGTGCTTGCCCTGGGAAAGAGATAAATCCTTGATCCTGCACTCAGCAAAACCCCTTGCAGTGTTATTACCTTTAATAATGCTAATTTAGTGTAATATTTGTAGCTGTAACATGTAGGAAATCAGTTGGAAATGTGTAATGTTAGCTTAGGAAAACACAACTTGTCAACTAAATCAGAAAAGCATCTTTTCCAGAGCGTGGTTTTATGTGTAGTTTACTTTTTGTCTTCCTCAGGAAAAGTGCTCTGATCCATGCAGAAAGCTTCATTCCCTACACCAGGTTTGTGGTTATGGTTGGTGGTAGGGTTCACTGCCAGTGGTTCTGTGCTGGTTATTGCAGTCCTCAGTGGGGAGTGGTTCACCTTCCCTCTGTCAGGTGCCTTTGATCCTGTCCAGGTAATGGCTGGAGCTCGTGGGCTGAAACAGCTCAACAAAGACAAGTCAAAGTTCAGCTCAGTTCAAGCAGCAGGAGCTGCAGTAGTGCAGGGCTGTGCAGGGAGACTCTGTTCCACAATCTGGACCTCTTTCCTCACCAACACCAGGAATATGGAGATTTCTCTGCTCCACTTCTTTTGACACCACCCCTTTTTGCACCCTTTATCACAGGATGCAACTTCATCAAAATGCCCTTGGCACTTAATATTTGTGCCTCCTGCCTGCCTTGTGTCCTGTTCCTCCCTCACCTTCTATTCCCAGCATTCCCACTAACAGCCTGGGGACTGTTTTTGTGGCTTTTCAGTTGAAAGCTGCTTCTTGTCCTGCTGAAGAACAGCTGCACAGTAGAAAAGAAATGCTGGAGAGACTGGCTCAGGAGCTGTAAACTTGCAGGAAACATGTGAGCAGCCCAAGCCTAAAGCCAGCAGCTTGTGAAGCTTTCTTACCATGGTTTATGGTCCTGCAGGCTTTTAAGGATCACTTGGTCTGTGACTTTCCTGAATAGGATGCTGACTTCATCACCTTCATCCCAATAGGCTCAGTCAGGGCAGTGCTCCGTGGTCCTAGCCTGGGGTCTCTGCCATACCAGTTCTTGACATTTAAGATACAAAGATTAAGCTGTCGATCTGACTGAATTTAATTCTCAGAGTTAACATGTCTGTTTGTGCCCTTTGCTGTGGGCTGAGTGTGATATTCCTCCCCTCACGGGTCTCTGCATCGTTATAAATCAAGCAGAAAAATATCCACAGCCTGGGGGAGGAGCTGAGTTCCAGCTCCCTGGGAGCTCAGGGTTCATCCCCTCCTCAGATGAAGGGCAGTGCAGTGCAGATCATGCTGTGCACAGCTTTATTTTCCAGAGGTGGGTGCTAATTTCTGTCAGGCACCTTGCCCTCCCTGTTCATTGCTCACTCTCCACCAACCTCGCTCTTTGAGGTGTTGACCAAGAGGCTCCATGAGCTTCTCCTGCTTCTGTGCCTTTACTTCCACAGCCAAACCCTCACTTTCTCACTCCTGTGCCTCCCCTTTGCTCCACAGCTGTGCAGGCACAATGATATTCTGTCGGAATCTGCAGGTATTGATGATTCTGAGATTGTAGAAAGTCTCTGTCTGTCAGCCCCTCTGCCAAAGAAGAAGCCATAATTAATCTGTGCTGGTTTCAAGATTGTTTATTCTGTTTATCTCTAACATGTTCTGCTGCCCTGCCGCAGCTCTGTCCTGCAGGGCAGCGTGTGGGGCTCTGCCCTCAGTGGGATGGTACAAACATTAAATACCACAAACTACCTGTGCTGGATTTACAATAACGTGCCAATATCTGTCACCTACGTTGGACAGTGTGTCCCCAGCCTGAACCAACAGAAAAATGCCAACACCACAGTGAAACATGGAGGGCATGAAGAAGAAGAAAAAGGACAAAACACACCCAATTTCCTCCATCTTGTCCCCTTTGGACCCCTAATCTAGAATCCTGAAATTTCACTTTTGCACCCGTGCCACTCTTAATTATTACTTATATCAAACACTCGGAGCTGGTAATTCATCCTGTAAGATTGAAAACTCTTTTCCATGGACAGAGATCACAGACAGTGTCTCTGGGGGCTCTGTCCAGGGGGGTTCCTGACCCCCTGCCAGGGTCCCAGACCTGCCAGGGCAGCCAGAGGGAAGCCCTGGATTCCCACAATATTCTCAATAATCTGCTGGTGAGGGCTGTGGCTGTCCCACAGCTCCAGCCTGAACCCTACAGAATACCTTCTCTTTGTGGTATTTCTGCTTCTTAACAGGTTTGGGGCACATCCAATCCCAACCAGCCATGCTTTTGCAATATTTGGGAACCATTCTGGCTTGCAGGTGATTTTTGTGGCCATGCAGTGCTGTGACAGTGCATTCAGCTTCATTTCCTTGGGCTGCAGGCCCTTCAGCACCAATATATTTGAGCCCAGGATGGTAACCTCAGCAGTAGCAGAGAAATTCCCTTCACATCTGTCTTTTTTTCAGTGTTTTCATGGTTGGAAAGTCTCAGTTTACACCCGCCAGCATGGACTTTGTTTAGCATGGAGAAACACAGTTTGCATGGCCCGGCTCATATTCTGCATCCTGCCGTCCCGGGCAAGAACTGCTCAGCTCTGCATTAATTCCCCATTTGTGTCATGGTCCCAGACTGTGCTCTGTCAAAATATACAAAGATTAAAGCCCCAGTTTGTTGAATGGATTTGTAAACTTTATGAAGTATGTGCTTTCAGCAGCTGGGTATCTTTTTTTAAACAAGTGTGTTCTTGATACGGGAGTGTTTTTATTTCCCCTCCTGCAAGAACAGTTTTTGTGACTCTGCCAAGCTCCACCATGGAAAGCCATAATCTGTATGAAACTGGTGGTGAAAGGAGGTGGGGAGAGATGAGAAATCTGTCCAGAGCCACCATGCATTCACAATCTCTGCCTGAACATTGACACCACTTTCTCTTCATCCCTCTTGATTGATTGATTTTGAGCTACATAGTCTTTGATATCAAGTACATGTTTAATTTGAACATGAGCTGCAGAAGTCCAGAAACCCAAAGCTTTCCTTTAAATAAATGTGTTGTTTTATTCATGATAGATTCTGGTTTTTATTTCTGAGGGACTGAGAGGGGTGTTCCAGCTTCAGTCTATGCCTGTTGATAAGAGTCATTACAGCTTGGGGCAAGTATGGCATCTCATCACTGCATAAACTCCTTTAAAATATTGATATGATTAAATATGTTCACTAACATCAGTAGTTTGGTTTTAGTGATTTGTCATGGATGATCAAAACTAACAGTGTCTTATGCAGATCCCACTGGATCCAGTGGAAAAAAAATACTTCTGGGTTAAGTACTTTGAGCTGATCCCAGGAGTTTCAGAGGAAAGAGATGTTTGCCATGGTTCATAAGCTAAGGAAAACTAAAACTGATATTTATGCCTATGGACTATTTAGAAATCTTTACAGTGCATCATGGACACATTGCTCTGTTCTGCTTTTAATCGATTTGATAAGCCTGGTTCAGCTACACTACTTAAAAAAAAACCTGCTTAAGGAAAGCAGTGTTTTGGCAGATCAACGAGATGTTTCCTTCTGCAGGGTAGGCAGAGAGCAAGCAGGAATGTACCTTTTCATGCCATGTGTATTTTTAGTCCTGGGTCTGGCTTCTCACACATGCAGGAACCACAGTGTAACACTGAAGTGTTGTCTTTTCAAATAGATGATGCAGATTATCCAAACTGATAACACTCTGGTGGTTCCTGGGTCTGAGCCTTTGGTATGTGCAGTTTTACATTTAATAAAGCAGTTCTGGGAAAAGCTGCTAACTCCAGGTTGGTGGATGTTTTAAAAGCAACCACAGATGGGAACCAAACTTAGAGAAATGGGATTGAGAGGTCCTTGCTCAGAGGTGAGGAAATATGAGATTAAATCCAGTCTGAAGAGGTTTAATTTGGCCATCCTGTGTAGGTGCCCAGTGTGCTGTTCCATGGTCACACTGCCAGTTGTCTGCCAAACCTCCTGGTCATCCTCTGCCCTGGTGTGTCCCAGGTGGATGATGTGCCTTAACAAGCTGGTCAATATTTTGTGTCTTTTCATTGGCCTCTTCTCCTAGGCTAAAGTCTCTTGCATTGCTTTGGAGTAACACCATCATCAGTAAAACAAAGGTGAAAAATACCTCAACTCCAAACCAACCAACCAAAACCCCACAACAACCCAAACCCCACAACAGGGAGAAGACAGACATGCCTGTGTTGCTCTATCCTGTTAGTATTTGTTGCTTCAGTTCCTGCAAAGAAAACCCCTGCAGTTGCCAGAGGTGTGTGTATATATCTGTATTTTACTTTTTAATCAAACCACTCTTTTGATTTTCTTAATTGCTTGGTACACAGCTCATAGTGTTTCCCCTTCGTTTATGCAGATTGAAATCTCTTTTTCCCCCACCTGGAACTCTTGTATCAGCTGTAATCCATTTGTGTTTGCAATCCCCCAGGCTTTTTTCAGGGACTGGTGTCCATGGATCAGAGGGAACCTGTGGCAGTGGTGCTGTGCTCCAGCAAATCCCCATCATTAAATAATCTGTAGTGGGAATGAAAGGGAATCGTGCTCTCAGTGTTGTGATATGAGTGTTACCTGAAGGGCATTGGAGTTTTGTTTTGATTTTTGTTTCTGTGCTGGGAAAGGATCATGGGGCAGCACAGGCAGGGGGTGAATTGGTGATGAGAGATGTACCCAAGAGTGTTCTCTAAAGTTGGAGGGACCTTTTCCCACCCCAGCAGCAATTCCTGCTCCATCACACAGCAGGGTTCACATGCTCCAACCTCACCAGCTTTTCTTGGGAGCACTGTGGGAAAGCTCCTTTTTGGCTTGTCCTGTTGGTGAGGGGCTCCACAACAGCAGCTCTTCAGGGGGTATTTGAGAATGGGTTAGCCAGAACCAACGTGTGGAATTAAAAATCACCACAGGTTTGCCCAGAGCCAGCGCTGGAGGCTCAGCTCTGAGGCTGAGGGTTTGAGGAGAGGAGCAGGTTTGGCACACAAAAATAAGCATCCCATCCTGCACTGTAGCAGGATGCTCACCTATTTTTTTTTAAGGAAAAAGGGGGGAAAAAAAAAGAAACAAACAAACCAGAACAATGCAAAGGGAAAGCACCAGCAAGAGAACAGTATGTTCTTTGTAATGCTTTTTCTTTGGGGACATCTATTGCTGGCAATAAGATTAAATCGCTGAAACCTTCCCTGAAGCTACATCTGCCACTGCCTACATTTTCCAACCTCAGTAATAAACTAACATTTGCCATTGTTCCTTTCTTCTGGATTTCATTTCTTTCAGATTTAACCAGTGCTATTTACCACAAGGCATTCAGCCCTTGCTTAAAGCCGAGGTCTATGCCAAGTCCCTAAAAATATTCATAGCTCCAAAGAATCTGGTTTTAAATAATATCATTAAAAGTAGACTATATTAATACTACAGTTCACACTGAGTTCACATGCTGCTGATGCCAATGCATAAAAATGATGGAAGAAGACAAGACTACCCTGAAGTGGAGAACAAAATCCTTTGTACCTTTATACCAGCTTTTGATTACAGAAGTCACTTTCTTATCCCAAAATATTGAAAATTTGAAAAATCTGTGTTACAGTCTTGCTTCTCCTGACTTGGAGTGCTGTGTTTTTAACTGTGGAGCCGGTGGGGAGTGTGGGGTGGGTCGTGGTGGCCAGTTTGGGGGTGTTTGGGAAGCAGGGTTCATGCCTCTGCCTTCTTCCCACAGGATGCCATAGTGATCCATGAAGTTTATGAAGAAGGAGCAGCAGCCCGAGATGGCAGACTTTGGGCAGGTGATCAGATTCTGGAGGTAAATGACATTCTATGTGTCTGTGTTTGGTTGTGGAGACTTGTTTTCAGTTCAGCAGAACTTCCTTGTAGGTTAAATAGGTTCCATTCTCGAGGCTTCCTTTCTGTCACTACGAGCGTCCTGAAAAATTCATATTTCCGTATATATTCATATAAACTGAAGGTACAAATTGAGAATACATTAAATTTAATTGAGCAAGGCAGTTCTTGAATTACATAGTTCAGCTGTCATGTCCAATAGCTTGGTATTATTCATCTCTTTATTCTTTCATTCGGAGACCTGCGCTTCCAACACCACTCCTGTATCTCTGCTCTGCCTGAAATCCAAATATTGAGCTGGGATAACGTGGGGTGAGGAGGAGAAGGTGGTGTAGCATCCCTGCCAGCATCCCTGCCAGTATCCCTGTTAGCATCACCCCACAGCATCCCTGTGAGCATCACCCCCAGCATCCCTGCATCCCTCCCAGCTCCCCAGGCCACACTTCACACAGCTGGGGAATGGCTGCTGGGAATAAATGTGGTGTTTTCCTCCCAGACAAGCAGGGAAAAGGTGGAGGGAAAGGGTTAAGAGAGAAGTGTTGGTCTGCAAATGAAACTTGTGTCAGGCAGGGGTTCAGTGCAGCTGCTCTGCAGCTCTGCTGTCAGCTCAGGACAAATTCCCAGCATGGCCATTAAGGCCTCGGTGTGTAGGGTTAGGAAAATAGCAAGGGGTACTTGGGGAGTTGTCTTTACAGCTCTTGCACAGCAAATATTTTTGTTAGCGTTGAGGCTGAATGTTGTTTTGGTTTTATAAATAACTGGGTACTAACAGAGCACGATAATTAAGGGGTAAGAATGGAGCAGGTTAATTAATTCTTCTCTGGCCAAACAGGAAAGTGCTAATGTTTGTGAGCCATAATATTGTTATTATTACAGCTTTTAAAAGCTGTATTAATCAAAAAGATGACTGAATTAGTTTCAGATTAGTGTGATAAAGCACACATAAGATGCCTGTGGCGAGGAAAATACACACTTATAAACAAATGTGTGCAGAGTTGGTAGAAAAGAATATAGAGAATAAATTTTAGCCTTAATTATCTTAATGTAAAATCAGATATGATTGTAGTTTTGCATGTCTAGAAATTCTGAGAAATCTCTTCATTACATTAAAACTCATGGAAGTGGATTAACATTTGTAGTTATGCAGTTCATGCTGCTTCCTAGAGAGACTTTAAAAACATCTAAGTATTGATATGGTTTGGTATGAAGAAATAAAAGATTATTTAGTTGACAGAATATTGGCAAACACCTTAAAGAGCACTTGTGGATCAGGCTTGGCAAAATTAGATTTTCACATTCCAATAGGGTTTTTTTTTAAATGGAACATTTAAGCAGAACTTCTTGTTCTGTCTGACATTACTAAAATGCTGAAACCTCAGGTTTTGGTAAGAGAAGTGTAGCTGCTCCAGCAGTGGTCTGGTGTGCCATCTATTGGGAAAAAAGGAAAATCACCACTGAATGCATCCTGCCTGGGATTCTCTATGGCCATTTATTTGCTGGCATTCTCTGAGGCCATTTATTTACTGCTGTTTCTGATCCCCTCTGTTTTCATCTTGATGATGTTACGGAGCTGGGGGAGAAGGGATCTGAGTACTGAGATACACAGGAAGCTCAAAGAAGCACATCCCACTTTGTGGAGCTGGAGAAAGAAGCATTGCTTGAGGTTAAAAAGAAGGGAAGAACACCCAAAACTTCCCAGCCCAAATGTTCTGATTGTTGGGATTTACTGCAGGCAGCGGCACAAAGCTCCGAGCTCACGCTCCATAGGAAACCCGGGATCTCGGCCCTCTGGGAATGGGAAAGCTCAATTAGAGCACCAAGGGGTGTCAAATTGACAAATGTGTGCTGTCACCCAGGGGCAGGGTGTGATGAAAAGATCATTTATCCGTGTCATTTGGAAAGCAAACACTGATTATTCCAGGTGAACGGGATCGATCTGCGCAGCGCCAGCCACGAGGAAGCCATCACTGCGCTCCGGCAGACGCCCCAGAAGGTGCAGCTGGTGGTTTATAGGAATGAAGCACACTACAAGGATGAGGAAAACTTGGAGATTTTCTCTGTAGATATCCAAAAGAAAACGGGCAGAGGGCTGGGGCTCAGCATAGCTGGGAAACGGTAAGATTGCCTCTGATCCTACAGCGCTTCCAACGGGAAATATTTGGGATTTTGATGTATAAACAACTGTAGCCAAAAAATGGAATGTGGAATAAAGGGAAAAACTCCATAAGGAGCAGAATTTTGTACATAAATATTTTCCAGGATGGAATGAGGCCGTGGTTCTGGCTCCTGTGTCAGAACAGAGCTGAGAAGTGGAGGCTGTTGCTGCCCAGGAGAGCTCCGGGCACAGAGAGGGAATCCCATGCACAACTGGGGGCTCACTCTTCTGTGGCATCAGGGCAGCTGTGTCTCAGGGCTTTGGAGGCCCTAACCATAGCTTTTCTGGTTTCCAAACTGGGGGATAAACCTACCCTACCTCTTTGCAGAAGGATTTGTGAGTTAGATTGAGCTCATGCTTGGTTCAAAGAGACCGAGGCCAGTGGAGGGTGAGAGGCTGAGTTAGACCCAAACCCTGAGCAGTTCAGGGGACTGTGCCACACTGCAGAGAGCAGTTTGCAGGGCAGAACCTGAGATACAGAACCACTGAGGCTGGAAAAGCCCTCCAAAGTGATCAAGTCCAACCTCTGACCTATGTCACTCACCCAGAGCTCTGAGTGCCACCTCCAGTCCTTCCCTGGCCACCTGCAGGGATGGGGACTCCAAACCTCTCTGGGCAGCCCCTGCCAATGTCTGACCACCCTTTGCATGAAGAAATTCTTCCTGATGTTCAACCCAAACCTCCCCTGGAACAACTTGAGGCTGTTTCCTCTTGTCCTGTCCTGGCTCCACCCTCATGTCAGGGAGTTGTAGAGAGCAATAGAGTGGGAAGTAACAGCACCTAATAAAATGTGACTTCTTCCTGATACATCTCTAAACCACTGCTATTAGATCACCCAAATCAGAGCACTGATAGTTTTGCTCTTCCTTTGCTAAAAGAGATTTATGGCATGACACTTGTTCAGTGTTGGAGTTGCCATCCTGTCTTGCCAGAAATCATTTACTTTTGCAATCACAAAGCACCGTGTCATTACCCTGACTGCCGGTGGTCAGTAGAGTTTCTGCAGCAGTTTTTGGGTGGCAGTGTTTAACCCAGGTGTTGTGAGCAGATTGTGGGGTGGGTAATTAATTTAGATTATGTAAATTACGCTGCAGATGGTAATCACAGTCTCCAGCCTCCCCCCTTGGCTTCTGTGCTACTCCTGGATCCTTCAGAGTGGGGATCCCCTCCTTAGAAAGAGCCCAATTGCTGAAGTTTGTTAAATGATACCCAGATACAATTCAGGGTGAGAAGAGTTGTGTGCTTCAGGTGAAGGATAAAAAAATTCCAGATCTTGGCATTGCAGCTGACACCAGCTCACACAACTCAGTCACAGAACCATTTCAGGAGAAAAAGCCCACCAAGATCATTGAGTCCAACCTTTAACCTAACCCTGCCAGGTCCCATCAGGAGATAGTTTAACTCCATTATAGACCAAACCTCAGACTTCTATTCATATAAATGGTGTTTTCCATAAATCTTTATGTATCCCGTAGTCAGAGCTAGCAGTTCAAGGGGAAAGACAGCATTAAATATTAGCAAAACATGCTGTGGTTTTAAAACTCATCGATTTTTTTACACAGCTGAATGAGGTGTAAAACTGGCTCTTCCTCTGATCACAGGTTTCTTTTATTGTCTCTTAAATGCAAGTAATCTAAATTGGTCTCCCAAAGAATATTGGATTGTGTAATTAGCCATATGCTTCTTGCATTGATAGAAATGGAAGTGGAGTGTTTATCTCTGACATTGTTAAAGGAGGAGCTGCAGACCTAGATGGAAGATTAATTCAAGGAGATCAGATTTTGTCTGTAAATGGGGAGGATATGAGAAATGCCTCACAAGAGACTGTTGCCACTATACTTAAGGTGAGTACAGAATACATTTTGAGATATTGAATTTCAGTTGCTGACACTGTGCAAGGTAATTATCCTGAAATGCTATTTACCATACACAGGACAGCTCCAGCTGATTACCAAGACAAGAATTTCATCTGAAATAACTGGGAGGTTCATTTAAAGTCACTTTTCTGTGTATTTCTAGGAATTGGATTATATGAAGCAGGAACACAAATGCACATTTAATATCTGGGCATTTATTTGAAAATGCAACTGTGTATCTCATGTGTTAGAAAAACACTTGGAAATGGGAGAGGCAACACAAACCAGAACCGAAACAAATCTTTGGCTTTGCTGTACTGACCTGCAGGGATAAAATGACAGCTTAAATCTGTTCCTGCACAGCTTCCCATCCTCCAGGAGTGATTTTACTCTGAAATTCTGGGAGAAGTTGCCTTTTTCCATGGCTGGTTGGGCTGGGGGAGAGGGCAGGGGTGGGATGGCCATGAGAGCCATCAGTGGATGCTGAAGACCCATTTCCATTCCAAACTGCATCTGCTCCCAGGGTTCCCCCTGCCATCCCCACCAGTGTTTTTGCACATGATTTCTTCCATTCTTCAGGGGAAAGACTAATTATTTCCTTGCTTTTTCCATTCAGGGTTGGTACTTTGCCAAAAGTTTACCTATTTAAGGATTGGGAACCGGTGGTGTGAGGGTATTTTGTTAAGTTGGATCCATATGGGTTAAATTCACCCTTTTCTGCAGCATTTTGCCTCTGAAGGGTTTTTCAAATGTCTGCTAAAGAGTTTGGGGCTTTTGGTTTCTTTTTCCTGAGTAAATTGGCCATCAGTTTGCAAGGGGGAGATTCATACTAAATTCAGCAACCAGGAGAAACCTTTAGGACAAGCCTAAATCCACTTTTTGTATTGTCTAAATACAAGTGTTCATGTTTTGAACATTCCTTGTGGCTTTCTTCACGGACTTGTGGTGCTGAATATAAACATAATTCTCTCCAGGAGAGCATGAAATATTATATGTCTACTTAAATTGTACATTGTGGGTTGTTTTTGTTTTTTTTTTTTTTCCAAGTGTGCCCAAGGACTGGTGCATCTTGAGCTTGGGAGATTGCGAGCTGGGTCATGGCTGTCATCACGGAAAACATCCCCAAATGGTCAGGTTAGTGACAAATTCCTCTGTTTAAACTGGAGCTGTGAAGGGCAGAGCATGGGGATGGTGCCCAGATATGCACATGAAGCTCATCCTTCCACAGACACTGCTGAGGGTGGGGAACAAAATATTTTATCCCCATAATTTTCTGTGCTGAACTGCAGCTGAAATGCTGATGGAGCAGAAGAGCTGGTTAATGTATTTATTGCTGAAGGAGTGTCTTCCCAAGACACACCAAAAATCTGTAATATCTTTCTCAAGTGAAGATGCCCAGAAATTTTTGGTTTGAAGACTTGCAAAAACTGCTTGAATGTATTTTCTGCAGCTGTTTTGTCTATCAAAACGAGCTAATGAAACCAAACTGTATCTCTGCCTATCTTCCAGCAGAACCACAGGAGAGCTGCTCTCCTCTCCAAGAAAACACAGAGCAATTTCCTGCTTCACTTGCTTTTTACCTGAAGCGAGGACAACAATTCATTTTTCAACCAGAGCAGGGCCTTTCCCCTCTCCCTGTGCCCCTCAGTCTGCCCAGACACCAATTCTTGGTGTTAAACCTGGAGGATTGCAGGGGAGAGAAACAAGGCACAGTGACTTAGAAAACTTCTTCTTAATGGGTTTTCCTTCTGAAAATCGACTGCTTTGCCATTCTATTTAAGGTGCCAATGTCTCTAAAAGAGGGGATCACAGCAGGGTGAGGCTGTGGGGGCTTTGACCCCTTTCTGCCATGGGGAAGCTGCACATGAGGGGATCCAGCACTGCTAAAAGAAGGGTTTGTTTTTTGGAAATGGAGAGGAGGAGCTGTAGGAGGCTTAGGGGAGATGTGAGTTAAAGCAGGAATGCCATGAACAGCCCCAAAAAGGTGCCAAAATTATCACAGCATGGTGGGATTTCTTCACTTCCTGAAGGCCAGCAGTGGCCCTGGCTGGCTGGAGGTGGTGAGGTGCCAGGAAGGGCTAAAGCCATGTGGGAACAGCTGGGCTAAGCCAGGATTTAAAAATACTGACTTGGGAGAAACATCAGCAGTGCATGCAGCAGGCAAGGAGAAGTGAAGTAACAGAGGGAAATTGCACTGATTGCATTAAGTCAGCAGTCAGGTATTAGATTTTGTTTTGGCCATTGTATCGACATGAAGCCTTAGCAAGAGCAAGGTGATCAAAAAGTGACGGCTAAAAATTACCCACCTGGTTTTACCATGTAAAATTCAAGCTGAAAGGGAAGCAAAATGCCATAATACTTAACGTGAGTCTAGGTAAAAATTCAGATCCAATTACTTCATCTCCTTTTTTTGTAGCATAAGAGGCTTTTGCAGGAACCTGGTAAATCCTGCCCTTTTTTAAATACAAGAAATCCTAATCTCCTTGATGCAGAGTCGTTTGAGAGCCTTCATCTCCCTGCTCCAAAGTGACTTGGTGATTTTGAAAACTGAATAAATGTTTCTCACCAAAACCTTCCAAGAGTTATAAAAATCTTGGCAGATGATGCAGCAAACCAGCTTGAGTGATTTGCACAACTGCAAGCACTGCTTTAGAAGGTGCTGGCCAAGAGCATCCAGACCTTTTGTCCTCACTTGGCTTTTTTCTGGGTCCACTTTATCCCTGGAGCAGTGGAAATCGAAACAGGGATTTCTTTCACGTGCATTGCAAATGTTGTTAACTGGGCCATGAATTGGCACCCAGGGGTGGAAACTGTGCTCTGCCTGGTGTTTGTCACTGACAGCTGCACACTGGCCAGTGGGATAAATGTGTCAGGGCTTTTGAGTCACCAGCTGATGAGTTTGGGGGAGAAATCTCTGCTGTGCGTGGACAAGGATGGAGCAGATCTTTGTTTTGGACAAGGCAGCCCAGTTGGAAAGGTCTGGCCCTCGGTGGAACCTGTTCAGATGCACTTCCTAAATTGATGGTTGGGTTTCCTCAAGGGGCAGAGCCTGAAGATGATGCCTCAGGTTTTAGCTTTTCTATTTTTCACATTCTGTGCTGCTTTAGCACAACAAGAGCACAAACAGCGTGGGCTGGAGAGAGAAAAACAAGCAGGGTGGGACTGCCTGGGCTGAAGCTGGAATGGGACAATGAACTCCAAGGTGCCAATGGAGCAGAACTGATCCCAGGGAGAGCCCCCGGGAGCGCTCGTGCATTTTGGGGCCATTTTGGGTCATTTGGGTGCAGCCCTGGCTGGGCTCTGGTGCTGCCCAAGGTGGATCCATGGAGGAGATCCTTTAATAAATCCCGAATTTATTCTGTGACTCTGCCCAGCTCTGCTCTAGGGCAGCCCCCACAAGGCATCAAAGATAAAAGCCAGAAAATTAAAGAGGGAAAAGAAGGAAGATGAAAAGGGCAGCAGGAGTGAGCTTCTCCAGTTGGAGGCTCTCCTGTGTCAGCTCCCTTGTTCTTCTGGAAATGAGAGGAGGCTCTTGGGCAGATAGAAGGAGCAGGGGCAATTGCAGTGTATTCAGCTAAAAGAACAAAGATTCCTGCCAGGTGACAGGATGGGTGTCCCTGTTATCCCCCCTCACGTGAGTGAGCAGCTGTTTGTCCTCCTGGCTGTGTGCAGGGGCATCACAGGGAAGGTGCTCATCATTTCCCCTTCTCCTGAGGTGTGGAGACACCCTGAGAGCAGCTGAGAGGGGGGGAACACCTAAAGCTGACCTGTGGAATAAGGGTCTGTAGTACTGTGAGCAGCACCACAGGATCACTGAGGATGGAAATCCCCTCCGAGACCATCAAATCCAACCTTTCCCCAGCACTGCCAAGCCCACCATTAACCCCTGTCCTTAGTGCCACGTCCACACATCTGTTAAATCCCTCCAGGGATGGTGACTTCACCTCCACGGGGAGATTTTGGTCGGTTTCCCCTCCCAGAGGGGTTTGCACTTGCGTGGCCAATGTGGCATTTCCAGTGTGGCTGGCACAGAGCACAGCTGCACCCATCTGTCGCAAGGTCTGGTTTAAAGTTCACTTTTGGGTTTGACTCACGGGGTTTTTTCTTTATTTTTCCCCTCAGGCGAGCCAGCAGAGTGTCCACAGCCACTTCCACCCCGCGCTTGCTCCCGTCCTCTCCACCTTGCAGAACTTTGTCAGCACAAAAAGATCCTCAGCAGACACATCCCAGAGAAACTCAGGTACAAGCTGGGCAGCTGTCAGAGCAGCTGAGTGTGATTTGCTTCGTATCCAGGCTGCTTTAAAAGCCAAACTGAACACTCAAATCTGGCTTTCCTGCCCAGCCTCCCCGAAGACGCCCCATGGATGTTTTTAAAACCCGGACACTTCCCAGAAGATGACATTATTTTTATGTCTGCTGGAGGAGTAATGGCCCCTCTATTTTAAGAGCCAAATTCCTGTGCCCTGCTATTCCCCCATGCCCTTGTCAGAGGCTTAGCACAGGCATGGTTCTCGCATTAGGAACAGTTTTCTCAGGAAATAAAGCTGCCACCACTTCATTTATATCTTTGTTGCTCTTGAGTGCATAAAGGGGTGTTTTGTAATGAGAAAGTCACAATGCCCAGTTTGCAATTTGCAGGTTTAGAAAATGTGTTAAAAATCCACAACCCACAGCAGCCTGGGGAGAGTGGCTCCAGGAGCTGGGAATCTTTGCTCACATCTGACTGTGGGAAAGATTTTGGAGAAGACATTTCTTCTGCTGGTTTGCAGGCACTGCAGGAGCCTGGTGGCTTTTGGGCATAATCCTTGTGCTGTCTGGGCAGGCCCTGCAGCACTGGGCATTTCCTGACCCTGATTTGGGGTCCCCAAGGCTGGGCTTCCCAGTGCCACAGTCCTCAGCTGTCCTGGTCCTCCTGCCCAGGCACACCTCGAGGATGTGGGGAGTGCTGGTTTGTGGGGGGTGAGAATCATGGAATTTTGGGAGAGATTTACTCTGCCAGCCTTCTGCAAGGCTCTTAAAATAATTTCATTAAAGCTGATAAAATTAGGGGTGGCTGTAGCAGAGCTGTGGACCTGACTACACCATCAGCTTGCTGGGCTGAAAAAGGTGCAGTTTTGAACAATGCCTCCATAGTCTCTCTGTGCCTTTTTCCTTTACTTTCCATTCTCCTGTCCTCTCTTCCCTTCCCCCTTTCCCACTTTTCCCTGTTCCTTTTTTCCTCTTCCCCCTTTCCTCTTCGCCTTTTCTTTTCCCTCTCACCTTTATTACCTTCCCCTTTTCCTTCCCCTCATCCTTATTCCCTTCCCCTTTTCCTTCCCCTTTTCCTTCCCTTTTCCTTCCCCTTTTCCTTCCCCTTTTCCTTCCCCTTTTCCTTCCCTTTCCCAGTATTTGGAGTACTTTTCCACACCCTGTGACTGGATACACACCAGCCTGACTTCCTGCCTGTCCATTTTTTACCAACACAGCCCAAACAGGAAGAGGGTATCCCTGGAACTGCACCGTTCCCGGAGCCCTTTGTGCAAGGACGCTGTGATTTAGGAATAATAAGCCAATCTTTAATTGAGTGAAGGCACAACAGGGCTGTTCTCCAGGCTGGCAGAGTGCTGCAGTTCCACAGATTGTGGCTGGGATACAATGGGAGTCACAGTGACACCAGGAGCCAGAGGGATTCGTTCTTCCTCCTCCTCCTCCTCCTCCTCCTCCTCCTCCTCACATGGGCAGCACTGCCTGCCTTGGCACAGGAAGGCTCCACTCCTGCCTGGTGATAACTCTGCCTAGGCAGCAAGGGACCACTGTCACCTGACAGTGTTATCTCTTAATTATATTATCTCTTAATTACAGAAGCTAATTGTTTGTTTCTTTATTAGTAGGAGCCGATATGGGCCCGAGGACTGTGGAGATAACAAGGGTCAGTGAGTTGTTTTCTACCCATTCATCAAGCCCACTCCTTCCACTGGAGTTGTTCATTTTTGCAGCATTTCTCACAAGTCAAGCTGCTTGATCTGTGTTTGCACTCGGGTGCTGGATGTGTGCCTGTGCTTTGGGTGAGGAGATGTGTGTGTCAAACCCATTTTCTGCCTGTTCCACCAATCAAAGCAGTCATTATTGCCATACCCTGAACTCTGCCAGTTGGCCCTGCTGCAGATGTTTGGTTTTGCTCTGTTCCAGGGCCCAAATGATGCCCTGGGTATCAGCATAGCAGGAGGGAAGGGCAGTCCCTTGGGAGACATTCCCATCTTCATTGCCATGATCCAGGCCAGCGGAGTGGCTGCTCGGACACAAAGGCTCAGAGTGAGTACAGGGGCCCTCAATATTTCCTGTTTCATCTCCCACGTGTCCCTTGAAGCCTCAAACACTTCTGCATCTGCTGTCACTGATAATCTCTCACAGACTGCTCTGCCTCTCTTTATATAAAAGCAAAACAACAAAAAAAAACCCACCCCAAAAAAAAACAAATCTGCCTTTCTCTTCCCATCTTGGCAATTGCTGCCCATGTTGGAAAAGTGATGTAAAGAGAAAGAATTTAAATGCATTTTTAGTGGTTGTGGGATGTCTGTGTAAACAGCAAAATAAGGCATTTGTGTCAGATCCACAGCATGTGTGGGTTTCCAGGCATGGCCATGGTGAACACTTCCACTTTTGGAGAGAGTTTGAAGGAATCATGAGGATTGAAAAGAATTTATTATGCAGATCCATGTGCTTTGGCCCATGAGATTCGTTAGGACATGCTGCTACACTCATGCCTTGTCTCTAATGGAATTAAACAATGGCAGGGTCAAGACAATTTTTGTCTGTAGGAAGAAGAAATCATCCAGGTTAATTGGATTAATATCAGAAGTTCCTTCTCTCCTGTACAACATTCAGCATGTGCTTACACAGTCTGGAAGAATATGAACTTGTCTTCACATTCAGACACAAATGAATCCTTTCTGGATGGGAGGATAGCAGTGAAAATCTCCCTCCCTCTCTGCTTGCAAATAGAAAGAGTAAAATACAACCCATCTTTGTTTCTCTGATCATATTGTTAGTGTTAAAAAAAAGAATGGGGAATGATCACTGGCAGTGCAGAATCCTCACAAAAGGGATCCTGCAAAAGAGAAGCATGACTATGCAGTGCCAAGTTCACCAGGAATTTTAAGCATTCTTAATTTTAATTTTCCCTAATGCTGGTAATTTTCCATTACTGTTGTACTTTCAGGTTGGAGATCGGATTGTCAGCATTAATGGGCAACCTTTGGATGGGCTGTCTCATGCAGATGCAGTTAATCTACTAAAGAATGCTTATGGGAGCATTATCCTGCAGGTATGGTGATAAATTGAACATGCAGCTGCAGCAGGGTAGATAAATGGCATTCAGGAAGGAAAAAAAAAAAAAAAATCCTGAGCATCCCTGGCATAAGGCATCACAGAATTGCAGGGTGCTTTGCTGGTGGGAATTACACAGAAGGAGAGCAAGAAATCATTTCCATTCAAAAATTCTTTATTGCTATTCACACGGGCTGTGAGCTTGGTTCTATAAAAGCATAACAAAGGGAACAAAATAACTTGTTGCCACACATGATAAATCAACAAGCTTCCAAGATGTGGTTTGGTTTTTTTTAATTGGAAGTTAACTAGGAACAAGAAAATGTGCTTGTGATGTGATGAGACAGGGACCCACAGGGTGGTTTCCTTGTCCTTGAAAGAAATTCTAGCAGAATTCAGGGAAAATGGTGGCATCATCACTAAGGCAGTGCTGTCTGTAACTGATTATTCACCAGGTAAAGGATAAAAACAGTGAAGAAGGAAAACAGTGCTGTCACTGCTGTGTTTCTCTGGTAGCCCAAAGGGACATCTTCTGCCACATTGCTTCTAATTGCTGCCTGTCACTGTGTTGGTCCATAGTTTATTTTTATGTTTACACAAAGAAATGGGGAAAATACTTGCCAGTTAGAATTCAAAATTCTACTCGTTTGCAGAATTATTGCAACAATTGGAAAACAAGCTGAAGGCACCACTAAAATCTACTCTTAACTCTCTTTATCATCACAGCATTTTGGATTGGAACTCATCCTGAGGGATTTTTGCAAGCTTCTTGCTTGTATTATGACACAAATGTGACTATAAAAAATGGGGAAGGGGGGGAAGAAAAAAGAGGCAATGAAATGATAATAAACTTAGTTTGAGACTTGCTCATTCTTTGCTTTGTCTGTCCATGAACTGCTGACCCAGTAAGTGATGAGCCAGTTCCAGAGCAGATGGTGTTTTGTGTAGTTCCATTGAAGTCAGAGGAAACACACAGATTTACACCAGCTGAGGATTCTCTGTTAAATTATAGTTATCATATTGTTACTAACGTTGAGTAATTTCACTTTTCATGTCAACAGTGTTCCCTGAATAGAAAATGAAAGCTTGCTGCAGAACCCAAAATTGCTCATCTTGAAAGCTGTAATACAGCTCAATATTGCACCTCTTGATGGATTTAAAAATATTCCTGATGGGGCACTCTGGCACTGGGTTGCTCACACAAAAAAAGAGGTTCTTCTAGAAATGCCACTGGGTTAAAGAGCTGCTTCTGGAAGTGCCTTTGGGTTTGTCAGTTGGCTGTTTTTCTTCTTCTGAGCATCCTGTCTCATTGAAATGAGCTTGATGCTTTTTACAGATGATAGAGGTTTATTGGGATAGAATAAAGTCTGTTTTCCTCTACCAACAATCTGCTCTAGGAAGGTGGGGTGTTGTTTTAACACCTGGAGTGTTGTCGAAGCGTGGTGATGGTTTCCTTCCCCACCAACCACAGGAACCTCTCCACCACCAAACTGCTCTTTTTTTTTACCAAAACAATCCAGAAGGAACGGCCCTATCGCTGTGATCATCATGACTGATGTGCCATTAAGTAATTCCGTTTATTATCAGGGTAGCCCACTTCGTGGCAAACTGCTCTGAGAGGTCAGATAATTGTGTTCAGCAGGGTGGAAAGGCTTATTATGGGAACGTCCTGGGAAGGAGTTTGCAAATGCTGTTTGCAAATGGGAGATTAAGGTCTCAGGGGAACAATCATCCCTCTCAGCTGTTTTGATGCCTTGGTTTAATTTAATTTCTTTTCTGCAGGTGTAGTAATGAGATAAGGGGGAGCTTTTTTACAAGGTTGTTGAACTCTGATACGTTCTTGCTGCCAGCTGAAGATTTTTGAATATAGATTTGTTTTTACCCTCATTTTATCGAACAACAACAAAAAAAAACATGTCAAATCCTGGCTGGAATTCCTTACTCTGATGCCACAGGAAGGGAACCTTGGTGGGGTCTCTGCTGGCTGAGCCAGTTGCTGTTCTCATCTGCTGGACCCCCTTCCTTTGGGGCATCCTGGAACCCGAGTCCTGGGATGCAAAATTTGTATGGAAACCTCCTGGCTCCATCACCCTCTTGGCTCCAGATGACTGGGGAAGGAGGAAATACTGCTATGGAAGAATTGTGAGCACTCATTTAAAACAGATTTATAGAACAAATTTCTTACTTTGAAAAGGGAAGTTTGCCTTAAAGCCAAGTTCACAGCAACGAGTGGAAGAAGTACCTGCTCACTTTGATAAAATAAGGCCATAGCTAGAGGAAATATTGGAATTGTGCTTCCTGGCTGTTTTTCACGGTGTCTGAGCTGAACTCCTATGCTGCAGTAAATGTCAAGCAGAGAAGGATATCTCCTCGGAGGGAGATGGAATTAGGGGATAACCACAGCGTGTACTTGTTGAGAAATTGATGTCCTTTCAGCTATAAATACTTCAGACAACTTCCTGGTGGTTTCTTTGAAAATTTTCCAGAAAAAAAAAAGTAAATAAAAATCGGCATCAATACATTAAAAATAAAGTTAATGCCAGGCCCCTCACTACTCTCACAGAAGGAATTCCTTCCCAGTATCCCATCTCTCCCTGCTTTCTGGCAGTGGGAGCCATTCCCTGTGTCGTATCCCTCCATCCCTTGTCCCAGGTCCCTCTCCAGCTCTCCTGGAGCCCTTCTGGACACTGGAAGGGGCTCTGAACTCTCCCTGGAGCCTCCTCTTCTCCAGGTGAACTCCCCCAGCTCTCCCAGCCTAGAGAAAGAAACCTTTCCATAGAAACCTTTTCCATAGAAAGGTGCTCCAGCCCTCAGAGCATCATTCAAGCTGTTCTCAGAATAACAGAGGACCCAGAACTGGGAAGCTGAACAAACCAGTTTGTTTTCATGCTCAAAATCCAGAGAAGTCAAAACCAATGATTAATTTGTTCCCTGCTTATCAAACAAACCACTCTGAGGCATTTCAGTGTTTTTTCCCAACAGTCCCTTGGATCTTGGTGTTCTCTTAAAGGTTATGGTGGTTTCTTTCAAGACCAATCCTGGAGCATTTGTGTTGGCTCTCTTTCCTTGGAAAAGCAACCTTTTTCTCTGGATTACCCAGAAAGATCCTCCCCCTTGCTCAGAGCCTGAGTGATGCTCTTGTGAGGGCAAGAGAACGCTTCAGAGCAAAATTTGCATTGAAGCCCCAGGAGGGTGGCTGCTCTTAACCTGAAAGTGTGGAACTTGTGGAGATTCCAGAGAGTAGGACTCGGTTTCAAAGCTTGCTTGGGGAAAACAGTTGGGGCTGTTCAGCCTGGAGAAGAGGAGGCTCAGAGGAGACCTTATTGCTCTCTACAGCTCCTGAAGGGAGGTTGTAGACAAGTAGGGTCAATCTCTTCCACCAGGCAGCAACTGGCAGAACAAGAGGACACAGCCTCAAGCTATGTCAAGGAAGGTTTAGGTTGGATATTAGGAAAAAAAAATTTCACTGAAAGAATAGTAAAATACTGGAATTGTCTTCCTTGGGAGGTGGTGGCATCACCATCTCTGGATATGTTTAAAAACAGACTGGACTTGGCACTTGGTGCTATAGTCTGGTTGTGGTGTCAGGGCGTGGGTTGGACTTGATGATCTTGGAGGTCTCTTCCAACCTCATTATTCTGTGATTCTGTGATTCTGTGAAAAAAAGCTAACAGCTGATTTTCCAAACTGTATTTCCTTGCATCCCCTTGCCCAGGTGGTGGCTGACACCAACATCAGTGCCATTGCCAGCCAGCTGGAGAGCATGTCCACGGGCTGCAGCCTGAGCCTGCCCTCCGAGCATCCCGCCGAGGATCCCGAGTAAGTTCCTGCTCTCCTGCAGAGCTGGGGTGGATTTCTGGGCTAGGGAAAGGGTGCAAGGAGGTCCCTCCCCCTGCTTCTCTCTCTGCTTTTCCATCACCTTTAAAATGAAAACTCTGTGACCTTCCCCAAGCTGATGATGGGCTCATGTCTGTCTTCGCCTGCTGACAGAAATTGCTTGAGTAAATAAGCACAAAATATGTTTCCAAGCACTATTTCTGAGTGTTTTTTAAGGAAAAAGTATCCCTTTTCTTCCTTGATGTTGTGCTGACATAGTATTTCTGCCCTTGTCCAGACTTCCTCATCTGGAAGGAGTTCTGATAATAGCAATTTGAAATAATTTGGTATTGGCAGACTGATGCCAAAGGTGTTAAAAACACCTTACAAAAAAATGTCCCAGGACTTTGTCTTTTCAATCTTTATAGGTTTATGAGTAAAAAAAAAATCCAGTTAAATAATTCCTGCTTGCAGCACTTGTGTGTGGTGATGAAAGTTGGAGGTCCAGCCCTGCCATGCTTCATTCTCCATCATGTGATTTTCACATTGTAACATCCCAGTTACCCTTTTGAAATTAATTTATTCTCCATTTCAGCTCATCATTTTCATTATGTTCTTCATTTTCATTCTGTGGTTCATTCTATTTATTTTAAGAAGTTGCTGCCCTCCCTCAGGAGGGTTGAGTGTAGAAGTTGAGCTATTTATGCTGCATTCTGTGGTCTTAAAATGTGAGATACTGGTTTTATTGCTGCTCCCAAAGAACTTCTTGCTTTACAAAAGCATTTGTATTCTTTTTTTCATATCAAAGCAGCAGGGAAATGTGGAGGTGAAAATATGAAGCAGAATTAGGTATGTCCTAAAAAATGCATAGATATTACTCAGCTTGGGCTGCACCTTTAGGTAGGTGGAAAATGCCAAACGGCTTTCATGGAATAATGGAATGGTTTAGGTTGGAAAAGCCCTTTCAGATCATCAAGTCCAACTGCCAAGGTCACCACTGACCCATGTCCCCAAGTGCCACATCCACACCGGGCTGGGGACTCCACCACTGCCCTGGGCAGCTGTGCCAACACCTGAGCACCTTCTGTCCCCAGCAGTTCTTTCAACACATGTAGAAATCACTAATTTCAAATTTGAGATGGATAAATTCATATGAGTCTAAATTTAAAAAAAAAAATCTTCCTTTGCTCAGTGTAGACAGAGAAAACCCCTGAAGAGTTCAGGCTCCAACTAATGAGCTCTGGAGTTATGAGCACAGGCATGTGGGTATAATACAATACTTAAAAATAATTTTTTCCAAGTGAGGAGCTGGAGCACACGGAGCAGCCTTTGAACTCTGGGCTTTGCAGGAATGTTCCAGTGCAAGGGTCATGGTTTGTGACTGTGTGGAAAAAAAACCTCATGATAGATAAATGTCTGTGTAAGTGTTCCTTCTGCATAAAGTCCCCAGAGACAGACATTGCTTATCTAAGTGATATTTATTGTGTTTTCAGAGCACCTCAACCTAAGATTATTACTTTGGAGAAAGGCTCTGATGGACTGGGATTTAGTATTGTAGGGGGGTATGGAAGTCCCCATGGAGACCTGCCCATTTATGTCAAGACTATATTTGCCAAGGTATCTTTTATTTTTTGCTTTCTTCCCCTTTTTTCCTGTATTATCTTTAAAAATAAACCTAAGATTGGGCTTGGTTAATATATTATGTAGCAGAAAGCAGAATGTAATGTCTGAGTAGGTTGCTGTGAGTTAGTGGACCCAGAACTCATAGCTGGCTTCTTAGTTTATATTTTATATTACTGATGGCTGAAACATGACACTTTGTCTCAGCAAAATTGCTCTGTGTACTTGGGAAACTTGGGTTTGCACATTAAAATATTTATAAGGCAGTTTTCTCTCTGTAACTCTCCAAGAGATTTACGGGAGGTATTGAAGGCATCTTTTTCTCCCACTGTGCAGGAGTGAGGGAATTGCAGAGATGCTGTATCCTGATGAAAAAACAGGAATTAGCCCATCTCTGATCCCAGCCCTGAGTGTGTGGGGGGATTGGGGGGTCCCTGCCAGGTACAGAGAGCTCCAGCCTCTGAGGCAACCTCTGGGCAGGCAGGGCTTGGGATTTAGGTGACAGAACTTCCCTGAGACATCTGGAGGAGAGGAGCCATTTCTAAAGCTCTCTGGGAGCTTTCAGAACTATCACAGAACTTTTTAGGCTGGAAAAACCCTCTGAGATCACCAAATCCAGCCATGCCCCCAGCACTGCCAGCCAAAGTCCCCAAGTGCCACATCCACATGGCTTTTAAATCCCTCCAAGGATGGGACTCCACTGGGCAGTCTGCTCCAATGCTTGGCATCTTTTGGTGACCAAAATTACCCTGATGTTCATCCTAAACAACCCGAGGCCATTTCTTCATCTCTGCCTGGGGCTGGGGTCAGTGCCCAGGTTGGTTCCCTTTCCCTCCCCACTTTTTCAACTCTTTCTTAGCCATGAGGCATAGAGTACATTTAAATGCTGCTTTAACAAGCCTCTCCACAATCCTAAAATCTCTCCCCAGGCCTTTTTTTCGGGAAGAGCCACCTCTGTATTCCCGGCCGTGTCCCCTGGCAGGGTGGGGAGCGACGGGCGGCGGCGCTCAGGGGGAGCTCGGCGCTGCCATGAGGGATCCCCAGAGCTCCATCCTTCATTCCAGGCAGCATTTGGGGCCGCAGGAGAGCCTGGGGGTGCCACTCTGAGCCCCACTTTGCCGTTGCAGGGCGCGGCGGCCGACGACGGACGGCTGAAGCGCGGGGACCAGATCGTGGCCGTCAACGGGGAGGCCCTGGAAGGCGTCACCCACGACCAGGCCGTGGCCATCCTGAAGCGCCAGAGGGGGACAGTGACCCTGACAGTGCTGTCCTGAGACCAGCTGAGTTATTTTAGGCCATCAGCAGAGCTGTCAAACACTGCCCAGCCCCCAGCACAGCCTGGCAAACGCGGATCCGCGTTCCCGCCGCTGCCGGGCGCGGCAACGCGCATCTGCAGCTTCATTCAGCCTCCCATGTTTTTTCAGCCTTTCTCCCCGCCCTCCACAACTTCTGGTGGCTTCAGAGGTTTATCTGGACAAGTTTTAATTAAGGAACTCCAAAGGACACGGCGCGTTGCGCTTGATTTAACGCGTCGGTTTGTCCCCGCTGGTCTGAACCCCGGTCGCGACTGCTGAACCTGGAATCAGTTCGCCCACAAAAGAGAATTCAGATCATCAGCTGATCCCATCTGAGGAGCAGAAATAAATGCCGAGTGACTTGTCATCTCACTCATGATTTACTTATGCTAATTGTTCTTTCAAGTATGCCAGAAAACATTAGCAATGTAATTAAATTACCACTGTTCCAAATGATGAAATATCAAATTCTCCTCTGGGAAATTATTTGTGCTCGGCACAGTAAGTCTGATAGTCAAATGTGAACTTCTCATGTTTATCTCTTTGGGTAGGTCTATGGAAGTTAGTCAGAGGTAATTACTGTGATGTGTCAATTTGCAGCCTTTAGCATGAAAAATAAACGAGGGGAGAGGGAAATTTATTTTTTTAGGCTTTTAAAATGTTTGAGCCTTTTCAGGTATTTAGGCAGCATGAACAACAACAGCGTAGCTCATTCTATTCTAATTATATTTTTTAAGAAGAAATGTGCTGATATATGCTAGGCATGTCGCATACAAAGGCAGTTGTTGTCGTGCCAAGCTGCAGCATAATTGTTCATCCTGAAACTTTAATGAAGACAAAAAGTTTGCTTTTGGGAATGTGATCCTGTAATTCTAGGAATGATGGTGAGCAGTGCCTCTGGCTCGATGGAGTTCATCCTAAACCCCAAACTGATGTACATTTCCAAGAGTCTGCCCAAGGTCAGGTAGTGCAGGAAGAGGCTTTCATGGATCATGGAGGATGCTCCTCTCTTGGGGCTGCCAGAGTCAATTTTGGGTAATGCTGGGCACTACCAGGCAGTGCTGGGATGATCTCCCACAGGCAGGTGCAGCAGTTTGGGATGAGGTTCCTCAACCCCCTCCAGCTCAGTTGAATCCCCCAGCCAGTTTTTTGGGGTCTGAAGCCCACGAGGAGCCTTCCCAAGGCTGGTCCCACTCTGGGTCAGTGCCACTCTGGAGGTGGGGTGCAGGAATGTTCAGCCAAAACTTCCCAACTTCATTCCATGTCCCAGCCATGAAGCAGTGATTGTGTGAGTGTGGCCTTGGTGATTTAGCAGATGAGTTTGGCAGGCAGATTCCTGGCAGTGCAAGGCATTGGGGGTTAATCTTCCTATCCAGAGGAGCAGGAGGGGGTTTGGAGGAATCAGCCCAGTCGGATTTGGAACTATTTGGCAATTTGTAATGGTGATGTAGCCGGGAGACATGAAAAGGGGGGGTGGGGTCAGAATTGGCTGCTCATTTTGTGTGAAAAATTCCAGGAATTAAATGGAAAGAAGGTTGAAAATCTGCAGTATAATAACTGAGCAGTGCAGGGAGGTGTTAAAGGTACAGGTGTTCTGTGTAATTTAGTGGAGTTTTCCCCATTTTACATACAGGAGCCAGTCCTGAAGCGAGGTGAGCTACACTGAGACAGGAATGCTGTGATAAGTTCTCATGGAAAAGGGTTTTCCTTATTTCTTTGGAAAGTTTTCCATAACTTTAGGTAATCACAAAGTGCATTTAGCCTGCTTGGAACCATTGGTGGGTATTCCCTTAATAGTGCCTGGAAGAGACTTCTCATTTTCAGAGGATTCCCAGTGTCCTGTTTGATGTGCCAAGTGAGGTGTGAGTGGAATCCTGATTGCAGATGCACAGGAATATCTCCAGATGTAGAAAACTGGAGAATTCCTAACAAACTGCTTTGGTTGCACAAGTATCTGAGGCATGCAGGAGTTGAGGGTGAGGTGTGAGGAGGTGCCCTCAGCAGCAGTGTGTGGGATCTATCAACCAAAGGGAATGATTCTTCTGTCCTGTGTTCTTACAGCCATTGCATTCCGACCCTGAGATGTTGCCACATTTAATCAATGAAGTTGTACACGGCTATTTATTGGCCTGTGAAGCACATGCAGTTCATAGACATAAATAATAGAATTTATGGGCTGAGACATTTTGCACTTCTCGTTGCTCAGAAGGAGAGAGAACATTTTCTGCTTCTTGTAATTTGCACTTTGTGTGTTCGAATATATTACAGCCAAAAAAAAAAATTATATTGCAACTAATTGATAAACCAGTGACCATGCTCCACATGCAGGGCCAAGGCAGAGAATTCAGTTTGCATCACGCTTGTCTGGGTGGGGGTGTTCTGGTTTGTTTAAAACTTTTATTTCTGTGCAAGGGAAAAAGCAATTAAACCTCCTGATTGTATGTTTACGTAGATCAGTAAAATGAGACGTTTTATGACTTCAAAGGTTCTAAATAAAGCTCAGTTGCATAAGTAGTTGTGCATTTGTTTTATTCTGTATTTTAATTTAAGTCAGTGTTAAAAGCTGATGCCTGAGATGTTACTCTGATAACCAGTTTAAATCTACTCTGGCAAAACTTTTCCTCTGTTTCCCTTGTCCTAAGGGTTCTCCTGCCTTGGTTTGAGGACTCGTGGGGCAGAGCCTTTGCTTTAGAAGGGCCATGTGCTGTTCACAGTCCTTCCATCAGCTTCCTCACCTGGAGAGACGTGGAAAAACCAGCTCTGGGCAGTGGCAGCAGCAGGAGCCATCTCAGGGGGTAAAGTGATTATGCCAAGGTTGGAGCAGTTAATGTCCCTCTGCCTGAAAGCTCTGGAGTGAATTAATTTAGTGTCACACATGTATAAAACATCAGTTTTTACAGTTGTGCTGAGCGTGGATGCATAATTCCATTATCATCTTTCCCCACAGGGTCACATATCTGAATTTCTGGTTTAATGTCCTGGTTAAACACTGCCATGACCATTGTTACCCCTCTTAGTGGGGTTTGTTCCCCAAAATGCACTATCTAGGATGGCAGGGAATCAGAGAGACCTGTGTTCTGCAGCATCCCAAATGGAAAAGGAACAAGGGTCACCCTGACTTTGCTTTTAGCCTTTTCCAGGTGGGCTCTGAGGGCTCTGTTGCCTTCCCAAGGCTGGTGGGGGTGAAGCAGCGTTTACTCCCAATTCCTGCACAGAAAAGGAAAATATGCAGTGGTAGCACAGACTCCTCATTCCCTCTTTATTTAGGATCACAGAATCCCAGAATGGTTTGGGTTGGGACTGACCTTAAAGCTCATCCCATTCCTTCCACTTCCCCAGTTGCTCCAAGCCTGCTCCAGCCTAAGGGACTCCTGAGCAGTTAAAGAGCTCGTGAGGAATGTTTTCCAGGGCAGATGTTTCCACATAAAGGTTTATAATCCCATCTAGAGAAAAGCAGGGTCAAGATTCCTGGTTCTGGCTCTGCAAGGACTGGAGCAGGGCTGGGTCTGGCACATCCTCACTCCAGAGCCAGGCAGGGAAAGCTGCCCAGGCCCCAGCACGGCTCTGAGCCGTGTGCTCTGCATGTTTTTTCTGCTGAAATGGCACTAGATGGAGCAGTTGACAAAATATTGCATTTCTGCAGCCTTCTTGCAGGGCTGGAGGCCCAGGCAGAGGAGCTGCCCCCAGGGATGCTCTGAGGATCTTCTCAGCCCAGCCCAGGAAGGACAAAGTCCCAAACTGTGAGCAGGGGGTGCTGCAAGGAGGACACACCTGGGTACAGTGACAGGAGGGTTTTTTGGATAGGAAATCATGGCCCATCTCATTCCTGCTGGTAACTGCCTTCCATCCTGGCAAAAACAGGGCAGGTTGGCCCTTGCACACCGAGCTGTGGGGACAGAGCAGGGCCAGCTTGGCCCCACAGCCCCCAAAGCAGAGGAGCAGTCAGTGCACTGCTCCTGCAGAAAGAAATCTGCCTTTGCTGCCGAGACTTTTGTTTCTCCTAAGAACATTAAATTCTGCTGAGAGCTGCTGCACTGACACTGCCCACGCTGCTGATGGGCAAGTTCTGGCTGATAATCATCTCAAGAGAAGATGTTTTTCTGTGGATGGATCCTGGAGTGGTTTGGGTTGGAAGGGACCTTAAAAGATCCTCCAGTTCCATCCCCCTGCCATGGGCAGGGACACTTTCTACTGTCCCAGGTTGTTCCAGCCTGGCCTGGGACACTTCCAGGGATGCAGGGGCAGCCCTGTGCCAGGGCCTGCCCACCTCACAGAGAATTTATCCCTCATCTCTGATCCATCCCTACCCTCTGGCAGTGAAGCCATTCCCTGTGTCCTGTCCCTTGTCCCCAGTCCCTCTCCAGCTCTCCTGGAGCCCTTTTAGGCCCTTCCAGGAGCTCTGAGCTCTCCCTGAAGCCTTCTCTTCTCCATGCCCAGCTCTCTCACCCTGTCAAGGCTGAGCAAAGTGGTTTTTTCTGACCACTGAGGACCCTCAGAGTCCCCTCTCCTCTCCGTGCAGCAAAAGAAAGGGACACACTGGAAATGCCCATAAATCGTGTTCAGCCCAGCTCCTCCTCATCCTTTCCCCTCATGGCTGATGGGCTGCTGAGCCTGTGAAGATCATTAGATTAATTCTTTTCCTTGCTGTGACTTAATTGTCTCCATTTGTCCTGTGCAGTGCTCGCACTGGGGGTGTGTTTCTCCTTGTCTATATTTAGTTTGATCTCTACAGTGACAATGGAATGTATAAATTAAGGCTGGCTCTGGCTCTTTGTGGCACTGAGATCCCACAGATGATTTTTTTTGTGCAGCCTGGTACTCTGACAGCAGGAATTTTGGGCACTGGGAGATTCCAGGGGCAGCATCAACCCATCCTCGATCCCTCAGGGTCCACAGGAGCAGAGGAGCTGCTCCAGGGGATATCCTGGGGGAGCTGCTCCTCCCTGGGGAGATGGTTTGAAGGGCAAAGAGGGATGAAAATCAACATCCTGGGGATGCAGCTAACCAACAAAAAAATCAGAAAATCAACAGCCTGGGCTGCAGGGATGGGAACAGGAGGGAAAGGGGCATTGGAGAGGGTAGGGGAAGGCAGAAAACTCTGTGGTACCTCCCTGCAGAGCTGCAGAACAGCCAAAATGAAGTTCCCTGTCCCCAAATCGAGGGGGAGGCAGGCACTTCCCAAAGCCACCCCCATGATGAGCAGAAAATCTCCCACATTTATTCTGCTGAAATTGGAACTTCCTCCTTCCTCAGGGAAGCAGCAGGAAAATTCCTGTCTGCAAGTGTGGATCCAGAGCTGTCAGGTGAAAAATACTCAGTGAAAACTGTCCAAAAATTGTTTTATGGCTCTTTTTGTTTGCAGTTGGGCCTGGCAGAGATGCCTGTGCTGGGTTTTGCACACAAATCGGGGGAATTCCTGTAAAAAATATCCCACCTTGTCATATCTGTGCAGGGACCCCCCCCTGGGGATGTGGGGGGTGTCACTGATCTGAAGAAAAACCTCAAAAATTGCTGGTTTGGTGCTGTGCAGGTGTGGGAAGTCACCCAGAAAAGCCACAGCCATGGGGACAGGAACACACACAGGGAAAGAAAGGTTTAATATATTTTATTTGTACATAAAGGAGGCATTTTGGGTTATAGATTAAAAAAAAAAATAAAGGCGGATAGAAGTTTGAGATAGTGAATGCTCTGGACTGAAAATGTGAAGAAAGGAAAGAAAATTGAGCAGATGGCAGATTTCCATGGAAAACAGAGGTCAGGGCTGTTCTCCCCTCCCTGCAAGGATGGGGGCACAAGGCAGCTCAGAGACATTTTTTCACTATGTGAACTGACTGAACAACAACCAGAGTGGTCCAGAATTTACTTCTGCTTACAAAAAAAAAAAAAAAAAAAAAAAAAAAAAAAAAAAAAAAGAGTAATTAACTAATCAGGGAGATCTGGGTTTGCTCCACCAAAGCTAAGGGAGAGCACCGAGTGGGTCCTGATGCAGCAGAACAAGGATGCTTGCTTTGCAAAGTGGGGTCTGAGCCCTGCCTCCCTCTCTGTCAGCAGCAGAGGGATTGAAGAAAAACCCTGACCTACCCTGTGGATGCTCCAGCACCTAAATCACGGCTCGGCTTTACAGGAGGAGTTTGGGAATATTAAAATGGAGCAAAGGAAAAGCAAAGAGCAAACGCTGCTCCAAAAGGCATCTGCCAGCAAAGCCACTCCACGGAGCTTTTGGATAACATTACCACACCCTGGGATGGGAATCTGCTGGGATCTTCCAGTGCTTGGAATGCCCCACCCCACCATGATTCAGAGCCTGTCAATGGGCTGCACTTCCCCGTCAGCTCAAACTTAATTAGGGAAAAATAACAGCCATATGGTAATTCCAAATCCAGGCAAAACAATGTCTGCGTGTTTGGGTCTGGCATACTCAAATATTTTCCTAGAGCATTAATTTTTAATTCTTATATCAGACCCGCAGAAGCAAACATAAATAGGATTTTATGCTTTCCATAATCCATCCAGCTTGTGTTTGTTGTTACATACACTGAGTAATCGCTGCCTGCCACTACTTACAGAAGAGCTGATAATAAATATTAGGACACAAACTTACGAGTTAAATGAGATACAGTTAAGTAGTCGATTAAAAGGACACCCATAACCTCAGGTTACAAAAGACTAAGTAGTGCTGCTCTAATGTGCTTTTCTCATTCGTTTTCGGGTGCTCACCTGTCAAATCCCCCCGGGAGGAGCGGACAGGAGAGTTTGGAGCTGTGAATGAGGAGGATGAGGCACAGGGAGCTTTACTGGTGGTGCAGGGAGGTTCCTGCCCTGTGACCCCGCTGTCAGGGAGGAGATTTGGTCACACCGGGAGGGACGGGCTGAGCTCGATGTGGGCTCGCAGGAGCGCGGCGACATCCCCGTGGGCCAAGGACAGCGCTGAGTTGCCTCCCTGCAGGACACAGAGGTGAGAATGAATCCCTGCTCCGTCCCCAAACCTTCCATTCCTCCCTGCCTTACACCGAGTCCCCGTCCCAAACTCCCCTCTGGGCCTCGGCCACCCCAAACTCAGCCCAGCCTCTGCCCGGCCCTGGTGCCCTCCTGAGTGGCTCTGATAAAATTGTAGTTTAATTAGAAAACGCTTCCATAATTCCAAACGCAGCCCTGTGGCCCAGCAGGAGGAATTCCCACCCATCTCCATCCTACACATCCCCATGGACAGGAGGAGTTAATTGCTGCTACATCCTTGGAGCTGAAGCTCTGCTGATTCCACCTGGCCAGGATTTCAGGATTTCAGGATTTCATCTGGGTATTTTTCGGGTTACAGCAATCTGCTGCCCAGCCTACGGCTGTCACAGCCACCCACCCATGGCACAGCAGCACCAAAACCAGGGGTACCCTCCTGAAAGCAAAGCCCTGATGAGAAAAGGGACTGAAATGTCACCTGTTCCCTTCCCTGCGGAGGCTCACCTTGTCGGTCAGCGTGAGCAGGCAGCCGGGCTGGGCCAGGAGCAGCCGGGCGATGTCGGCGTTGTCCCGGCGACAGGCGAGCATCAGCGCCGTGCTGCCCTCCTCGTCCTGCACGTTGACATCGGCGCGGCACGACAGCAGCGCCCGCACCATGTCCGGCCGGTCGTGCCGCACCCCCAACATCAGCGCGGTCTGCCCGCCCTGAGGGACAGGGACGGGGACAGGGACAGGACAGGGACAGGGACAGGGACAGGGACGGGGACAGGGACAGGGACAGGGACAGGGACAGGGACGGGGACAGGGACAGGGACAGGGACAGGGACAGGGACAGGCTGAGCAACCCCTGTGCCCTGACACAGCCCTGCTCGCTCAGACTGTCGGGGAGGTGGTAATAATAATTATTATAATTTTAATTTTAAGTCAACATTATTATTATTATTATTATTATTATTATTATTATTATTATTATTATTATTATTATTATTATTATTATTATTATTATTATTATTGATGATAATAATAATAATAATAATAATTATTATAATATATAATACATAATATATAGTATATTATCTATAATATATACTATATTATAGATTATATATTATTTATTATGTATTATATTATATATAATACATAACTATATATTATATATTATATATTATATATAATTATATATAATATTATATATTATATATTACATAATACAATTATTATATAATTATATAATTTAATATATATAATTATATATAATTATATATATAATAATATATAATATATAATAATTATTGTTATTGATAATAATAATTCTTATTATTGTTAATATTTATTATTATTAAAATAATCTATCATATTTTAATAATATAATACTAGTATAATATATAAAATTATTATTAATATATAATATTGCCTATATAACAATATATATTATATAATAGTACAGTATAATATTTATAATAGTATATTATAATATATTATAGCTATTCTATAATATGTAGTAATTATAAAATATTATAATAATTATTATAGTTATTAATTTAATAAATTATGCTTACAATTAATTTAGGTAATTATTATTATTAAAATGATAATATTTTAAAATAATTTCTAGTAATTCGAATAATTTAAATAATTATCAATTAGTTAATTTAATTAATTATTAATTATAATATAATTAAATTATATTATAATTATATTATTAACTGATATTAAATTTGTAAAATTGTGTATATATAAGTATAATTATTAATACAAAAATTATAATAATTATAATAATTATAGTGATAATTATAATGATAATAATAATAATAAATAATTGTTGTTGTTGTTTCATGTACAGAATAATTGACTAATTTAGATTGGCAAAGCTCTCCTAAGATCACCGAGTCCAACCCTTAACCCAGCACTGCCAAGCCACCACTGATCCACATCCCATAACCACGTATCACACATCACATGCTGCAAATGCTAATAAATGACATTAATATTGCATCCCACTGCAGGTTATTATCAAATCACACTGGGGCTCCTCAGAGGTGCTGTGAGAGACGCCCGATCATTGTGGAAGGTCCTTGCAGCAGCGTGGCCAAACTGCCCAAATGTGGCTTCCCCCAATCCTCCTGGGCAGTTTATTCACATCTGGACTGACTTTTACAGCAGTTTGGGAGCAGAGCTGGGTGAGGGCTCTCTCATCCCTAAACAAAATTGGTGACTGATGAATGTCACCAGCAAACCTGGGGTTCACCCCTCACTGCTCCTCCCCAACACCACTTCTGATTTTTGCCTCAGAAAAACTCGTTTGCAAATTTTTCAGCCTTTTTTTTAGTTTCTCCATTTACCCCAGGGAGCTGCTGGGTGGCCAGGCTGCAACTCAGGTGAGGTTTTTTTGGGAACGTTTGGGAAGCAGCAACTCCCACCCCACTCCTGCTGCCCATCCTCAGCCTGGCGCTGCCATGGAAGGTAAAGGAACCCAAATACTGCCCCAGCTGTTTCCTGCCACACACCTGGGCAGCTCTGAGGTTGACATCCCCCTCCCTCAGCAGCCTCATCACCACCTCCATGTCCTGCCGGGTTTCGGGGGCCGCCAGCGGCGTCAGCATCACGGCCGTGTAGCCAGCACGGTTCTGCAGGTCCAGGCAGCTCACGCCTGCAGGGGGTGGATCCGGATCACCCAGAGGGAACAGAAAGGAAAGAGCGAGTCAAACAACGTGTGGCGTCTTCTATTCCCAGAAAAAGGAGTTATTCCATCATGATACAGGGCAGGGATTTATCTGTTTTGAATATCCAGGCTGGTGAGCGCAGCACTAAACAGCCCCTGGTGCTACAGTTAATTACAACTGTTGAGGTCAACTCAATTAACTTTGAAGACCACAACAAGTAGAAATTAAAGGGGGATAATTAATGCCTCAAGCACATGCTGGTTGGAGCTGTGGGCTGTTTGCTTTGGCTCCCGTGGCAAGGGAGCAGCAGAGAGACGCCCATCACCCAACGGGCTTGGAAAACATCCTGGCCCCGTTTCACTCATTTTTCACTTCAAAAGAGCCCAATTCCAGCTCCTCCACGAGGAATGAGCTGTGTCTGAGGGTGAGGGCTGGAGTCCAGCCTTGCCCTGAGGAACCAGCTGCCTCAAACCCTTCCCTCCCTGCGCCTCCGCAGCAACAATCGGGTTATAGATGTCTATGATAATCTGCCATTTCCCAAACATTTCATGGATTGTCCAGCCCATGAAAAAAGGCCAAAGTGCCTCTATTCTCTCAGAGCACGAGCACATTTTTGCCCTGTAACAAACTCAGCTGAGATTTTTGTTCTTTCATTGCAACACAAGCTGAAAGTTCAATAGTTTAACATGGGAGTTTTTCTGCAGTGCTGGGGGGGTTTTTATGCTCCCAGGGGTCTGATCCTCCTGCCCCAAGCCATGATGTGCCTTTGGCTGCTGCAAGAAGCTGGGGAGCCACCCCATCCCACCTGGACTGGGGCCATAAGGGACATTCCTTTGGGGATGGGTCAGGGCTGCTGTATCCAAAGTCAGGCTGCAAAGCCCTCAAGATGTGTGAGGGCATTAATGAGCCTTCATGTCCCTGAGGAGCCTCAGCTGGACCCCCAACTACATCCATGGGCCCAGAGCTGAGCTATGGGGGAGGATGCTGGTCTTGAGGCCAGCCAGGTCTCCTGGATGGACTTCAGCCTTATCCTTGTACTTTGGATGGAGCTTGGGCCCCTGTTTTTCCACTGGATGGACCTTGCCTCCATGTTTGCCTCCTGGATGGCTGCAGGTAGGTGGCTGTTGGTCCTCAGCCCCACCTCTGTCCCACCTCCTTTAGCTCCTGACTGGGAGGACCCTGGACCTCCTTCAGTGCTTGTGACATCTGGGACTGTCCATGTCCCCTGCTCCCTGTGCAGCCATCCCTCATGGGACCACGACCCCTTGGCAGGAGCCATTGCCACCCCTTTGCCCCACAGGAGCCCTGGCTGAGCAGAGTGGCCGTTCCTACCCGTGTCCAGCAGGAGCTTTGCAACCTGGAAGTTGGAGTGGGAGACGCTGTAGTGGAGAGCTGTGTTGCCATTCCTGTCGGGCAGGTTCACCACGGCCTCCAGGAGCTGGGGCTGGATGTCCCTCAGCGCCTCCAGGTACGCTGCCACCACCTCTGGCCTGGAAGACTTGTGGCTGGACACCTGGAACCACTCGTGGGAGATGGAGGCGAGGACGTGCTGCTGCAAACACCGAGGTGTCACCGTCAGTGTCCCTGGTCGGTGTCAGGGCCTCCTGCCTGGACATCTCACTGCTCTCAGCAGCCCCCAGGCTGATTCCACTGCTCCCTGTGCCTCTTTCTCCTCCTCTGACTTGGAAAAGCACCTGAAGCCTCAGCTAGGCAGCAGCCTCCACTTGTAGCTGTGCAGTGCTGCTCTAAAGGGATTTGGGAGGTTATTTGAAGCACAGGCCAAAACCCCACCTTGGGGTTGTGATGCACAACCCTCAGTGTCCAGCACAACGCTGACCGTCAGTGTCCCTGCCCCAGCTCCTGGCCCCGTGTGCTCTGGCACTCGGCTTTGGGTTTGTGATTGCTGCTACAACTTGAGGAGGAAAGGAATTTCCTGTGGTAACTTGGATGAGTAACCAGACAAAGCCTTCATCTTTCTTTCCCCCCCCCCCCTTCCTTTCTTTTTGGCTGCTGTAAAACTGACTCAGATGTCACCTCACCCCCCTCTCCTCACAAAGCTGTCCAGAGCACAGCCTGAAATGTGCCACAGGGATAATCTCATCCATTAAAGCGAACAGAGAGCATGAACCGTGTCTGAAACGGGACTGGGGAATATCTGTACCAGATGCTTGTTGCTTCTGCTCCTGATTTCTGGGAGGTGTTCGCTGAGGAGCTGGCAGGCGGCAAGGAAATCTTCGGAGGGTTTGCATCTAAAGGGAAAAGATTTTGTAAATCCACCATGGGACAGGACTTGCAGGAGGTATCAAACCAAGTAGGAGAACACAGGCAGATTAGGTTGGAATATGTTCAACACATTTAAGTGTCTAAATTACTGGACACAAGTTGTCCCATTGACTTGACACAGATTTTAGGTACAAAGCTAAGCACTTAAGCAGAGGTTTAAGCCCGGAGTCACAGATTTGTGCAGTCAACTTCGTCTATTATAAAAATCCTTAAGTTTGGGGGGGAAAAAGTCCTATTTCTGAACCTGCAAAGAACTTCACCAAAAAACTTTCCATGAGAGGGGAGAAATGAGCTAACTCACCAGACATGACTCAGTGTCGAGTGTAGGGCCTGAATCAATCCCCATTAGATTCTGTAGTAACTCACCAAATATTTAGCTCTTTAAAGCCTTTTCCCTTGCCTGCAGAGGTCACCACTGCTGGTCCACCAGAAGAAGCCCCAACCCAGCCCTGCAGAGCCGTGTCCTGCGGCCACCGGTTACCTGTGAGCCTGGTGCTGAGAGCGGGGTGCTGCTCCTGCTGATGCCTCCTGCTCCTCCTCCTCCTCCTCATCATCATCATCATCATCCTCACACTTCTCCCCCGAGGAATCCCCTCTGCTTTCCCTTCCAGGCTGCTCGGGCTCCACGTCCCCCCCGGCTCTGCCCTCGGTCTCGGTGTCGCTGTCCTCACAGCTGGTGTCTTCCTCGCTTGACGTTGTCTCGTAGCTATTTGAGGACACCACAGGTTACTCCCTCCTTCCCCAGCCACAGCCACGGGGCCTGACCAAGGCTCATGGACCCCACTGGCCCTTGGGTGAAGCCCAGAGTGGCAAGCAGCAAGTTAAAAGGTCTGAGCCACAGCCGAAGTCGGGGTTAGTCTTTGTTGGGCTCCTTAAGCAGCAGGAGTGTGACAGAAGCTGTTAATGAGCAGCAGGCAAGGTTACTTCAGGGTTTGCAGGGATGTCCATCACACACAGCCCGGGCAGGGGCTGGGAGCTGCTGGCACGGTGGCAGGGTGACAGCAGCACAGCCCCCGTGGCAAGGAGGGACTGGTGGCATCGGCAGCCTCGAGGAGCACGAGACAAAAGCCGTGTTTGCACAGCTTTTGTGGAGTCTTTTGGGCTGAAGTCTTTTGGGCTGAATCCACCATTCCAGCAGCCCTGACAGAGGTCTCTCTGGTTGTCTAAAAGTATTAATGTCAATAATGTCTTCCACAAAACAGAACGTTCACTCTGACGGACCCCAGAACTTTCCTCAAAGTAACCAAGACTCCTCCAGTCCCAAGTTGCACCCACTTGGCAGAGCCCAGCAACTGGGAATTCAGAGGAGCAGGGGGTGAGCAGAAAGCAGCACCCAGGCTGGCACACACTGTCTGCCAGCCCAGGGACAGTGACATATGTCCTGCACTCTTCATGCCACCTCAGCACGAGGTGCTGCCTCTGCTCAGCTCACAGGCCAAGGAGTGCTGGATATGGGACACACCTGGAATGGGGAGCACAACCTAAAGTCTCCTTCGCCCCAAGGGAATTCCTTCTTTACCAAAAGTCTTTTCCCAGGCCCTGAACCAAGTGCTGTTGGCTTTGCTGGAGCATGGGGGCAGGTTAGTGGCAGCGTGCCTACCCAGGCAGTGCTGGCCTCCTCCAAAACCCACCAAGATCAGTGGGAATCTTCCCATGGAACCTTCCCATGGAATCTTCCCACCTTCCCCAGCTGGGTTTTGGAGGGAGCCCCAGGAGAAGGGTGTGCAGAGAGTGTCAGTCCCCAGCATGTCCCTGCTGCTCTGAGCACTCCACCACCCTTCCTCAGCGGGGTTACTCACAGGTTATCAGTGCTGGATTAAAGAAGGGAGAACAGAGGCTCTGTTTCAACTGGCCTTTTAATCAGGAGGGGAAGAGAGGGGGAGAAAGAATGACTTCTCCAGCGATACTGAGGACATTCCACATTAAAAGGCAGTTTTTATCTTCTGAATGGATGCTTACCCACCATTTACCCCAACAAACTGGAGATTCTTTTTGGTCCCATTGCCTCCTGCATGGAAACCATAACCTTTCTTTTTCATGATGGATTTAAGACTTGTGGTTGGAGAGTTTTCTACCAAAATACAAAATAATAGATTAATTAAGCAGATGTGCCATAATTAGCAATAATTATTCCCAACCTCTAGCAACAAGCCACAAATCATAATTGCAAGCGTCTTACTTCATCTTATAAGAGTTTTTTGAGGTCTTGCAAAACTGCAGATGCAGCTGACCACAATCTGAACCTGCCCTGCCACCTTTAATATAGGTCTCAAACATCTCCAGGTGACTGGGAAGATAAAGGAAGTGACTGGGAATTATGTATTTGTCCTATGAATATAAGTAGATTTTACTCTCGTAATACTGTTTTGGTTTTGGGGGTTTTTCCCCCAGTAGTAATGCATTGGAAAATTCCTATATAAATCTGCTATAATACTACATGGATGAGTTTTTCCATTGGATTTTGGATGTTGTTTATATATTAAGGAATAAGTCACTTATCTATTTGCAAGTCCCTTCCCTCCCTCCCCCAGAGAACAGGCATTGGATTCGCATCTTCATATAAGCCCAAAATTATTTTAGATTAAGGTCTGTGAGTGGAGACAGATCTTTTCCCAGCCTGGTTGCTCAGTTAGTTTGATTGGTTTGGGTTCTGGAGAACTCCACACTGATTTACCCCAGATGAGCACCAGCCTCATATTTTTGCAAACTGAGATGTCCAATCTGAATAAAAAGAATGTTTATTTGATGGAACAGCCACCAGTGTGGCAGCTTTTGGAAGCTGATTCTGCATATAAATGAGCCACTGCTTTATGAGCTCCTACATCATTTTGTTTGCTTTTCACCATGTCAGATCCATAACTTGTGACGTGCACGGATTTGCCTTTCTCATCACGCTTTGTCGAGACTATTCCTGATCTGACTGACAACAACTGTTCCACCACATCCCCCCTGCTCCACGCTGGAATAAATGGGAAAAGATTTGGCCCGGACACATCGATGCCTGTGCCAATATTATTTACCCAACTGTTGATAGTGTGTGTTGGAATTCTCCTTATCCACGGGCCCTTGCGAGGAGTAGGCAGAGAGCAGGGAGTTTAGGGAATTAACTAATTGGTTCTGGATGGAGCTGAGCTTGGAGGCCGGCTGCTTGATAGCACTGGCCAGCTCGGGGTACCCGTGCTCCAAGCACAGCCACTGCTCCTGCAGGAGCTCCTGGATCTTTTTTACATATTGGCCAATGGGGTCAACAGCCGGGAGGTCCTCGTGGCCAGGGGCACCTTCCTCCTGCAGCCCTTCCCGAGGTTTATCTTCTCCAAAGCCTGCCTTGCTTTCGGCTGCACTGGGGTCAAGGGAGTCCTGGTGGTTGTGGTTGTCGTCGCCGGGGTGCTCGTGGATCTGCAGCGGGGTGAAGCACGGAGCAGGGAGCCCATCCTCCAGGCTGGTCTCACCAGAACGTCCCTCTGCTCCAGCACCTGCCCAGCCCTGCTCTCTGCACACCTCCACGGCCCGTGCACCGGTGTCCTCTGCCCCGTGGGCGCCGCAGCCGATGGATCTGGTGGAAAGTGGGATATTGACGTTGATGCCTTTGTCCTGGAGCTGGGAGAGCTCGGTGTTCACCGCAGCATCGAGGTGCCTCCGCAGCTCAGCCCCTTTGGACTTCTCCTGCCGCAGCTGCTCTTCCAGCTGAGCTTTGGAGCTGGCCAACAGCAAGATGCTTTTCTCCTTCTCCTGGATCTCATGATCCTGCTGCTCCAGCACTGCCCTGACCAGCTTGAGCTCCTCTTTCTTCTTGGCCAGCTGCTCCTCCAGGTCAGCGATCTGCTGCTTCAGCGCCGTGACCCCACTGGGCTCTCCATGGCCAGGGGCCTGGGGAACACCGCTCTCCTTGTCCCCTCCAGCCTGGACACTCCTCTGCTCACCTTCCCTCAGCACATCCACATCCACCTCGCTGACCCTCAGCCCATTTTCCGCAGGGTTCACTCTCTCCTCCTCCAGCCGGAGGGCGGCCGGTGCCTCTGCTTCACCCCCGGCCACATCGGAGCCATGAGCGGCGGCATCGCCCTCCTCGGCGCCGCTCTCCATCACCGCCTGCAGCTGCTGGTTCAGCCTGAGGGGCGGCAGGGCCCCGCCGGAGCCATCCCGCTCCGAGCCCCCGTCCCGCGGCGGGGCCGAGGCGCCGCTGTCCGAGCCGGGCCGGGAGGAGCTGTGGGAGCCGTGGTGGGGCTGTGGAGGGCTGCGGAGGGCCGAGGGTCCCGCCGGGGGGCTGTGGCCGGGGGGCAGCGCCTCGGGCATGCTGGAGGCCCGCAGCAGCTGCGGCCGGCCCAGCTCCGCCTGCCGCCGCGTCTCCAGCAGCAGCGCCCGCCGCCGGTAGCTCGGCCCCGGCTCCGGCTCCGGCTCCGGCAGCGGGACCCGCGGCGGATCCTCCCCCAGGGATGATGCCTTTCGCTGCGGGAAGGAGCAGGTGGAGGTCCAGCTCTTGCTGGGAGCGGTGGTGGAGCAGCCGGAGCGGGAGCCGCTCTCCGGCAGGCTGAAGTTGCGGGGCAGGGTGCTGAATTTGGGCTGCTTGGCTCGGCGGTGGATGTGGACCCGCCTGATGGTGTTGCCCTTCTCGATGTCGTCCACGTACTTCAAGAAGTCCAGGTCCAAGTGGAAGCCGTAGGGTGTCTCCAGGGAGTAGGGGAGGCTGCGGGGATGCTCCCTGTCCCCATCGGGTTGGGGTGGCTGGCCATCTGCTGAAACAACCCCCCAGAAAAATAATAAACTATTGAATTTTGGGGAAAAAAACCCAAACCAGAGCAGCGGGGGGATGTTTTTTCTCTTTTCATCTCAGTTTTGGGCAGGCGGGGGCTGCAGCTCATTATCGTGGAGGCTCGTGGTGAAGCTGTGCAGAGACATGGTGACACGCACCAAGCTCTGATCTGGTTTTCCAGAGGTGCATCAGGTAATTATTGCAATGAGGAAGCCAAAAATTTCCTGAAATCATGGCTCTAATTGGCAATTAAGCAAACAGCAGGTTTTGCAGGCAGAGCTACATGTCTGTGTAGGTACAGAGAGCTGCCTGGTGGATAATAAATCTAGCTCAATAATAGAATGTGGGATCAACTATGACAATGACATTTTTCAAGGCTTTTGGATTGGTTCAAACTTTTCAGTGGCATAAGCAGTGCACACCGAGCAGGAAAATCATTGCCTCGTTTCACTTGCAACCACCAGGTCACAAATTATTCCTTGAAAATGACGGATCTGGGCAGAGGCTGCTGCTCAGAGCTGCAGCCATGCAGAACACGCATCCCAAGGTGACCGGCTCAGCTCCCAGCACAGCTCCTAATTCAGGCAAATCACCACTAAATGGGTGTCACTGTGTTTGCCCACCCAGCCAGCACAGGCAAACAACAGCTCTCAGCCAGTCTCCCACTTTAACACAGCCATCTCCAGCCTGCAAACATTCACAGCCCCCAAATTTCCCACCTGGAGGGTTAACAGTTAAATTTCTGCACTTTCCCGTATGCAGCAAGTCCCTGAAATCACAGTGGTTTGGGATCTGAGCACACAAGCTGGGCTCAGTGAGGAGGAGGCACCAGGACCTGTGGCTGATCCCTTTGTCTCCACCCTGGTGCAGCAGCTGGAGAGGACCAGGACAATTTGGAACAGATTTTGGTGCTGCTCATCCCAGTGCATCGCTGAGATTGGAAGCAGCACGTGAAAGTCAGAGGAAGGACAGAGGGAAGACACCACTGGGGTCATCCCAGGGCACAGCTGGAGGGTGGGAGCAGGGATCTGTCACAGAGCATGGGAGGACAAATATGTGCTGATCTAGAGCTGGGACCTGCTTTGCTGTGGTTTTTTAAGAAATCTGCATCATAACGAATGATGCATTTTTCACCTCTTGGTTCCACATCTACAGAACAGGTTGTTTACAGCATTTCTGATAAGGAAATTACTCCAGGGCTTGGTTGGGGTTTTTTTAAAAGGAATAAATGAAGAAAAAAAACACCCTGTAGGCTACATACCTTCTGTCTTCTCCATGGTGGGGTCTAACTGGGCTGTCACTTAAGCATCTTCTGACAAGGGCTGAGGAGTCGCTTCACCCTTGAAAAAAGAAATAGATACTTCTAATTTAATAAAATAACAGGCTCAGCCATGTGAACTTCATCTCTCCTTAAAGCCTTACAAGCCTTCAAAGGCCACCCCCCTCCCACTTCCCATCTTCTGCAGCCCAGTGGTGTCCAAGGGCTTTGAAGCTGCTAAAATCAATAGTTCCTTTTCCAGAGACAACAACTTGCGACCCATCCCAGGGAGCTGCTCCTTGTAAAACATCCCCTGCAGTACAGAGGGTCTGGCTGCCAGCGAGGACAGACAGACATCTGGGATGGCACAGGGACTCTCCACTGACTCCTGTGAGCTGGAGATACCCAACACGATAAAAGCTCCCTAAACTACACACAGAAATGACTGGTTTGCTGTTTATTTTTTTGAATCCATAAGCAAAGATTCAAAATTTATGCTGAATCTCGTTCAAATAACAGCCATTACTTCAGAGCACGTCCCTGCTGTTAAAAAGAACCTCCACCAAATTGCACTGAACCACAGACTAATTGCTTCCAGCTCAGGGAACAACTTCAGGTGGAGATCTACCACAGCCAACGCTGAGATCTTCACATCATTTCTGGGCTGTTTTACCCTCCAGCTCCTTCCCATCACGTGCACATGGATGAGACCCTCCTGGAGCATGAGAAATTAAGGCTGGGAACAACCAAGAAAGATGCTGGGTGAAACTTCTCACCTCCAGAGCCTTTAGAAAGGCACAGGGAGGAGGCAGGGAAGGGTGAAGGAGGCTGGGGCAGTTGGAGGTTCCCTGGCTTGTGTCAGAAGGACAACAACGCTCCAAGTGAGAAGGTCTGGTTTTAATTTCTGCTGCAGAGGATGACGTGGGAGTTTCCTGAACAGTAGGTTGTTTGCTTATGATTCTCCTTACAGTATCTGGTTTGGTTCCTGGCCAGAGATGGCCCCACAGCTGCTTGGAAGTCCATCCCTGCTCCTCCAGTGCATCCCTGAGCTAGCCAACATCCTCAGGGCAGGACCCAGCCTGTGCTGAGCCAGCCCCAGCTCACACCCATCTCATGGACCGAAACACCAGAGGCTGAACTCATGTTCTGCATGCAGAGCTTTGCCTCAGCGAGGGCTGCAGCACTTGACCAGAGTTCCAGAGCTCCCCACGAAGGGGCTCCAGCTGACCTTTACCAAAGACCAGCTGAAAAATGGAGTCAAATCCTGCTGTATTGTTACCACAGGACATTGCCACATCCCTGCAAGTGTCCAAGGCCAGCTTGGACAGGGCTCTGAGCAACCTGGGATGGTGGAAGGTTGCATTTCATGGAATGAGATGATCTTCAAGGTTCCTTCCAACCCAAGCCATTCTATGATTCTATAACAAACACTTTGAAAGATCAAAACCTTTTAAAGAAACAATCAGTTGTCAATCACATGGGTGTGTTTATGGCCAATGTAGAGCCTCGATGGGAAGTCAGGAAGGTCCCAGCCCAAGGAGAACATCAAAGCTCTCCAAAGCTCCAGCAGGGCCACAGAGGGTCACGCTGATGCCCACCCAGCACCTTGTGAGCTCCTGGAAAGCTCCTGAAGTGCTGTCCAATTAACCACACTCCTTTTACAAAGGACAACTCCTTCTGTCTCCTCCTGCCACTGAACTGCACGTGCCAAAACAAACACCAACCTCTTTCTCAAATGTTGTTTCTTCCCCTTAATTTTCCAGCTGCAGCCAAATCCAGCCTGACCAGCTACACTCCACTCTTCTAGGTCATTTATTGAGAAGGGAGGGGGGAAAGCCAGTGCATAGGATGGTTTTTAACATCTAGATAATCACATTTGGATCATTTATGAGCTGGCCAGGTCCCAACTCTGCAGCCCAAATTGATACTACGACTACTCTCCTTTGACCAATCTACTTCAAAATTGCCTTGTAAAAGGATGCTGAATGTTCCCAACCAGCTTGCTGATGTCCTCCTGTCCCCTCTGGGGCAGCTCAGGCATGGAAAAGATGGCTTAGAGCCAAAAATGTGCCTCTTTGGACCCCACAGCTGCTCTCCCATGCCTGTCCCTAAGAAAAATGAGATTAAAATATGAAGTCATCTGCCAGAAGTAGCAGACCCCTACACCCAGGGTCCAGCCCATAATTTGAGGCAGGGTAACAGTTTTAGGTGCGTCTCCATCCTGCTAAAACCTGTTAGCCTGACCCTCTGCCAGGTTCTACATTTGCTGAGTTTTCTCTGTTAAATAAAATTGAAGAACATTTCTTTTTCTCCCCATGCATCGCTGATTCTTACCTTTGCTACACAGAGAGGCCATGGGGAGGATTAATCCAGATTGGAATTAGGCTGTTTATCTCAAGGCAGGAATAAATACAGAAATGGAAATGGAGAAGCCAAATATGTGAGAACGCAGCAGCACAGAGCGAAGTGGTTTTATTCCCAGGGGCAGCCCCTTTGCAGGGACAATGTACTGTCTTTTTAACCAGCCTGGACTCAAGCACTGGCTCTTTACACTCACATTTAACCCCTCTTTCACTCCATCCCACTTGCCAGGCAATGTGAGCAGCTCCCCCATCCACCCCAGCCAGCAGAAAGGAGAGCACCATGACTCCCCAAAACATTTAAATAACCCATTAACTCGACCACATGCCACAAATACCCACAAAATCAATTCTCCCAGCATGTCTTGCTAGTGATTTTAACTGGGAAACAGTTAACCCTGAGCCTATAAACAACAAGATAATCCAGCAGCACGTTAGCACAGTCTTGTTAGCTGTAACACAACATGATGTGAGCTCTGCCTGTCTGCTCTCCTGCACTGCAGCAGCAGCTCCAGCACTTCGTGGTGAAAGGAAAAACTGGTTAGCAAAGCATTTTGTCAGGTTACCTGCTCAGGCTGGCACCTACAAACCCCCAGGGGAGCAGCAGCTCTTGCCTCCCTCCAAAGCATCTTCTCCCACGGCAGCGAAGGGTTCGGAGCAGCGAACGCGGCGTGGCTGGACCCCAGCCTGTTCCAGCAGTTACAAAGTTGGTCAGCTGAGCTGTGACCTTGCTCACAAAGCAAATACAAGTTTAAACCAAGAAGCACAAAAGAGGGATTGATTTTCCAACAGAGCAGCCCACGGCTCTCGGATGACCTTTGCGAGGACAGCTCAGTCCCGGTGCGTAAAACGAGTTACTTTTCCACGGAATTGCTATTTGTCCCGGAAAACACAGAGCACCGAGCGCTGCCTGGGCTGTGGAGGGGGGTGCCCCCTTATCAGGGCTGATAATTGAAGAGAGAGTCAATAATTAACGGCGCTGCTGCTGTACCTGATGCTGCAGCTGCAGCCCTCTGCATGCTGCACCTCCGGGCTGGAGCATTAGCAATTCCAGCAGCGCCTCTCCCGAGGAAACGCTGCCGCCACTCGCAGGCAGCAGAAGGGCTCAGTGTCCCCAAATTTCCACGTGTGGAGCAGGCACAGCCCCTTGTCCCCCTCGCCGTGTCCATCCATCCACAGCCCCGGGAGATGCCGGATGGGATGGGCGGCACGGGGGGGGGACAGTGGCACTCTCCGTCTCCAACTCGCCAGCCCTTGGCTCTGGGGTTATCCATCCCAGCTGCCAGCTGGCAGCAGGCAAGCCAGGGGTCAGCTGGCACAGCAGACAAGTGGAACAGGCTGCCCGGAGGAGCTGTGGCTGCCCCTGGATTCCTGGAAGTGGCCAAGGCCAGGATGGATGGGGCTTGGCTCACCCTGGGATAGTGAAAGGTGTCCCTGCCCATGGCAAGGGGTGGAACGAGATTTAAGGGCTTTAAGGTCCCTCCCAAGCCAAACCAGTCTGGGATGCTGTGATTTTGGGCAGGGTACTCGTGGCACGTGGCTCAGTGACGGGCAGAGTGCCCATCCCAAGCCTGTCCTGAGCTCCTGCATTGGCATTCCCCTCGGACACCCTGGACTGCTGCCCCTCCAGGCTGGCAGCAGGGACAAATCCCTCAGTCTCCACACTGAACTTGCAACAACCTCATGCTTGCAAAGGCTGAGGGCTTCAGGGCTGCAAAACTCTTCCAGGGCTGGGAAAGAAAATCCTGAGAAGTGGAGACATCCCCTGGGACCTCGGGGCTCTGCTGGGGGCTCTCACCAGGGACCCCCATCCCAGAGCAGTGCCAGCACCTTTCCCATGGCTGAAGGAGCAGCACAACCCCAATCTCATGCTAGGGAGGAAAACCACATCCCTCTCTGTGTGAGAGCAGAGCTGCTGGCGCTGCTCCAGCTCCCTGCAGCCCCCACACGGGACTTTAACACATTAACTTTGAAGAAAAGCAGACAAGTTTTGCCTTAGCAGGAAGCACAGAGAACCAGCAGTGTTTGTCCTTCTGCCAGCCCTCCCCGAGGCACAGATGGGTTAAACTTGGTACCCGAGGGATGAAAAATCATCTCAGCAGCCGGTGAAACGCCGCCTTTCCCACGCGGGGCCGCGACTCCGTGTCCGTGGCTCTTTTCTTCCACAAGCAATTCCTGAGCCTGAGCTTCAACACCAACTCCAGGGCACGCTGCCTCGTTTTCTGCTGAATTCCTCTGCTTTAGTTACGCTCCTGTGTCTTTTCTGAGCACATTCTGCCGCTTGTGCTCTCCAGGCAGAGCAGCACGACGGGAAAAATACGCGTATTTCTATACGGTGCTGGTTTTAAAGTGGTTCTGAAAGAATTGTTTGGTTTTCCCACTGGACAGACCTAGCAGGAAACTAATTTGGAGCATTTCCTCATTGGAATTACCCACATACGACCTACAGCTGTTCCCACATTTAATCCCTCTGGAACTGAAGAAGTCTGTGACCCCTTAAATAAGCTTTTAATCGGGAGCTACGAAGGGAAGGAGTCAAAACACGCAAATTAATTAATTATGGGCTGCTGCATGATGGATTTACATCCAGCCTCTGATAGCTTTGCCCATGGGGATTGCTGCAGGGTGGGAAGTGGGGAAGGGGCTCACCAAGATTGTCCCCCAGGCATGAGAACGGAGGTCACGGCCTGAAACTGCTGCTGCTCCACATCAGGCACCGCAGCTGCCGGGGGCGTTTTGCTCTGCCGGCTGCTCCCACGGATGAGAGGAACCAGACAGCTCTGAAGTGGCTCAAGAGCCATCCCATCCACCCCTCCTGGCCACCACTGTGCCTCCCTGGATGCTGGCAGGGCTGCTGCCTCCCCCTCCCCACAAAGAACCCCTGTGGGATGGAAGGTTTGGGCTTCACCCCCTCTCCTCTCCACCACAAGTCCATTCAGGTTGGAAGGAACAACTGAGATCATCCAGGGGCACCTCCCTGCTCCAGCAGGGTCATCCCAGAGCACCCTGCTCAGGAGTGTGTCCAGATGGGTCTGGAATATCCCCAGTCAGGGAGACTCCACAGCCTCTCTGGACAATCTGCCCAGGGAAGAAGTTCTGCTTCACGTTCAAGTGGAAATTCCTGGGCATCAGTTTCTGCCCATTTCTCCTGTCCCATTGCTGGGCACCACTGAACAGAGCCTGGTCCATCCTTGTCCATCTGACACCTCCCTTTGGATACTTATGCCCATGGATAGGGTCCCTTCTCAGTCATCTCTTCTTGAGACTGACCAGGTCCAACTCTGGGCACAGAGATGCTCCAGGCCCTTCCTCATCTCCACAGCCTCCACTCCAGGAGCTCCATGTCCCTCTTGTCCTGAGGAGCCCAGAGCTGGACACAGCACTCCAGATGTGCCTCACAGGGCTGAGCAGAGAGGCAGGATCACCACAGGGTGACCCACAGACAGAGCTGGCACCCAAAGGGTTACACCCAAACCTGCTCCATCCAGGCGGTCTGGATTGCACAACAACCCCGCTGCAAATGGACATACCAGGAATAAAAACGGCCTCTCGGGGAATATTTGTTGTAGGGATTTTTCAATTCTGTTTTCACTGCAAAGGAAGAAAAATAAGCCACTTCAGTCTGCTGGGGACATGCACACGGGTGGGATCTCCGCTGTGATCCGCTGCCCGCTGGCACAGCCACGGGAAGGAGTTTCCTCCAGGAGAAAAAAAAAAAAAGAGGTTTGAAACCTTTGAAACCTAGTTAAATACAAGCAGTTTAAAGTCCTGGTTTGCACTGCAAGGTTTCCCAAAGTTTCCCCAAGTGACAGCAAACTGGGTTGCTGCTGGGTGACATCTGAATCCCGGGAGTCCACCAGCCAACTCCCCATCTGTGTCTGGCATCACAAAACCACCACTGCCAGTGGTCCTGTGCCCCACAGCATCCCTTGGAATGGCAGCTGAACAGACCTAGAACTACAGTGGGCCTGAGCCACTGCTACAAACCCAACAGCACCCAGGAGGAAAAGTTTCCAAGCTGGATCCACCCCACACATGCTGGGCAGGACTCCCTCCGTGCTGCTGTCACCCATGGCACGTGCTGAGGCAGAGCAGGACTGGATTTAGGATGCAAAACCCATTACTTATGGGAACCTATGTTACCTCTTACTTCATCCTGGGGCCAGTGGATGGTTTCAGCACAGGGCTGGTGACTACGGGACCTTAGCGCACCCCAAGAGGAAAATCCCTCGGCTGCTGCCTGCCCAGAGCATCTCCAGAGCAGAGCTGGGAGCTGGAAGCAATTTGGGAGTGCTGGAGAGGGACGAGCTCTCTCTGCAACCCATCAGCTCATGGCTGATGATGGAGAGGTCCAGGCTGGCCTCCCACCCCCTCTGCACAAAAAGCAGCGGAGGAGGAGCGGATGGGGCTGGAGCTGGGGGCTGTGCGCATGGAAAACATCCTGGAGGCGTGTGGGGCCTCCCCGGGGTTTGAAGGAGAGGGTTCACAAGGAAGCTGAATAATGAACCCGGCACCACTCAATAAAGGAGAGGATCTCTTTCAGCAACCCCCGGGTGTGCAACCCTTGGTGCTTAAAGAGCCATTTCAGGCCCCTTCCTTTCCCTTCCCAGTGTCTGTAATAAAGCTGTGCGGATTCTGATTTTATTAAAGCTGCTCGTTGCTGTCTAATAAATGTTATGAGCTTCCTGCCAGCATTTCCATTAGAGACGGGTCAGACCTGGAGGTATCAGATATCCAAACTCTCTTCCTCCTTTCTGGCTTAGCAGGAGGGGAAAACGATCACATTCACCCCCTCCTCTGATAACCTCTTTTTTGACTGACCTTCAGCTCATTCCAGCCACAGACTCACAAAAGCCTTGGTCGATTCTTGTGATTTTATCCCGTGCCTTGAAAACTGTGGTGTTTTCCCCAAAGTCTTCTTTCCCAGAGCCAGGTGAGCACAAAAAAAAAAAAAAAAAAAAGCACCCAAAGCCCTGAAACAAAAGTGCTCCACAGTCAGAAGGCAGACAAAAATCTGAGGTGCCTCATTTCTAATGTTTACTCGCTTTGCCTCAATCCCACAAGTTTTGAGAGAAAACAATGAAACCCTGCTATGGCTTCTGGTCTCTTCCAAGCTGCTGCTTTCTACCTCCTTGACCTTGGGACAAGTCAAGCTTTGCTGCCACTGAAACAGAATAATTCCCACGTGGTCAAAGTGGGAAATTTTAGGTGCTTTTAGGAAAACCCTATTGTCTGCATTTCTCTCCTCCTCCCTGGGCAACCACGGCAATCCCCCATGGAGACACGGAGCCACTGCACATCGATTTCTGACCCGAGCCAACAAGACTCGGGTCGATCACACTCCTGACAAGTTTAAAAACCTCTTCACACAGGAACATTTCTTTTTCAGGCCACCTGAAACCACCCTGCTCGTTGACTGGGACTGCAGAGAGGGAGGATGTGCTGCTTTCCTCTCTGCTGGTGATTTCTGTGTGGATAACGGGAGCTGGGAGCCCTGAGCAGCATTTCCCACCTCTCGCCCATTTAGGAAATGGGGATTTTCCTCCAGGTTTTTGACCAAGCCTCAACCATTTATTGCTGGTGTAGTTTTCAGCTTTCTCACTTACACCATATTCAACCCTGATGGGCAGAGGAACCAACTGCAGAGATGAATTTAAGATATTTTCACTTTGCAGATGAAGACCTCTGTGTCTGGGAAGGTTTTTCACCATATTTCACATTTCTGACTCCATCAAATCGTCCATTTGAGCAGCATATTTTCTTAATAATGACACCACCTTCTTTTTCAAGTGCTGTTTAAACCCTGGGATGGGTTCTTCCTGAAACAAGATTTCCACTGAGGTTTAAAACAAACAGGGTTGGAGCAGGAGCTCCCAGCAGCCGGTTCCTCCCCACTGCTCTCCCCTGGCATTGTCACTGTGAGGATTTCTGCCCCAAGCCACGGGCTCCTTCACACCCCTGGAGTTGGGGTCAGCGTTTTATTGACCAAAATCTGCATCCCACTGCTCTGGAGCCAGGCACAGTCACATAACCCCTGTCAAATGGGGCAACAAATGGAAAATACAATAACTTTCCATATTGACTTTTTTTTTGCCTCATCAATGGGGCCACGCTCATCCCTGTGGCTGTTCCCAAAGCTTCCTTAAAAAGACCCAAGATTTGATGAGCTGGGCTGCAACACACAGTGACAAAAATGTGACTTTTAAAATATTTGGCAGCTGTAAAACCACCAAGGGAGGGACCTGAATTGGCACTGAGCTCGTGAATGAGCCTGTGTTCATCCAGCACCATGTCCCAGGATCCCAACACCACTCCTGACTCAAGGAGTGCTTTGAGAGCAAACCTCTCCCTCCCAAAAGGTTCCCATGCCAGAAGTTCTTTGATGGGAAGCAATGTCATATTCCTGCTTGGTGGCAAAGAAATCAGTGGGAATAGGACAGACCCAGCACTGCATGAGGGGATGGTACCTGGGAGATAAAACCTTCCTCACAACAGGATTTCTGGAGAGGAGCAGGATGTGACCATGGTTCTCCTACTCCCAGGAACCTGCACCAGGAGTCTGACAGAGCCCACAGCAGCAACAAGCTCCCTGACATCTCCTCTCCCAGCTCCAGGGCTGTTTTAATTAATCCATTCACTCATCCCTCCTCAACCACAGATTCCCCAGCCAGGTCCCTGCTCGTCAGGCTGCCTGTCATTTCAGCAGATATATTTGTTTTTTAAATATTACAATCAAAGTGACAAATAACCAATGATTAACGTGAGGTTACAGGTTTCCCCTCCTCCTTTGCCATCTCAGGTATCATTTAAGAGATCATCTTTGCCCATTTAGCCCATCCAAAATCAAACACAAACAACCTGGAAGACTGCAAAACACATCCAAAGGCAAACTCTGAATTTTTTCACGTTGCTGTGGTTGCTACCCTTGCCCTACAAGAGCAATGTTTTGGGTGTTCACCAATTTCACTTGGGCAACAGAGCTAAAATATTTAATATCTGGGGTGGCTGTGGACAAGGGAAGCCCTTTCTGCTGGTGTCACATCCCAGAGCTGTCAGGAGAATGAGATATTCCTGAAGAGCCCAGACCCACACCCACCCTGCATGGTGAACATCACACCCGGAGCATCCAGACTTCCTCCACCCTGAACTCGCTTCCAGCTGACACTTTCCAACCCACGTTCTGCCTGCAGCCACCTCCTCCTGGACCACCCAGCCCCTTCCCTGGCAAGCTCAGCTCCCTGCTCCCGAATTCTCCCGGAGCACAGCCCGAGCTCGAGGCCTGTGCAATCCGCAGGCTGTGCTGGGGCTTGGCTGAGCCACATCTTCAAGGCTAGGCAGGGGTTTATGGCTGGGCTTGGGGGTTAAACACAGCTCTGGGCACTTCCACTGCAATGCCCAGGGCCTGGGGACCTTTCCCAGCCTTCACACGGTGACCTCTGGGGGTCCCAACAGGGCTCGGAGCTTTCCTGCCCTCTCCCAGCTGTCCAGCCAGGCTCAGTGCCCCCATCCCGGAGCCAGGGGTGCTCTGGAGCCGCTCCCATCCCGGGTGAGCCACGGCTGATGCTGGTGCCGGGCAGCCACGCCAGGGGCCAAGAGCCCGGAGCACCCCCTGAGCATCCTTGGAGCAGACCCAAGAGCACCCTTGGAGCACCCTTGGAGCACCCTTGGAGCAGACCCAAGAGCACCCTTGGAGCAGACCCGAGAGCAACCTTGGAGCAGACCCAAGAGCACCCTTGGAGCAGACCCGAGAGCAACCTTGGAGCAGACCCAAGAGCACCCTTGGAGCACCCTTGGAGCAGACCTGAGAGCATCCCTGGAGCACCCTTGGAGCAGACCCGAGAGCACCCTTGGAGCACACCCAAGAGCACCCTTGGAGCACCCTCGGAGCAGACCCGAGAGCACCCTTGGAGCACCCTTGGAGCACCCTTGGAGCAGACCCTTGGAGCACCCTTGGAGCACCCTTGGATCACTCTCTAAAGCGCTCCCTGAGCACTCTGAAGCATCCCTGAGCACTTCCAGCACACCCCTCTGAACATCCCCCAGCGCAGCCCAGGAGCAGCCTCCGAGCCCCCCCCGAGCATCCCGCAGCGCCCCCGCGCAGCCCCAGCCGGGCCCGAGCCCCCCGCACCCCGCACCCCGCACCCCGCACCCCGCACCCCGTACCTGCCCGGGCAGCGCCGCGATCCCGATCCCGATCCCGATCCCGGTCCCGGTCCCGGTCCCGCCGCCTCCTCCGGGAGCGCCCCGAGGCCGTCCCGGGGGCGGGCCGGACCCGGTGCCCTCCCCCGGGCACGGGGCCGGGGGCGGCCCGAATGGGCTGCGGGCGGGACGGCCAAGGAGGAGCGGCTGCTTTTTGGGATGGTTTTCTATTATTATTATTAACTTTCCCTCTGTTGTGCCCGCTGTTGAACGCTTTATTTATACTTTTGTAGCTCATCCTGTTTGCACAGATGCGGATCAAGAGCGGTGGGAAGGAAGGGAAATCTGCGGGGATGGGCTCGGGATGCAGAAGTTGAACTGTTTTTGCACCAGCTGTTCTCTGGCTCGGCCCTTCAGCCCCGCCCGGTTCACTTCGGGCCCTTGTTCCTCCATGCAATCACATGGAAAATGCAAAGAAAACGCAATTTGGGTCTTAGTGCCCAATCCCATGTGCTCATCCAGCTGCACCAAGTGGGGACAGGCAGAAATCAGTTTAGTGATGCCAAATAATTCCTTCAACACTAAGTAAAGCTTTTGATTTTCCTTGTCTTTGAGGCACAGGGGCAAATCCCAGCCCTGCTCCAGCTGTTCCAGAGCGTGGGAGAGCAGCAGCTCCAGGGATGCTGGGGCAGCACATGATTTCCATCTGGCCAGGAACTCCACACCCAGTGGGGATGGATGTGGCCCACTGGGATCCCCCCTTCCTTCCAGAAGAACCCAAAGACCTTTAAACTCTGACTGGGAACCTCACAGGGGGAGATCTGAGGGCTGGGATCTGGCTTCTGCCCAACCACCCAGTAATTCCAGAGCCCTCCTGGCAGTGCCCAGGCTCCTGGTGAACAGGGAGGGATAAAATATCCCATTACCCAGTTCAGGAGAGACTGGGGCTCTGCCCAGAGGCAGCCTGCCCTCATTTCCATGTGAGGGGCTCAGGTGCTGAGTGAGAGGAACACATTTCCTGAGGAGTCTAACAACAAATCAGAGAGCTGAAGAGAAAGTGTGGGATCCCTCAGGCTTCCCAGGACAGCCCCTACCTCTGCTGCTCAGGGTATTCTGGCAGTGCCTAAAAGAGAGGGATCATGCTACTGGGTTTTTTGTTGCTTTTTTTGGTTTTTTTTTTTTTTTTTTGCTGGTGGAGGTGGGGGGTGATTCTGGCATTATTTTTTTTCTCTCGATCCTAATCAACAAACCAACTTTGATGTGCAGCCATGGCCTTGGAGACACAGCACCTCTCCTGCTGCTCCTGGGACTGTGCACCTTATCCATGACCCATCCCTTGTGCTCATCCCAAAGCCATGATGATCCCTGAGCCCTGCTGACAACAACGAGGCTTTTGCAGCAGGAACTTTGGGCACCAACAGGAAGCTCTTGTGGTCACAGATATTCAGCTGAACTTGCTTTTGTTCTTTTTTCCCTGGGGTTAGATTAAAGTGCTTAAGGGGGGTAAGAAGCTGTGGTAGCAGCTCACAGCACACATTTCTCTAAGTGTGCCTCAAAAAAGCACCAGCTACCAAAAACCCCATTTTTTGAGGAAACAGCCAAACCCATTTCCCCTTTTCAGTCACTGAACTTCTACTTGCTCAACAGCTGGAGGAAAAAGAGTTTTTTCCATGAGCTGTAGGTGCTTGGAAATGTATACAGAGATGTGGATAACTTGTGTGACCCCTCTTTAACCCCAGAGAATAAATGGTGCTTTCAAACAATCCGGGATAAACAAGGGGAACTTCGCTGTCTGCACAAACGAAACCCAATAATTTGTTTAAAAGCGGATTAGGTGAATTTGGGGAGCGCTCCAAGGTGGTTGATACACACGAAAATCGAAGAATCCTGTGAGATGCTGCTTGCCAGGAGCTGGGAGGGGACATCAGGAATGCAACCACAGCCTCTCCCTGCCCATCATCTCCCACTGTGTCCTGCACTCCCCGCTCGGGCAGTGTCGGAGGCCGCGTTCCCCGCGCTGAATTTCCATCTTGCAGAGTTCAGCTATTCTTAGGCGAGCTTGTGAGTCATTAAACGCTTTCAGATTGTTTATTTGTCAAGCCACAGGCACTTAGATTTACTTCTGAAGCCAGACAAGCCCCTCCAAGGATTTTCTGTGTGCCACAGAAATTACTAGGTGAAATTCCACGGCGGGAGGTCAGCCCCGCCGCCCGGAACACTGCGCGCCGGATCCGCCCAAGGGCTCCTTTTCAAAGGTCAATATAAGAAGGGAACAAAACAACAAGAAAAATGTGGTTTCCTACAGCCTCTCACCACCTGATTTAGCTTTTATGTGTGTTTTTTTAAAGAGAGGCACTGGGCTTTGCTGGCTGGCTCTAATGCCTGAGAGGGTGGATGGTAGTTTGGATGGGGAAGGGACTCCCTGAGGAAGAAGGTTTCCATATAGGGGTGGGATTAGACCCTCCTGGAGGCCCTGCAGCTGCCAAGAGCAGCCAGACAGGAGCAGGGAGAGGCTCCTGCCCTGTGCTGAGAGGAAAACAGAGTTGATGTTGTGTCCAGAGCCTGCAGTGCCAGGGAAGGAGCTGGTGTGATGGAGCCCCTTTGGAAAGGCAGTACAGAATCACTACTGTTCTATAGAATGCCACGTTTGTGCCAACATCAATTTTTGTAGATTCTCTGCAAACTTGTGCTGTGCTCACAGAGCTGCCTTGTATGGTCTGGGAATGCCAAAACCCTGCCCCATCCACCTGCCAGGCCTGTGGCCTTTCACTTTTGGCTGGCAGCATGAACGGGGCAAAAATGCTTCTGCCAGTATCTGGGTGCTGCAGGAATACAAATATCAACCCTACAAAGCAGCTCCATTTGGGAGGGTTTTATGGATCAAGCCATGATTAGCATGAAACTTGTCTGTGCATCCCCTTTCACACCCCAAACCCAATGCCTCCCTACACATCCCAGCCAGCTGGATGCAGGCAGGGAAAATTGTGGAGCTTAGATACAACTTCTGTCAGGAACCAACCTGCTGCTCACTCAGCCCTGTGCCACCCTGGCTGTGCACATCCTCTGATCCTAAAAGTAAATATGGAAAAGACTTCATTTGCTTATGGCACGGGGACCACCCTTGTGATGTTCACATCAAACCATGTGGGCTTGCCTGGCAAATAAATTTGCTGTAGTTGTGTTCCCAAAGAGAAATTATGTGCTTGCAAGTATTTAGGTTGCCTAGAGAAGTTGTGGCTGCCCCTGGATCCCTGGAATTGTCCAAGGCCAGGCTGGACAGGGTTTGGAGCAACCTGGGATAGTGGGAGGTGACCCTGCCCATGGCAGGGGTGGGATGGGATGATCTTTTAAGGTCCCTTCCAACCCAAACCAGTCTGGGATTCTGCAATGAACAAGAAACGCTGCTGCTCATAGCTCAGATAGCCCTGGCATAGCCACAGCTGGAATTCATACATCCACTGACAGACTCCAAATCTGCTCAAAGGGAATTTCTTTGCTCAGCTGTCCCTTGTGAAGTGGTTCTCATTTTTCCACACATCTCTTGTGGACAGGTGTGTGCTCATGACCTTGGGCTTAGTGTGATGCTGCTCCTCTTAGGAGAGGGAATCCATTCAGACCACAGAGAGAGGCTCAGCTGTTCTCTGCCTTAGCTTTGGTTTCCTGGGTTTTCACTCATGTGTCATTTGTCCCCCTGAGTCACCACGCTGGGAATTCCTGCCCTCCAGCAGTGGTTCAGTGCCTGATGGCTCAGGGGTGACTTCTCAGTAATCCTCCGCAGGAGCTGCACCTAGAGAAGCCCTGGAGATCCCTCCAGTTCCATCCTCCAGGCTGAAGGGTCAAATGCGACCTATTGGCTTGGCAGAGATAAAGATGTTACCTGTTAGAAAACTGCCAATTCTCTTTAAAAGCCAAGCAAGGGCATCTGGTGATGTTCTTGGTGCTGCAAACTCCACAGGCTGCAGGAGGAGAAGCTGGTTTTCCTGAACACCTCCCTCCTGTCACCCACTTACAGCCTCTTCTTGTTCCAAGGGGTGGGGCAGAAGGATCTGTCCCTGCACTCCTCAACAGCACAAATGCTTTCATCAAGTTTTGCTTTCACTTGAGTCACTCATTCACTCACATGATGATGTTTGTAGCTGTAACAAAGGGCTGTATTTAATTTTTATATATATCAAGTCTCTGGGATAGGCAAGGAATCTGACAGGATCCCATTCTTCAACTGAGATTCCAGCAGGGAGTTCAGAAATTCATGAGGGGGTGGCTCTGTGGTGGGCACAAAACCTGGATGAGGCCAGCACAGGCTCTGCAGTTCCCTGCTTGGGGTGGCTGTGTTGGGATCACTTTGCTGTGTAATTCCTTAAAACCTGGCAGAAATGGCTCTGCTGTGGAGAAAAACAAGTACTCACCTATTGATTCTTTTGCTTCTTTTTTCTCCTGCCAAGGTGGGGATTAAATGCACAAGGCAGAATTTCTTGTTGGGACTCAGATGCTTGTTGGTTCTTACCTCTGTCACAGTCTCACAAACCCTGAGTTCTGCAGCCCTTCACTCTAACAAACTACAAATGGAGCCCCATCTCTCTCTCTCTGCAAGGCCTTTTAAGGATCAACTGTCCAATTAAGAAATAACACCTGAATTATTTTTACTTTTAACCCAATAACCAACCACCCGTGCCTGCAATGGGGACTTTTTATCCAATTACACAAAACCACCCAAACCCATGGAGAAGAAGGTGGAGAAGAAGGAGCAGCCTCCACCCTAAAATCTCAATCTTAACTTTATATCTAGTACTATATTCTAAACCCTTAAACTCTAATTTTCCCACCCTGTGATGTTACACACTTCTATTCAAACTGCACCCCCACAATCCCAGTTCTGTCATTCCATTTTGGAAGCTTCTCCACGGCCTCAGGTCAATGCAGTTTCTCTTGGGGGTCAGTGCCTGGCAGCACAGAAAGTCCCAAATTCTCAGCATCCAGGGGTCCAACACTCACCTGAATCTTAAACCTTTATAACGGTGGCCTCGTGTCCCTAGGTCAGGATGAGGAATTCCAGAATCCTTTCTAGGAATGTCTGTCAGTGGAGATGCTGCCAGCAGATGGTGCAAGCATGTGCAGGTCGGGCTTCTCCTTCCTCTGCTTCCAGGAGTGAGTAACAGCTCTGTGCGATGTTATTCCGACCTGAGAACAGAGATGGGGAGGGATTTCGTGTGCATTTTCATTTTGGTTATGGTTTGCAATGCAGGAAATTCTGGTGTGAATTCCAGCCCCTAGCAGCAAACTGCCTCTGCTACCAGAGAAGCTCTGGATCCATATTTATATCACCCAGAGCAGCAGGCTGTGAGCTGTGGAAGAAAATCTGCACAGACAGGCAAAAACTGGGGGAAACACCCTTAGGATGCAACAGCACCACAAACAGAACATCCCTTTTTTTTCCTTCAGCTTTGCTTTCAGAGAGATCTGAGGAGAAATGTTCTGTTTCAGACCTGGCCACAGAACTCTCTTGCCCTTGGCAGATTTACAGAACCATATGTTTATATTGTTATGAATGAATTAATCTGCTTTATCTCTACATTATGGGTGCAATTATTGCTATTTTCTGAGATATCATACGTGCATATGTAACTCTAGGAAGTTCATAGATCACATCCAACTGTGTTTTCTCCTAGGAGGCAGATAAAAGAGAGCCAAGGCTGTGCTATCAATGGCTAAATACCTTGACCTCCAAACTTATAAACTCTCCCACATGGAAGAACTTGTTTTGGTTTGTGCACAGACAAGCTCATGGTTTGTGGCTCGGGCCTCCAAGCTGACATTTGCCTTCTGCAGCTGAAATTAAAGGAGCTCCTTGCAGGCTTTCTGTGGAGTTTACAGAACTGTAGCAATTTCTGATTTATTCCTTCCTGCCTCCCCTAAAATCTGTATCTTTATAGATGCCAGAAAACAGCTGGGGCCACAGAGGTCAAGGTTTTGGGCCAGGTTTTACTTGGCAGATGCTGAAGCTGCTGTAAGTCCCCAGGTGGGAATGAGTTGCTCTGTGGCCCAAACTAGGATCTCAGCCCTGACAGTGGCTCTGCTGCTGCCTCACCCCCTCAATCTGACATCAAATTGCCCAAACTCGTCCTGTTTTGTTGCCAGAGCCAGGCACAGCCCTGCAGAGGTGCTGCTCTCACAGGGACTGGAGTTCTGCAGTGGCCAAATTGTTCCCACGTGCCCCGAGGCAGCGGCACCGAAGTTAAAGGAAGGGTTATGAAATGATTTGAGATGCTCTGAAAGCAGATGTAGCTCGTCAAGCAGGGATAATTCAGGGTTTGTGACATTCCCAGGCTGCTTGCTGTGGGAAGAGTCAGATTTCCTTTCCTGTGGAGTAAAGCAAGTCGGACAATTTGTTCCTGTTTCTGGCTGTGAAAGGGCACAGAGTCTGCATGAACTGTGGGGATCACCAAACAATAAAATCCCTAAATATTCATTTCTGTTCCTTGTGCCTGAAGTCAGTCCTGATATTTGATAGCCAGTATTCTTATTAGTCTGAATGGTTTCTTACCTTTTCTGTGTGGGGAATTTGACCAACAGTCCTATTCCTCAGGAATAAAATGGGTTTTACCCAGCATGGGCTGCAGAACTTCCCACCCCAAGGTCCCCGTGTGATCCAAGCCTGCTGAAAGAGCACATTGTCTGCACACAATTTGCACTAAAATTCACAGAATAATTCTAACAATACCAGAGCCCTGACAGATTTATAGACCTATCACTGATAGGGCTGCAGGCTCTGGAAATTGATTTATATGATTCAGCAACAGCTAAAGGTTGGGGAGGTTTTCCCCTGCTGGGAATCGTGCTCTGTACTGGAGTCTGGCTCCAAGACTCCAGAAATCCCATCTCTGGGGAATCTGCTCCTTCCAGGCATTTCATGTGGTTATTTTTGGCTATGCCTGTGAAGATTTCTGGTCTCCCAGCACAGCTATTTTTATAACACATGGCTGTGAAGTCCATAGTATTGGACGTAATTTGATTTTGCACATTGGAGTGCCTCAGGACCCTGTGTAAGGAATCACTGCCTCCTGCACCTGCTGCTTCTTTGGCCTGTGCCTGAAACACTCCTTTACTGTATGCAGTGAAGCTCCAGAGCTTTCTAGACAACAGTTCCTTTATGGATCGTGCTAAGCTGCCATAAATATTTAATTAGGTGTTACTGTGGGTTTGGAGAGATACAGAAAAAAATAATCCCCATTTCCTTACATTTAAACAGAACCTTTTCCTGCTGGAAAAATTTCCCCACGTTAAGCACTGACAGGGAGCCATATTTTAAGAGGGGGCATAAAAATCTGGTGAAGAGGAGATTTGAAGGAGCTGAGGGTTTTACCTCAGTGGGAAGCTGGATGGCAGGTTTGAGATGGAGCTGTGTGGGTGTCTCTGAGGCAGCACAGCTCCATGTCAGGCTGGTGGGTGAAGCTTTTTCCCAACCAGGGCAGCTCCTGCTTCCCGAAAATAAATCATGGCTTCAGGGGCATTTTGTGAAGAATCAGCAAAGCAGGCTGTCCTGGGCATCCAGGGGGTGGATTCCTCCCTGTGTCCCAAAATTTTGTATACAACAACGACCTGGAGTGGGATTACAGCTGATGAACTCATCAGAGAAAGGTGAGAGAGAAGAAAGACGAGGCAGAAGTGGGACTGTGTTGCCTAATTAAAAAAAAAATCAATCAACTGACAGACCTGCAGCTAAGATTTCACCCCAGTTTTCCATCCAGGTGGCAAAGGGGAAGCTTAAATATCACTCAGAATGTCTCACACTTATATTGGCTTTGTCTCTCAAAGCCAGAGAGAACTAATTTAGAGTGGAAATTAGAAATGACACATGCATGGTTTGGTCAAAATAACGATGATGGGGAATTAGGGAGCAATTTGTGAGTATATTAAGGGAGAGAAATTATTTAGAACAGAGTAAGGGTTGTATGTAATCAGATGAAATTACCAGCAGAAATTGTAAAACGGGAAGTTTTCATTTTAATTTTAAAAATCCAGGAAGCAGACCTGACCCTGAGCCCTGCTGGGCTGCACAACAGCTCAGCACAGACCCCTTTAAGGGGAGCATTTGGGAATTGTCCCCATGCTGTGGGAAAAGAGCAGGTGAAGCTCTTCCAAACAAGTGCTGAGTATTCTGAGAGGTGTTGGGCTCACCTGTGTACTGCTTGTGTGGCAGATGCATTTGTGTATTAAAATAATGATTATACCTATGGAAACTGAGCTGGCTGCTTCATTAGCCAAAAGAAAAGTAACACACAGACCAAAGCCCCATAACCACCATGAGAAATGCTGTGTGCACTTCCAGTCCCCCAAATTTGCTCTGCAAACATCTCCTTTCCCTCCTTCCCTCAGTTACTGCCCCCGAAAAGTCAAATCATGAGCCTGGCAATGTCCCCAAGCCTGACCTGACCCCCACATCTCAGCTTCTGATGTCACTGATGGCATTCGTAGGCATGAGCACACCTGGACTTCAGCTAACAGAAAATGAGGAATCGCTTGATGTGGATTTAGACTCAGCCTGTAAAACCCTTGGATAGAAATAGTCTTCCCTCATGTTTGCTGAAGCAGATTGCACAGCACGCACTGGGCAGGGCAGAGCTTGGCTGAGGTGAGCAGCCAGCCCCTCTGCACCTCGGAGTTTATTCCAGCTGGGAATCCAGCCCCAAGGCCCAAACATTCCCAGATTTTCCCCTTACAACCCTGGGATTGACTGCCCAGCACCTTCAGCTGCTGCTGGAGCGACTCTTCAGCCAGTGCCTCAAACCAGTGATGCCTCAGGTTTTGGCTTTTATATTTTCACATTCTGAGCTGCTTTAGTGTGTGGGTCTGGGCTTCACATCAGGGGATGCTGAGCTCTCTGCACAGAGCAGGGACACAAAACAATTCCTGCTCCAGCTGGGCACCAAGGACAAATGATCCAAATCTCAGCCCAGGAGCACAAACAGCGTGGGCTGGAGAGAGAAAAACAAGCAGGGTGGGACTGCCTGGGCTGAAGCTGGAATGGGACAATGAACTCCAAGGTGCCAATGGAGCAGAACTGATCCCAGGGAGAGCCCCCGGGAGCGCTCGTGCATTTTGGGGCCATTTTGGGTCATTTGGGTGCAGCCCTGGCTGGGCTCTGGTGCTGCCCAAGGTGGATCCATGGAGGAGATCCTTTAATAAATCCCGAATTTATTCTGTGACTCTGCCCAGCTCTGCTCTAGGGCAGCACCAGCAGCGTCACACAGACTTAATTAATCACTTTATTAATCAGCCAAGCACTTCCAGGACCTCTGGGCACCACCCACCTGGATAAGATTCCTGTCTCACACAAAAGAGCCTCTGTAGTGCTGAGTGTCTATTAACTGCAGGACCTGGGCAGTGTTTGCTGAGCAGAGCTAAAGTTCACGAGGCAGAGCTGGGGGGGAAATCCATCCATCCATCCATCCATGCTCAGTGGGAATGCAGCATCCCAACAGCTTCTGGGGATCCCACAGGCCAAGGAAATAAATCGATATATTCACCTTGGGAATCTGAGCCCTGCATGTGGAGGCACATGTGGATGTTTTACCTGCAAAAGAAATCAAAGCCTGTGCAGGAGCACAGCCGTGACTGTTGGAATTACACAATTCCTTCCATAATTCATACGAGTATTTAGGGATAGTGACTTGCTGTAATAATTCATTTATGCAGCAGCAAAAAAAATCTGAAAATATTGCAGGACTGCAAAAAAAAAAAAAAAAAAGTGATTTTTGTGGAGTTCGGTTTGCGTTAGTGCTTAACAGGAGTGCCACACTCAGGGCAGGCAGCAGCAGCTGGTCCTGTGCAAGTTCAGCTTTTGAGTGCTCAAATTTGGGGTAATTCACCCCAAAATCCAGATCTGGGTACTGCCCAAACTGAGTTATGCAGTTAATCCTATAAAATATCTTATGTGAATGAACCTTTCTGTTGGAAAACCTGTATGAATAAGCAACGTATATCCTTTATGTACAGACGGGAGGTGCTGGAGGGGCCAATTTAAAGAGCAGAACGCAGAAATCTACAGCATTGTCCCACATTCCGGCTTTTTTTTAAGCGTGGCGACCCCTAACCCGCCAGCTTTGCAGCCTTAACAGCCTCAGTGCTAAGTACCATTGGCTGCCCGGTGTCCAGGTGTGCTGGCGGAGCCCTGGGGCCGGGATGCGCTGGGAATTCCGCTGGGAATTCCGCTGGAATGTGCGGATTTTGTGGGAAAAGCGCGGGAAGCTCCGGGGGCCGCTCGCGGCCACTGCGGGCCCTCAGGGCGGGGAGGGCGGGAAACGGCGCCGCCGCCTCTGATTGGCCAAACCGCGCAGAGGGCGTGGTCACAGCGGGACCAACCCACCTCCCGCCGGCGGGGAGGGGGGTTAGACGGCTCTCCCCACGCCAATGGTACAGCCCGAACCCGAGCCCTTTGGCCGGGCCGTTACCAGCGCCCGCGCGCGCTCAGGCAGGACCCACAGCGGGCTGCCCGCCGCGTTGCCTGATGCGGCGTCGCCCTTGCGCGGCCACTAGCGGCATCACGGCGACTACCGGGAGCCGGCGGACATAGCAGCGGCGGGGCAGCGCCGCGTTCGGCATGGCTTCCGCCCGCCGGCTCGCTTCGGCGGCGCGCTGGCTTTACCGGCGTTCTCACCGGGCGGCCTCCAGCGGGTAGTGGGTGTGGGGGGGATTGCGGCGCGAGGCGGGAGGGGAGGGGCGGGGGGGGGTCCTCGCCGGCGCGCGGAAAAAAACGCGCCAAGTTGTCCGGCGGTGTCCGCGCGGTCTCCATGGCAACGGCGCGCGGGAGCGGGGCCGGCATGTAGCGGTGAGTGAGGGACGGGAGCCGCGGGCCCCGCCGGCCGCGGGGACCATGAGGGGGGCGCGGGGGGGCGGCCCCAGCCCGGGGCGGGGGGCGGCGGGTCCGCGCTCGGCCCCCTCGGGGAGTAAATGGCGCCTGGTGTGCGCGTGTGTGTGTGTGTGCGCGCCAGGTGTGAGCGCCCCGGCCGCGCCCCGCAGGAACCATGCCCGGCGTCCTGCCCGGCGACAGCGCCAGGGCCAGCCCCTCCAAGAAGAACCGGCTGTCGCTGAAGCTGTTTCAGAAGAAGGAGGCGAAGCGGGTGCTGGATTTCGTGGAGGCGCAGGAAAATGAGGCGAAGGGAGCGGAGTTGCGAGGCGCCGAGATGTGAGTGCCGCGCGGGAGAAGTTTGGGTGCCGGGGCTGCGCCGCCATCCGCGCTCCTTTCGCTTTCGGCTTCTCGGGTAACACCGCGCTGCAGCACGGCTAAACAATTAATTAAACTGCGATCTAAACACAATTAATTAATCCGCGCGCTAAACACAATTAATTAACCCGCGCGCCTCACTTACATTAACGTGCGCTCACGTTAATGTAACCGGCGGGGCGGCTTCGTCAAACCGAACCACCTCACTGCTGCAACCAATTCATGTTTCAAAAAAGCGGCACCGGGGATGTTAAGTTGGCACAAACTTCGGGATCGCGTGCAGAAGTTAGTTTTTAAAACCTGTTTAATGATTGTGGCCAACTTCTAGTAACTCTTTTTAAAAAGCTGCTTTTATTCCGCTGCGATTTGCTCTTTTGGTATTTTGGATTGGGATCCGTCGAAAAACTTGATTTGCTTTAAGTTAATATAAATAATTATTTTGTCACTGAAGTATTTATATTAAAATCTAATTTTTGCAAAGCGACCTTTAATGAAAATATGAAGGATCTTTAATTGTGGGGTTGGCTGTCATTCATTAGGGCTTTTCAGGCCCTAAGCAAAGCTATTTCATTGCTGGTGAGGGGATTTAAGTGGGAAAAAGAAAATTATGGTCAGTTAGATATAGTTGGAGACTTTAAAATTTGGTTGTGTTGTGTCATTACAATGTATAATTCACTTTTAGCAGTGATTAATAATAATGATAATCTATAATCTATACACTAGTGTATAGTGTGTCAGGTTTATTGGATTCTTTTTCTAGGGGTTTTTTTCTGGTTTTATGCTTTGCCTTTGCACCCAGAAATGAAATTATGTGACTGGAGCAGGGGACACTGTAAAAATACATTCTAGGCACATTTTTTCTGCCTTATCAATGAGGAAAGAACATACAAAATTATTTAAACATGGGATTTTCAATCCATTAAATCAATCTCCTGCTATATAATGTGTTGGAACTTGGAGCACATGTTCCTCCTGTGTGGTTTTGGGGGGTTGCTGAGGAGTCAGTGTGAATTCAGACACACTTTGGCAGGGTTTAGACCTGCATGTCTCAGTGCTGAATTCTCTGAGGTGGGGAGAGATGAAGGAGGGATTTTTTTTCCAGAGTGTCTCTTACCCCATTTCTCTGTTTCCCAGTGACCAGGTGGTTCCTGCAGCACAGCCCCCCTCCCTTGTCAGCTGTGAGAAAAAAGACAACATGTTGCCTTTTGTGGGCTTGAACAACCTGGGCAACACCTGCTACCTGAACAGCGTCCTGCAGGTGAGGCCATGTCCAGAAGGGAGGTTTTGGACAAGCACAAATGGGTGAAATCAGTTTATTCTGGGTGCAGTGTAAAGGGCATCTCATTACAGCAGAGAAATTAAGATGCTGCCGCAGTAAATGTGTGCCCTGTGGTTGTCCTGATTGGGAAATTCTTCAATTTCCATACTGGGGGTTCCTCCCTGCTGTGAAAAATCCTGGATCTTTGTGTGCCTGGGGAGGTGCAGAGCTGTGTGGATTATAAATGTGCATTTATGTTTGGAATAACTTCTTACTCCAGTTATTCTCGTGTTTTCAACTGTTGCTTTCAGGTATTATATTTTTGTCCTGGTTTTAAAACTGGAGTAAAACATTTATATAACATTATTTCAAAGAAGAGAGAATCTTCAAAGGATGAAGGAGAGCAAAAGGCAGAAAAGGTAACAAATCCCCACATGTTCTTTATATTTGTAACCTCACAGGCGAGGCTGTCCTGAATGTAGGGAAAATTTAACTGATTTCTGTTCTTAAGAAGCTTTTCAGCATTGTTTTCTACACTGTTACTTAAGGTGAAGATGTATTTTAGTGGCTTTGAACTTTAGCAGAATTTTTAAAGTCTAACACAAGAAATTTGAGGAGGATACCTGACCATGCTTCTGGCACAAAGATAATTATGATACAGTGCCTGGAGCTGATGGAAATGGGAGTTTGGACAAGGATGGTTTGGGATTTTAAACTAATGGCTAATTGGGCTTTTATGTTTGTCTCCTGCTTGGAAAAAACCAAAATATTGTCTGAAACCCACCTGCCTCCCATAGCAGACAAAAAATTCAGCCAGATATAGAAAACCAAGAGGGAGGGGAGGAGAGAAAAATGTTAATTTGTGACCAATGTAACTGTGGCAAGTGTTCTTATTCCTTTTGCATTGTTATTGCAGGGAAGCTGTAAAGAAGATCCTTTGGCAAGTTACGAGCTCATCTGCAGTTTGCACTCCTTGATCCTTTCAGTGGAGCAGCTTCAAGCCAGTTTTCTCCTAAACCCAGAGAAATACACGGATGAATTGGCCACTCAGCCCCGAAGGCTGCTGAACACCCTCAGGTACAAATCCCCTTCAGTGCTGACAGAATTCTGTCCTGACATTTCCAGGCTGGTGCAAGGTAGATGGCCTTAAATTTGACCTGAAATTTTTGATGGCCTTATAGGCAGCAAGATTTTTGTGCTTTGTTGGCATTGGAAATTTGAAAACAAATTTGAATTTTGTAAGACTAATGCAGAAGGGGTTTAAAACAGTGCTTAGGTACAGAAGTGTTATTAAATTACAGAGAGGTTTGGGTTGGAAGGGACCTTAAAACTTGTCCAGTTCCACCCCTGCCAGGGATGGGAAGGATTCCCTTGGAGCTGAGGAGCTCCACTGCTGGCTGTGTGTAAACTTCCCCCAGCCCTGTGACAGAGGGGACTCCTCTCTGTGCCTGGAGAAGATCCTCCATGACTGCTAAATCCCTGATTTCAGTCTCAAATCACAGTCCCCAGTTAGCAAAGGATACCAAACCCTCATGTTTTGCTCTTTTGTTTGCACAGAGAGCTGAACCCCATGTACGAAGGGTACCTGCAGCACGATGCCCAGGAGGTCCTGCAGTGTATCCTGGGGAACATCCAGGAAACCTGCCAGCTGCTGAAGAAGGAAGAGCTGAACAAACTGCCTGTGGAAGAGCCTGCAGCGAAACTGGAGGAAAAACCCAACCAAAACTCTGAGAGCAATGGGTCTGTCAGCCCTGCTGAGGCGGAGGATCCCACCCTGGGCAGCCACGGCGGAGACGCGGCCAAGGAGAAGCTGCTCAAGGCAAACGGGAAAAGGAAAAGCGACGCCGAGGGCGGCAACGCCAAGAAAAAATCCAAAGTATCAAAAGAGCAAATTGCAGCAGAAGAAAATCAAAGACAAACCAGGTCCAAGAGGAAAGCCACGGGAGAAAAGATGGAAAACCAAACGGACGCCATTGCCAAGTGTTCTGGGGACAGCGAGAGCGCCAAGCCCACGCAGAAAAAGTCGCGCCTTAGGTTAAACTGGTTAAAATCTTCCTGCAGACAGCCCAGTATTCTGTCTAAATTTTACAGTCTAGGAAAGTTAACTACAAACTTGGGATCCAAAGAGCCAGGGAAAGAATATGACTGTGAGTTCGAAGAGTCAGCTGTCAAGTGTGAAAATGGTGACAGTAAAGAAGAATATCATGAACCATCGTCTCCCGTGGAAAGCCATCATGGAAAAGGAACTGAAAAAGAACCAAAAAAGGAAGGTTGGTGCACAAGTGGATGGGCTTAAAATTAGTAGGATTAAGAAAGTACAATGCGTGGGAAGTCAGCCTTCAGACTGCACAGCCTGCAGAGCCCTAAACACAAAATTAGATTTTTCAGGAATTGAAGATGATTTTTAGGAAAGAGAATTTATTTTTATACGTGTTTGTAATTTTTTTCTTTTAGAACTTGACCTGTTTAGCTTAGATCTTGAGGCATTTCTCTTAACATTCTGTAATCATTGTACAATATGTATGAAAAAAGGCTGAATATTACCAGGTTTGTATTTACCACTAATTTTTGTCATCCATAGAAAGAGCAAGTGGATTCAAGATGTAAAGGGATATTTCTGGCAGGAGCAAACAGAACCAAACCCTACTAGCTATGGTTTTACAAACAGTATCCTCTTTTTCCCTTCCAGTTCCTTAATCTTTCTATATTCCCAACCTTCCCAAGAACCAGGAAGGACTCAGGATGTACTAAAGATCTAATCTATTTAGATCTCACAGATACCAATTAGAAATGCTAATTGGCTGGCAGGTCTGGATTTTGTTTATGTCAATGAAACAAGATACATGTTGAGGGAAGGGCCTCAGAATGAATCCAGTACTTACTAATTTGGAACTTTCCACCCACCATTTTTTTATAAAAAATTGAAGGAATGAAGGGTCTTTTGAGTTGTGCATTTCTTCTGCAGATTTGGCCAAAACTGGCCAGTAAATTTAGGAAGGAGATGACTGAGAATGAAGAGAAACCAGGCAAACCCACAGTGTGGCGCTCCCTGGGGACATCAGCAGTCCATGCTAAGGACTCAGAGCATTGATGACAACCAAATATTCCAGAACATGACACTTCACACTTCAAGTACAAAACAAGGGCCCAATCTTAGAGCAGAAATTAAAGTTCTGAGGCCCAAGAGACAGAGGGCCCTTATTTACTTACAAGCAGGTGATACCATGAAAACTGCTCGTGATTTGTTTTGCTTTTGAATTCCTGTCTGAGCTCCCTAAAAGGCCATGGCTGTAACAGTGATTTTCTGAGGATGAGCAGGTTCTGAAGGGTCTCTGGAATGAAGTGGGCCTTGCTCAGGGATGTGCCATGTCCTCTCTCCAGGTACTGAGCTGGCTGTCTTCGAGCTGGTGGAGAAACTCTTCCAGGGCCAGTTAGTGCTGAGGACGAGGTGCTTGGAGTGCGAGTGCTTCACGGAAAGGAGGGAGGATTTTCAGGACATCAGTGTCCCAGTGCAAGAAGATGAACTTTCTAAAAGTGAAGAGAGTTCTGAAAGTAAGTAATTCTCTCAAAGAAAAAGGGTTGTGAGGTGTGTTCTGCCTCAGCCAGCCGTGGGGAAGGACAGTGCTGCAGTTAGGAAGGAACATGGCTCCTGTTTGTGCTGGCTAAAATTAGAGGCTGTTATCTCCTGTCCTGATTAACTTTAGACTTTGGAAACACGGTGCTGATAATGTTGGCAGATCCAGATAATATTCAAATTGCTCCAGATCTTAACACATAGCATGGACTGCCTACAATCTGTCACTTAGGCACCTGTTTTCCTGCTTTTGAATAGGTAATTTCCTTTGATTTGAGTCTTTTTTCTTCTGGATAAGAAATTTTGCTGCTTTTTCTTCTTCTTGTAAGAAATATTTACATTTTTTTCTTAGAAATAAAAGAAACACAAATCCAGTTTTTCTTAGTTACTCTAAAAAAAAAAAGCAGTATTTTAGATTGTTATTTTAATAACATTCTCATTATGCTTGTAAATCTTAGTCATGTGGTCCTTTAACAAATTTTATTGATCTATATGCAGTTTTTTAGCTATTTTCAAAAGGAAGCGTGCCAAAAATACATCTTGAAATGAGAATTTTAAGGAAATTAATTTTAGTTGCCACTGACTTAATTTGGAGCAGCTTTTCCTGCTTTTTTTCCCCGTTTTGCTGAAGGATTCAAAGGAAAATGTGCAGGGTGATGTTCGTGTGCGAAGTGCTGCCGACAGCGGGTGATCCTGTCAGCAGTGTGAGGGTGGCAGGGGAGGCAAAATGCAAGAAGTGAGAGGGAACTTTCTGGTTATTTTGGGGGTTTGCCTTAATAAGTGAAATTGTGGTCTCATACAAGCTCTCCATTTCCAGACATGGCAACAAAATTGTGTGATCTGAAACGAGCTTTGGGAAAATCCTAATTTTGAGTAACGATAGCCATTAAGTGATGTTTTCATTCCTTCCTGAAATGCTCCAAAGGTTGGAATACATCACGTATTTCTCACATACTGAGTGTTCTTTGCAGTGTTGCAGGTTTGGAATGGTCTGAACTTGACATATTTTGTTTTGTTGCACTTCTGGCGGGATGCTTTGGAAATGTAAATATTGGCATATCCACGAATGCAGTGATTTTCTTTTCTAGTTTCTCCAGAGCCAAAAACAGAAATGAAGACTCTGAAATGGGCAATTTCCCAGTTTGCCTCAGTGGAGAGGATTGTGGGAGAGGACAAGTATTTCTGTGAGAACTGCCACCACTACACGGAAGCTGAGCGCAGCCTTTTGTTCGATAAAATGCCCGAAGTGATCACAATTCACTTGAAGTGCTTTGCTGCCAGTGGCTTGGAGTGAGTATGCATTGCCTGTCTTACCAAACAGGGTCCTGCAGCAAGGGAAATCTTACCCCAGGAGCTGAAAATGCTTTGGAGTGTTTCCAAAAGATTCCCAGGTTGGAATTAAATTGCTGGGATGAAGCCCCCAATGCCATAAAGGCTCTGTGTTGTTCCAGGTAGTGGCAGAAATTACTTCCAGAAAAACTGACTTTTGGGAGACTCCTTAACAAAAAGTTTTTAGCTGTACTCTTGGAACAACCTGATATTTTTTAAAACTTTATTTGCTTTAAATATCCCTTTATTTAAGGGGATATTTAAGTTTTAAGTAAATAAACTGAGTTCAGAGGCAGCTTAAAAGTGCTTTACCAGAACAAGTAATGAGAACAAATCTGCATTTTATGGTCTGATGTTGTCTCTGCCTGAATGTGAGTACTAAAAAGATGAATGTGAATGGAGAAAAAAATTTGATCAGGACTTAACACACTAAAGAGCCAACAGTTGTTACCCCAGAATTAACCAATTCCTTTAAGCAGATTTTGGTCCCTACCTGAATGTGAACACTGATATTTTGGGGAAAAAAATAATCAGATAAACATTTTAAAAAACTAATATTAAAAGGGAAAAAAATCAATTACTTTAAAAACACAGTAGTATCAGCATAATTGATATTCAATTACAGAGTAATCAGTTTGGTATTGTAATTGTAGCAATCCTTATGTTTTGAAAGAAGTTGTGGGAGTGTTCTTTATCTTTTTTTTTAATACTTAAGAATTTTGGGATTTTCGTTGGGATGAAACAAAGAAAAATCCATCCCCACAGCACTGTACAGGAATATCCAGGTTTCTGACAAAGCAGAAAGGAAATCTCCTCTGCCTCTGCAATGTCTTTCCATACAAGTCCAGAATCATAATATACAAAATTGTCTCTTCATTGATCTCCACAATATTTACTTAAATACTGATTTGTATATACTGACTTACAGCTGCACACTTAAAAATCATCACAGTTGAGTGGGAAACATGAACATTATTTTCCATTTGCTCTTGTATTTCCTATTTTCCCGTTTCCATGAGAAAAGACCTGCAGTTAACCAATCCTCTCCTGCCTCACTCACCTCTTCTGTCCTGGCCAGCTTCAGGTCCTTGCTCCAAAACACTCAGACCAATTTCCAGGTCAGAGTGATTCCAGTCTCTTGTGGTTTTCCTCATGTGTCCTTTCAGTCATTCCATAAATTTTCTGCCAAGGGCTACCAGTCAGAGATTAAGGAAGTCAGAGTGGAAAACCTGACATAGAAACCTGTGATGAAGCTGAAATTCTTCTAAAAGAGTTTCTTTATTTTTGGGTTGAATGTTTTGTTTTGGGCAAAACCCTATCATTGCTGAAAGTAGTAACAAACTCTTCTACTGGGTTTAAACTTAAATTTTTTAAGATAAGTATCTTCAGACAACTTTCAGCTCCCACAACAATTTGGTAATCTGGTCTGCTCAGTTTTGCTTTACTGAGTTCTCTGGTGACTAAGTTGTAAATGAATGAGAAATGAAGGGTATGTAAATATTTGCAGTTAATAGGGATTTTATTACTCTTTTCTAGATGCTGCTTTGCAAAGTGTTTTGTTTTAAAATAAAGCAGCCAGTTTGAAAATCTCCTTGCCTGGGGAGGAATCATTCTCTTTGGCAATTGTTATGTGGGGAAAAACGCCAGGCCATGTGAGAGCAGGCTGTGAAGCTGTTTAGAAGGAATTTGTTAACTGGTAACATGTAGTTAAGCATTTCCACTATAGAATTTTAACAGTCTGTGAGAAAATCAGCTTTTTGTCTGGTGAAATTCATTGCAGTTGGTAAAATATCACTAATTTATGGTCTAGAAAGATGTGGCTGCAGAAATCAGGTTTGCTGTGTTTGAAGTTCATCAGTCAGAGCAGGCAGAGTACTTGGCATGCAATTTTTCTGTCTTTAGATTCTTATCATTAAGAAGAACAAAAAGCTAATAGGAAAAGATTTCCTCTCTTATTTCCTCCTCTCCAAATCTTTCTGATGCTGGATGTCATTGAGAAGAAAGGTAGAGCCTGCTTTTTCCTGTTTTCTGTGACTATGATTGTCCCAGTGTGCTTGAGTGCAACTGGATTTGTAATCCAGGGTATCAGCCAGCAGTTCTGTGTTTCCTGACTCTCTTCTGAATATTTCTATTTCTGGCTGCTGACAATAGGGATTTTCAGAAGATTTAAGTTTTATTATTTCTGATTCTGTGCTCCTCTGTGTTCTTTTTGGTGGAGTGAAATGTGTATGGTGAGAGGTGTGAAGTGAGGTTTCACTGAACTGGAGTGACTGAGGATCTGTGTGTGTCACTGTGTTTATTTCTGTGTCTCAGGGTTCATGGCTCTGAACAGGGGTGAGGCAGAACCAAAATTAAATCCAGGAAAACAATAATCATAACTGCAGATATGCCATAGCTGCAGTTTCCTTGGATTTAAGTTATTTTTTCCTATGATAAGAGCAGTGAGCTCTTGGAAACCTCAGTTTTACAGGGCTTGTCTGTACTCCCCAGTATTTTTCCCTACAACACCCTCACAGTTGAGTAAGACAGACTGAGTCATGCCTAGAATTTATTAGGACATCACAACCTATTGTTAAATAAAGGGGTTAATTGATCTGGGCTGATGCAATGTGTAAGTCATCAAGAGCAGAATCATTCAAGGAGGCTGATGCACAACAAAATCCCAACATTGACTTTCCCTTCAAACTCTGTAGAAAATCCTTATAATGAAAGGACTTTTTCCTCTCCTGGTTAATTTGTGTGCTGTGAACAAAAATACTGAATATTTACGGAATACTAGAGGCTTTTCCAAAGTAAATTAAGTACAGAATTGTTTGAAATATTAGAATACTGTAGGACAGCTAGTGAAGAATCCCAGGTGAGCACCACTGGCACAGCTACAGTGCACTGAGGGGAGCTGAGGAAAATTAGTCACAATCTCTGAGTGATATTAAAGCTACTTGAAAGTAAAATAAGTAATGCTTTATTTAGTAAATGACTCTTTCAGGAGGAGAAAAAAACAAACCCAACTCTGCTTGGTTCAGCCTTGGCTGTTGAAGAGGTTTTTGGTTTGTTTTTGAACAGGATGCTGAGAGAGAGAAGGGGGTGTTTGTGCAGAAATAGGAGCAGGAGTGATAACAATCAGCTGAACCTTTATCATCATTATTTAAAATATATCTTCAGCTGATACTTTAGAAAAGGGATCTCAGAAATCATTCAAATTTAGTTTCTGGGCTGTAAGATTTAACATTACAGTCATACAAACGCCTTTCCTGAGCGGGGGTGCTGGTGCTGAGCCAGGGCAGCAGGGAGCAGTTCCCATCATTAATGATTTGAGGAGAAAGGCTGTGGCTGCACCTCTGGGCCACCTGAAGTGGTTTCTGGGAGGTGCTGTGGCATTTCATCTCGGTGTCCCTTGCCAGGTTTGACTGCTACGGGGGCCTGTCCAAGATCAACACGCCGCTGCTGACGCCGCTCCGGCTGTCCCTGGAGGAGTGGAGCACGCGGCCCACCAACGACACCTACGGGCTCTTCGCCGTGGTCATGCACAGCGGCATCACCATCAGCAGCGGCCACTACACGGCCTCGGTGAAGGTCACCGACCTGCAGAGCCTGGAGCTGGACAGGGGCAACTTCCTCCCCGAGCCAGGCTACGCCGCGCTCAAGCCGGAGCCGCTGACCGAGGAGGAGGCGCGCGCCGTGGCCGAGGACTACGACGACGGCGAGGTCTCCTTCAGGCCCAGCGGCGCCGCGCCGCCGGGCAAGGTGCTCAGCAAGAAGAACATGGAGGCCGTGGGGCTGCTCGGGGGGCAGAAGAGCAAGGCTGACTGTGAGCTGTGTGCCAGCAAACAGCCCAACCCCGAGAAGCTCCTGAGCGTGGCTCCCGAGCCCCGCAGCGAGCCCAGCGCCGAGCCCAGGGCGGAGCAGGGCGAGCCCGCGGCGCTGGGAGCCAACGGACTGGAGAACAAAGCCCTCTACGTGCTCCAGAGCCTCAAGGAGTACGAGGGGAAGTGGCTGCTCTTCGACGATTCTGAAGTGAAGGTCACAGAGGAAAAGGACTTTCTGAATTCTCTTTCTCCGACATCGTCATCTACATCGACTCCTTACCTACTGTTTTATAAGAAAATTGTAGAGTGATGCTGTACTGTAAATATTTGGGATTTGCATACACCTCTGGCTCTGATTTGCATCCAAACTACCTGGAAGCAACGGCTGTTTGTTTTTTGAAGCTACTGATTCTTCATCCTTCTGGTCTATTTTTTTCTTTGGTGTCAAGTGGCTCAACTCGAATTAACAGAACGTGACATAGGACTTGACTCACACCATAACTTTTCTGCTGGAGAATAGTGCTCTGACCTTTTAGAAATAACAGTTTGTATAGATTCTAAACAATGCCTACAGCACCAGTAGTGGTTTTAATGCAGCTCTAGGTCTCAGACATGCCTGTTGTATTATTAGCTTCTTTTTTCTTTTTTTTTACCCTTTCCCCCCTTTTTTTTTTTAATAAAAAGTTATTTGTATTCATACCCTGGAGTAAATGTATATTAACTAGCAAATTTCATCAGAAGTTGTGTATTTTTGTAACTTGGGAAGTTCACATTTAGTCTTTGGGTAATGGACGTGTTTATTCTCCTGCTCCCATACTTTCCTGCTCCTTACAACTTGAAGCACAAGGAAAGGAAAAAAAAGGAAGGAAAAAAAAAGAGGCTGGGAACCTTGTCCAGAGCATTGGAGGGAACTGAATTCGTGGAAGTGTTTGACTGGTCTAATTTACATCTTGATGCATAGTTGTTAATGAGCAAACTGTAAATAAGTGTGATTAATACTACAAACTAGGGGCAGAGTGTAGTGTAATTAAAATAATTTTGTACTTTGAAGAGTGAAGCCCTCAAATCTGCATCTCTGTTTGGGGTGGTTGGGAACTTAGTGGTGACCTTCTAACTGAAGTTAATTTGTACCTGGAGCTGACAGAAACGTGGGGGAAAGGAGAGTGTTTGGCTTTGATGCTTTGTTAAGAATGTACATAAGAAATAAAAAAGTTATCATCAGCATCTGAGACAAGCAGATCAGCCTGTTGTGTTTGGAAAGGGGAAAGCAGAAAGGGAAAGGGCTTTGGGAACAGTTACAAAAAGCTGGGAAATGATCTAAAAGAATTCAAGTGCTTTTAGAATACATTCTGTGGTTTTTAGCTGGTTCTTGGACAGTACCTCCTAATTTGAAGGTACTTTTTGACTACAGTTGTGAGGTTAAGGGGAAACATTGCAAAACTAAAACCATTTGCACTAAATACTAGAGATGAAAATCTTAAATTGTCTGTCAGAGAAATTGAAAGTGACTCCTAAAAACTAATAATTAAAATCTTAACAAATATGACTCAAAAAAGGGGGATTGTTCAGTCTGTCCCAGGATGGATGGAATGACATTAAGTGGTACTGCAGGCTTTGAGTAGGCCCTGGATATAATTCACCTTTTTTCACTACAAATTAATTTATTTACAGGAAAACACCTAAAAACCTCTGCCTAGTTAATTCTGCAATACTTAATTTTTACTATCTTTTTATTATAATGTTGTATAAACATGGAGGTGAGTCAGGGAAAATCACTTTTAGTGCATTTTCCATGTTAGGTTTGACCTCTGATTATTGTACAGGCCTTGATTTCGCAGCGTAAAAAATCTGCAATGACAAAATACACTTTCCCTTTTCCAAAGCATTGCACCATAATAATAAATAATTCCAGAATCTAAACCAAGAAAAAGCTGCATTACAAAAATACCAGTAATCTTACCTTGCAAGGGCAGCCCAATCCCATTACAGAATGCAATTTTTTAGGCTTTGCTGAATTTCAGCCTGCAAATGAAAGTTTATTTTTCCACACCTGGCACAAGACTTTTATCTTTTTCATTCAACTGCAGCATCAGGAATGTTCCAAGGAAACAAAATACCATTATTTACACCAAAATAGGATGTCAGGAAGACCCAGCTGCCTTCCATCATCCCAGCACAGCTTGGGAGGTGATTCTTTGTGGCAGCTGAAAACAGCCTCAGCTGGAAAATGCTGAATGAAAACCCCTCCTCTGGCACAGGGAGAGGGATTGGGGGTGGATTTTTGGGATATTCATTCAAGCACCACTTGCCACCCCCCTGAACTTGTTGCTTGTAACTCCTGGCCTGGAGCAGGACCGCTGTAAATTAAAGTTTTATCCTTTCATGGCTCCTGGGATTTTTTTGCACTGTGTAAATATTTTTAATGCCTCTTCCTGTAAATCTCTTCCAAAGCCCTTCCCTCCTTCCTTAAAATTTTCCATTCTGAGATTCCCTGACTCTAGTAGCACCTCCAAGGCCTTGTCAGCACCCCTGGGCTTTGCAAGAACCTTGGAATATCCATGAAAAGTTTGGAATTTTCCTTCTGCAGGGAACTCCATGCAGGTGTTCCTGTGTTCTGCCCTGTGACACAGAACCAATTCAGGCACACAAATACCACCACTGTGCAGCTGCTGGGATAACAGAGCATGGCAGAAGTCTCCAATAACCTAAAATAAGTAGCAGGAAGGGGGAAAAAAAGACCAAAAAAGACCCTCCCCACCCTAAACCTTCACTGGTGCTGCAGAAGGGGGCACTTCATGTATAAACCCATTTTTCCTTCTATTTTATACATATATATATAAAGAGTATGTTTATAAAATTCAGGTTTTCTGTGTATATCTGGTTTTCTATGCATATTTAGGTATTTATAGAGAGAGAATAAATGTGTTTAATCACACACCACCTCTTCCAGGGGACTTTGTTCACCACAGAGAGGAAAAATAGTAAGGACAAGATTTAGGAGTTGTGGACCCAGCTCCAAATCTGATGTTTCCTGAAAATGCAGTGTTAGACCCCAAAATATCTGCTGTAAAACACATCTTTCTTCACATAAACAGCAACGCAAAGAATGCTTTGCACCCTTTTAAACTGTTGACACCATTTTAGGTTCTTTTGCCCTGTGAAATTAGGCTTTAAATTAAAAAATGGACACAAAATGAGTTGAGTTCCATGGACACTGCTAATTCCAGGGGTGAGGAAATGCTGGGACCTCCCAGCTGCTGGAGATGTCCATGAACACACAGAAGTGAAGCTGAAACTTCCCCTGAGGTGAAGAGGTACCAAGCTGTGCCTCCATCTGCTGCTGGCTACAGGTGGAATTATTTTTTGTTTGCAGCAAAAGAACAAGGATAATAAACAATCAGCACTTGGTTAATTAATGTTACCATGACTTACCTTGCTCTGAACCTTTTCCCCAAGGATGCTGAGCCCTGAAGTCCAATGCACAGGGAATTAAAGTGTAAACATTCACATATTTAATAGTACCATCAAAATAACCATCAGCATCATCACTACATTAAAAACTTCCAAAATGCATTTGCGTATGGTCCTAATATAAATTAAATATAGGAACTAAAAGTAAAATAAATTTAACATTAGGTAATGCTATAAATAAAGGTAAATGCGTTTAGTGTACCTTTGAGTCATAAAAATGCCTTAAAAAACAGGTAAGTTTACAGCTCATCACCAATACTCTGGATGCCACTGCCATGATGTTTTTTTTTTTCTTTTCAAACATTGAGAAGTCTACATTTGACAATTCAGAATGATTTTTTGGCCACTGAACACTTTGATGGAGGAAGAGGTGTGTGGGATGTCCAGGATGAAGTCCAAGTTTTATTTCATAATAAAACTTCTTTGATTCCCAGCGCTGATAACAAGGCTCTTTTTCTTTTCAAAACCTTAATTTTTTAAGTGCTTTTTTTTTTTCTATTTTGGTTTTTAACTCGTTTAGATTTCCATTTTGCGAAGGCTCATCCTGCTGAAGGAGTCTCTGAGGGAGAGAAAATACAATGATGAGCTCAGATTTTCCATGGCGAAATAAGAAGCCTCACCAGATGAATGACTCTGAATTGATGATTTCCAGTATTTCCTAGAGCTGGTTACAACAAAAATTAAATCCACTGGCATTAAAACTTGTTGCTTTTCCAAGGAATTTGGTTTGGGTTTGTATCTGGGATCATCCAGAACACTGACAGAAAGTTTAATTCCTGTGTACACACAGAAGCAGCACAAACACCTGCAGAACTGAAATCTTATTTAAATCTTTCAAACACATCCCTAAGGTGGAATTTGCCAGGAATACTTGGAGTTGGACTCAGTGATCCTTGTGGGATCCTTCCAACTCAGGATATTCTGTGATTTTCAGGCTATTTTATGTCATACCAGTATTAGGCTCCCTGCATAGGAAGATCAGATAATAATTACCACACCAAAAGCATTTGGAGGCTTCCTGGCTGGGCAGGGAGGGAAGCTCTGCTACTCCCACCATGCCAGCCAGGAAAATTTGCCAGGGAACAGCTGGGACACAGAGCTGGGGAGAGCTCCCAGCATCCCAAAGCTGGGCAGAGAGGGAAGGGACCTTCCTGCAGCACTCCCAGGCAGAAACTCCCCTGAGTTCATCTCCAGAACATCCAGCCTTGCCCTGCTGCCAGGGAACTCCACAGGGGTCACAGATTCCTGCTGGGAACCACTCCTGGTTGTTCTGGGAGCCACAGCCTGGCTGGAAAGGGACTGTACCCAAAATCCCCCTGCTCATCCACCACCTGCACATGGAGGTTTTGGTCACCCCAAACCTGGAATTTTCCCAGACCAGTTGGAGCACCCTGCTCTGGCACAAGGTGCTCATGGCAGGGGTGGGCTTGGATGGTGTTTAAAATCTTTCCAACCCAAACCCTTCTGTGATCCTGTGATTCCCACAGGGATTTTTATGTCCTGTCTCACACAAACCCAATCTCCAGCTTCCTGGTCTTCCAGCACCAACAATTTTCACCCCCTGGAGCGCCTGATCCCCGTTTCATTGGGAATAAAGTCCTGCCATGCTGAGAGTGGTTTTGCATCTAAAAAGAATGGGATGCAGGATGGAAACAAAAAAAAAAAACAACTGTCCTAGCTGAGGAACAGAAAGAACGTTGCAAACACCACCTACCACAGCTGCTGGGAAGGGAATGTGCTCTCAGGAGGGACAGAGGGGAAAAGGGACGGGCTCAAAACAAAGAGATGGCGCAGGATCCCGGGAAGTTCTGAGCCCTCAGTTTCACACCCTGTGCCCCAAGAGGAACCCCAAATATGCACCTGTGGCACGTGACAGGCAGCACTGCCTTGTAGAGCTGTGGGATCTTCCTGTTGATCAGGGGCTGCAGAGCCTCCTTGAGCCGGTGGTAGTTGCGCTCCAGCTCCCGCTGATATTCCTTCTGGTCCGGCCCGATCAGGCTCTTGTTCTTCCTCAGGGCATCCTCACACCTGCAACACAAACCCTGTGAGAGCTGGGCACGCAGAAAGAGCCCCTGGCCACAGGTTTGTTCATCCAGTGGTACAAAACCAGCCACTCTGTCCCTCTGGGATCACAGAGAATATCCTTTGTCTTGTCTTCTCATGATCAGGGCTCAGCTGAACCACCTGGTGTCCAGGGGGCAAGGAGAGGGGGTCACATCTCCCATTTCCAGAGTGACAACTCCTTTTTTATTGTCATTTACCCTCCAGTTACATCTATCCTCTCTGAAGAGAAATGAAAACTCATTTCCACAGCGCCACTTCCAGTCTCAGAAAATTTAAAGATGGATAGAATCAGGAGAGATTAATAAACAGCATCCTGGGATGTTCATCAAGAACTCTTCTGCTTGAAAAGATGTAATTTAAATAAAGGGTAGGAAAACAACTGTATCAGCAAAGCCATTTATTTCACAAGGGAAAACTATGCTTCCCTCGGATCTATTTGCTCACAGCATTTTCATTTCAATTATTTTGGTGGTTTTTTAAAATTTCTTGGTGCTGTAAAAGATGCTGGACTGCAGTTTGCATGACTCAAGGAAAGTAGAGCAGCCAGTACATTTCTCCAGGGAATTGTGCCAGCATCCCTCCACTCTGCTTGGAGAAATTAACTTCAGAACGATATTTCATCTCCTGGCCACTCCAGCAGCGCCTCCTGACCCTGCCAGGCTGGGAGCTCTGGCCTGCTCTGATTCCTGGGACACTTCACAACTGAGCTGGGATCTATTCCTTCCTGCTGAACAGCAAAGGCCATGAAGCCAGGGAGCAGCAGCACCAACAGGGAAGGGCTGGGCAGGTGAGGAATGAGCTGCACATGGAACCTGGGCAGGTGGGGGGACACCAGGACAGCCCTGGGTCACTGCAGGTGTCCCTGCCTGGGGTGGCAGCAGCCACTGCACCTGGCAGGTGCCCTGGGGACCCTTTCCCTACCTTTTGGTGAAGTCCTTGAAGCAGAGGCGGAGTTTGTTGTGGTGTCTGAAGAGCTTTGGATCATTGGGGATTTCAGCCAAGAACACTTGTGCAACTTCTAATGGTCCCTTTAGGAGAAGAAGGGGCACAGTGAGCTTCTGGAAACTGTTTGTCATATCCAATCACTGGAGAAAGTTCAGCCATACAGAAAACATCCACAAAACACAACATTTCCTTACACAAAGCATCCTGAAGAGCTGCAGATGGGAAATCTGGTGTAAATCACCAACCTCAGTGACAACCGAGTCTCCTTTAGGCCTTGCTTTGTTTTATTTAAAACTCTGCTTTTGGAAAACAGTGTGAGAAACTGCACAGATTCTCCATTTGTTTTCCTTTATAAGGACTCCTGACAAAGTTTGCTCAACTCACAACTGAGGCAAAGTTTAAACAATGCAGATGGAAGCCAGGGAGTGTTTGCCAGCACCACAAACTCAACCCAGCACTCAGAATTCCAGCTGATTTTTTTCCAGCTTGTGCATTGTGCTTTACTCAGGCTCCTTCAGCTTTTCCTCAGTTTTTCTCCACTGCTTTCCATTTTGTTGAAAATCCACAGCAGGACACAATCCTGCAGAGCTTGGCTAACAAAGGGAAATTTAGGGAAGAGGAGCAGGCAGAAACAACTGCAAGTGCCAGGAAGGAGCAGTAACTGAGGGAGGGATGTTTCTTCCCAGTTTCTTTCCACATTTTCAAGACTCTTACTCAAGCAGCAAAATCAGAGCTGGCCTAAGCCTTAAGTGACCTTAAACACATCCCACAGACTGCACAGGGAAAAAAAATCCAAGGGAATTGAGAACAAGGCCCCAGGCTGTGCACTTCCAGAGCGCAGCTGGGACAGTGATGCTCACCTGGTTCACTGTGGTACCTACTGATCCCTGCAGCACCATCTGCAGCATCTTGGGGTCTGCAGGGTCTTGGTGGGTGGCAAAAGCCAATTCCTGGGTTTTCTTCTGCATGTCCTCGATGGCGACTTCGATGGGGGTCAAAATGATCTAAGCAAGAAGCCAGAACAGGATTTTTGTCATGGCTGAGCTTGGCAACCAGGCACAGACCTTCAGGAACACCCAGACCACAGTGGGGTGGTGTTGGAACCCTGGTTACTGAGAATTTTAGGCTTTCTGTGCTGACAGACACTAACCCCCAGGAGAACACTGCATTTGACCTAAAACCATAAAAAAGCTTCCAAAATTAAATAATAAAACTAGGATTATAAATATATAATTTAAATAAATCACATAATAAAAAACTTTGAATTTAAAAGTTTAAAATATAATAATACATATAAAACAAAATTAAAAATGTAAAACAAAAACTAATCCTTCTTTTTCACCTTCTTCTTCATAAATTTAAATAATATTATACAATTAAATAAAAAATCCACATTACAAACCACAAATAATTTATTAAATTAAAAATAAAAATAATTTAAATATCATTCCTTAATTAAACAATTTACCCTTATAAAGCCATATTAAAAAAACAACTTCATTTTTAATTTGTTAAAATACTATAAAACTCACAATTTATAAAACTATAATATAAATTAAAAATTAATAAACATCTAAATCCAAACAAAAAATACCATCTCACACATTTAATCCCAACCTTAACAAACAAACAAACAAAAAAATTCCACAGGGTGGCACCACTAAGGGGTGGAGGATACCAACAGGACCTCAGAAATGCATGATCTTGGTTCAGTGACATCAGTAAAAGGTTTGATTTGTAGATGTGTTTCTGGGCTCCCCAGAGCTGTCTGGGATGTTTCTGAGTGGCACTCGTGTCCCTCTGGACCACAGCTGATGTGCCCACCCTTGGAAAATTAACAAACCTCCACTATCACGGAATTGTGGAATGGTTGGGTGGGAAGGGCTCTTAAAGCTCATCCCATTCCACCCCCACCATGGGCAGGACACCTTCCCTAGACCAGGCTGCTCCAGCACCAATCCAGCCCAGCCTGCAGTGTGGCAGCACATTTCTCTCTCTCTCAGGATTTTTCATAGAGGTGCACAGAGAGAAATGAAAGAGAAAACAATTTCTACTTCTGCTCCTTGTTTTCCTATGTGGAATGTGTTTGGAGAATTGTTTACCTGGGGTGGTTGCTGGGTTGGATTCTGGTGAGGATTGTTTGAGATCCAACACACCTGGGGCTGGACTCTCAGAGAGGGTCATGAGTCGTGTAAGAGTTAGAGAAAGTAGTATGTAGTTTTAGTATTCTCCTTTTATATAGAATATTAATGTATTTTAGCAGAGTTATAATAAATAATTCAGCCTTCTGAATTGAGTCAGACATCCTCATTTCTTCCCACTGGGTTCTCCTGCATTTACAACACTGCAGAGCTCCCCAAGGGCCCCTGCATGTACCAGCTCTGGAGGTGGTGGGGCAGACACATCCCTAAACCACTCTGGGCTTAGTTTGGGTTAATGGCACCGGGGAGAGGTCCCTGGGAGCCCCTGGGGTGAGCTGAAGGAGCCTCCCGCACTGCCAGGCACCGTTTCCCACCCAGCTCCGGCCTCACCTCCTCCTTGTGGATGACGTTGATCCTGGTTTTGATGTAGGGGAAGGCGTGGGAGGTGGTGAGGATGGTCTTGCGCTTGAACTGCTCGTGCAGGTCGCCGTGGGCGCGGCCGTCCAGCGTGAAGGGCGTGCAGTACATGAAGCGCCGCAGGTTGTAGTTCTTGTCGAAGTAGGTGATCCTGTCCTTCATCTCGTACGTGTCGAAGTAGGGCTCCACGTAGGTGATCTGGATGTAGGCCTGCAGGGCCAGCAGGGAATGTGCTCCTCAGCTGAACTGGCCCAGCTGGAGCCGTGTCCTCACCACTGCACAAACTAGGGCTGGGTTTTGCCTCCAAAAATCCCGCTCACACCCAAGGGACCGCCAGTTTGTGGGGTGGGTAAAGCACAACTCGCTGTCCTCCCCTTCTCATGCCTTTCACATCATGGAATGGTTTGTGTGGAAGGCAGCTTAAAGCCCATCCAACCCACCCCTACCACAGGCAGGGACACCTTCTCCTAAACAGGGTTGCTCCAGCCTGGCCTCGGACGCTCCCAGGGATCCAGGAACAGCCACAGCTTCTCTGGGCACCCTGTGCCAGGGCCTCACCACCTCACAGTGGATTTCTCCCCAATATCCAATCTAAACCCTTCCTTGCCCTGCCCTGAGCCATAGTCCTGCTTCCCATGCCTGCTCCAGCTCTTTCTGCTGCTCTTAAAGGATGTGGCACAAAGGTGACAAAATGCTGCAGCTGCACTAAAGGCAGGGAATGGCACAGCCCCTCCTTCCTCGCACCCAGCACAGCAAGGCCAGCACAGCCTCTGTCCTTTCACCTCCTCCCTTCCCACCCACCCCTACCAGGGCAGGGAAGGGAATGCCCAATTCTGCATCCCTTGCTGGAATGATTTTCCCAAACTCTCCATCCAAGCAGACACAAGATGCTCAGTACATGGATTTTGTTGCCACGTGGTAAAATTCAGGGGAGAATTTGTCCCACTGCATTTTCAGCCATTCAGGACCTGTTCCACCTCCACACCTGCACTTGTGTCCTTACCTTGTTGGGATCAAGTTTACATTTGTCCACAGGGTTTGAGTCCTTGATCACTTCCAGCACATCTTCCCCAAACCGTTCTCCATAAAATCCCTACAACCAAGGAGAAAGAAAAAAACATCAAATGCAGCCCTGATGGGGGCTGGGGACAAAGGCACACTCAGGGAGGTGAAGCTCCACATGCCTTTCACAGAATGTGATCTGCTGAACCCAGGAGAATTCCAACAGTCACATTCCAGAGGCAATGGGAAAAAACAAGCCCTGGAAAGCAGGAAAGCCTTCCAACAGTGCCTTTGTTCTGAACGAGGCATTTGGATTTGTTTTGTGTCTGTGTGCAACTACAATGGGTCATTTTGGGATCCACTGGTATTGGAAATGATAAAAGGTTTAAATTTCAGTCAATTATTTAAATTAACATTTAAATTAATTGTTTTAATAATAACCTATATGTATATATAATTATATTAATTATAAATACTGTGTTACTCTTAAATTACTCTTTGCCAGCATTTAAAAACATTGTCATAACCTACTTTTGTGGGAGCACAGCCTGGGAAAATTAATGAATCTTTAAGTTTTGATAAACCCACTCTGCTGTGCTCCAATGAACAAAGCTTGAGAGAGAGAGAGATGGACTGTTCTGGAATACAGAATTTATGGACCACAAGGACATCTTGGAGAAACCAGAAGATAAAGAAGAGACTAACAAAGACTCAATTTATGCCTTGGGAAGACCCTACTAGAGGAAAAAGATAATGGGAACACCACAAATTTTCAGGGAGAGCCTCTGATCAGGGAATTCCTCTCCTCCCACAGAGGTGGCATCAGCAGGAGGGCAGGGGACACTAGCTCCAGCTCTCAGACACCCAAACTGCTCCTCTGAGGGGCTGTTCCTGTGAAACAACTGATGGGAAGCAGTTAAACTTCCAGTGAAACCCTCTCACCTCCAGCCGATGGGAGATTTCAGCCAGCTTGGTTATTGCAGGTTCCTTGTAAACAAACTCTTGCTCATCCAGGTCTCCAAACTTCGTTCCATAAAAACCAACTCGGAAGTAGGTGCCAAACATCCTCTTTCCATCCTAGGGATGGAGAAACAAGAGGTTATTTCAGGGTGGAGACATGCACACCCTCAAGCACAGCTGCAGGCAGGCTCCTGAATTTATGTAAAAAATGAAAAGAAATTAAAAAACAAGGGAAAAAAATTAGAAAGAAAGAAGGGAAAGAAAAAAAAAACCACACCTGGAACTCAGCATGGATGCATTTAGCAGCAAACACCACAATGGAATTATAAACTAACATGGAATTCTATGGATCAGTTATGACCATTAGCCCAACCCTGCAATGACTTCTCCCAACCCAGGAGAAGCCTGGAGGTGCCATCACGGAATTATGGAATGGTTTGGGTTGGGAGGGACCTTAAAGCCCATCCAGTCCCACCCCTGCCATGGCAGGGACATCTCCCACTATTCCAGGGTGCTCCAAGCCTTGTCCAACCTGGCCTGGGACAGTTCCAGGGATCCAGGGGCAGCCAGAGCTGCTCTGGGAACTTGAGACTCAGCACCCTCACAGGGAACAATTCCTTCCCAATATCCCACCTAAACCTACTCTCTTTCAGCTTAAGAGCCATCAGATGTCTCTGAGAGGCAGCCAAAGGCAAATCCCTTTGTTGGGATCATTATCTGAGGCTCTCCAAAGCCTGTGCAGAGACCCTGCAGGGGTCAGACACCCCTGGGATCACCCAGCATGGATTCCCCCCATATCCAGCCCCCAGGAATTGCAGGGTTGGGCTCAAGTCAGTGTCCAGTTCAGTCACACAACACACACACAAACAAACACAAGTGCTTTTGAACCAGCATTCCAGCTGGGAGGTGTTACACTCTCTAGGAACTGCCTAGGAGAGAGGGCCAAAGTCACTCCTGGTGAAAGCAGATGCAATCCTGTGCCATGTACCTGCTTCCAGGGGAGCCAGTGGTGAATTTGGCCCCGAAACGCAACAAAAGGAGAGAAACAAGAAAGATTTTTGGCTGGAAAGGCAACGGAGAAAATCTGATTAAAAGAGAGAGAGAAGAAAAATGCTTTAAAAATTAAACACACCTTGCTTGTGTTAAAGAACTCACGCTGCATGCACAAACCAGGGATGCCTTTCAGCAAGAAACTCCAAAATGTTCACCTTTACTCTCGTGACAAAGTGTGATGCAGTAAAGGACACTCAGTGTCCCTGAGCTGGGTTAGGTTTTGGCTTCAAACAGCCTTTACAGGTGTCCTGGCTGACAGGTTTTATTTTAGCATTTTGCTATGGCAAAACTGATCTCTTGTGGTGATAGTGAACACGATCTATGGAAGGCAAAGAGGATAAATAAGCCAAACTAAAATTAAAAAAACCCTTCAGGCAAACTCCAGACTGCAAAAAGCACTGGCATAGCCACTGCCTTCTCCTGGATGGAGGAAAGTCTGGAGCATCTCCCTGGAGGTGCCTGAGGGCCAAAAACTTCCACTTCAGAGCTGAGCTCTGCCCTCCTGAAGGCATCTGGGGTCAATAGCAGCCCTCATCCCAAAAAAGCAACACCTGGCTGTGCCCAGGCTGCTCTAGAGCCTGTCCTTCTGGGAATTCTCCTGCAGAGGGGCTCTTCTCCAGCCCCAGGGCCGGGGCTTTCTGCACACCACAGGATCCCAGGAGCCTTCCCAGGGTGGGAACTCCAGCTGCAGAGCTGCTGCTGTTTTATGGATGTTGCCATTTCCCTGGACTCCCTGTCTTTGTCCAGGGCCCATCCCTCTGGATCCATGCAGGATTGAGCTACTGAACCGTTTTTTCCTCATCACTATCTTTTCAGAGCCAGTTTTGGGTAACATTATCCACCCTAAAACCTCTCAACACCCAGCATTTCCAGCTTCCAGCTCACTGTCACAGACAGAAGGCTCTGACTCCAGGGCTCCTTTCTCAGAGTCCTTCTCAAGGCAGCACCTGGTGGAAGGTGGGGTTGGAACCTGATCTCTTTAAGGTCCTTTCCAACCCAAAGCATTCCATGACTCCGTGTCAGCCTGAGGGGAGCTGCCACATGGATCAGCGCCCCAGGGCCAGCACGAGGCTTGGCCATGCTCCATGGGCAAATTTGTGGGATCCTGCCCCAAGCCTGGCACTGGGTGGTTGAGGACACACTGATTTCTAATTAATGAGCTTTTTCCTTCCTCCTGGGCCAGGGGTTTGCAGGGTGTGAAGCATTTGCAGAACCAGATCCTTACAAGCGAGTTTTTGCCATGGACACCTGCCCAGGCAGCCCCTTGTTACAGGCAGGGTAAAATTGGTAAGGGAGGAAGAGAATGCTGTCTGTTGATCAGCAAAAAATCACTGAGGAGTCCTGCTGGCATTTACCAAAGGCATAAAATAAGAGTTTTGGAGCACTGGGGAGCCCCAGGAGTGGCAGAGCTCCAGGGAAGCCTGGTGAGATTCCCTGTCCCTGTGTGAGGCCAGCTCCCAGCTCATCCCCATGCTGCTCTGGCTCTCCCTGGTAAATCCAGATGTTGAATCCCAGTTAAAGGGATCCTAGAGGCAGCAGTGAGGAGCACTGTCAACCCCTGATGTGACTCATGCTGGGAATCTGTGCCTGGAAGCAAGGGAATGGGAGCAAATCCCTTTGGGGGAAACCCTTCCAGACCACTCCAGGCCTCCCAGGGATAATCAGGAGCTGCCACTTCCCTGGGATCAGCTCCATGCCTGGCATTAGGGATGGGGGATTGCTCTGTACTGGGATCTCAAACTCAGCCAACACCAAACCACTTCCCAACCACAGCAGGGAAAACTGAACAAATCATTTAATGCTCTGTGGTCTTGTTTCTGGCAAGAGCTAAAAATGCAGATATGAGGGAGGAATTATTAAAAGCATTGTATCTCCTATTATTTTATCAAAAAATAATAGGATTTTGGGAGGAGAAGAGAATGAAGGTGAACACTGAATAGCCATCACACAACTGGCAGAGCAGGTAACAGCCACCATGACTTATGAAGGTTCATGATTTGTTATTATGCATGGTAAATACCCTTCCAAATTGCTGGGAATAAAGTTTTGGGGTTATCTCTTGCACGCACACAAAAAGCTTTGCCAACAAGATTTGGAGGAAAAAGAAGATAAATCAGATGCAAGAGGGATTATTGCTTCCTCCACCAGGACAGCAGCAGCTGCCTGAAGGATGCAGGAACAAAAGCAACTCCTTCAAAATACAGAATCCAACCCATCTTTACCAAACTCAGCACTGTTATTTTCCTGCTCAATTTTAACCCAAGGTCTTTTGCAGTGTTGCCAACTACTACAAGTCTTCCAATACTGATTTTTGGGAAAGAATCAGCTCCTGGAGCCCTGTTATCCACTGGCAACCTCCCCATGCACAGCTTAAAAAGAGTTTTTAAATTCTCATGGTGCAGCATGAAAAGATTTTTTCTTAATTTTCCTAATTGGAAAGCAAGCAAATAGAATTAATTCAACATTTATTCCATGAATAAGCACACAAAGCCCATCAGTTGGTGTGTTTAAGGAGAGCTCAGGATTGCTCTGGTGCTAGACCCAAGACACTGCAAAGCTTGTAGTTGGCAACACAACATTTCTTGTGCCATGAGGGGGGTGCTGCTGTTGGCATAGCTCTTTGCTAAAATGAAATTGGGGGTTCCACAGTGTAAAATAAAACAAAACAAAACAAAAAAAGGGAAGGTGGTGGGGGAAAGGGGCAGAGAAAGGGAAAAAAAATTCCACAAGTAGGAACTTACCACAACAGACAATAGTAAGAGTGGGGAGGAGGGTCAGCAACCAGGGCGATAGAGGAGAAAACAGAAAGTATTTAATTAGGGAAATTCCATAAAACAAACAAGCAGCACATTGGCAGCAAATAAATTTTAAAATTAAAAAGAAAAAAAAAAGGGGGGGGGGGTGAGCATCCATTAAAATATTTAAAATGAAGGGAAAAAAGGGCAAAACATGCAACAAACCTGAAAGCTACAAAGCACAAAGGTCAGAAAAAGTGTGGCAATGAAGGAGCACGATGACAGACGAGAGCTGAACCCACGGTGTCTTTTACCATGCAGTAAAACATGACCAAGTGGTGTTAGAATCATAACCAATGGCAGGAGTCTCTCCAGGGGTCGATTTAGGGGCAGAATAATAAAATAGATGCTCACAGGCCTTGTTGGCTTGAACACATTTACATAATTTGCACACCTAGCACAGGTTCTCTGCTGGGCTGTGTCTGCCTGGACCTTCCATGGGGACAAGGGGATGACTTCCAGGGCCAGCCCTGAAGTGTCAGGGTTTATTTTAAGCTGCTTAATTTCCATTTTTTGCCAGGCTGGAATTGAAACCGACATTCAGACATCACCAGCCTAAATTATGTCCCACAAAGGTTTTTTTTTTTGTCTCAGCCTCGGTTCAGTAAATGTGTGGTGGAAACCCGGAGGGAGATGGCCCAAAATGAGCTGCCTGATCCATAGAAAAGCAAAAATAAACTGGAAAGATGAAGCCTAAACAAAGAACATCATATTCACAGAGCTTTTTAATGCTTTCTGAGACTTCTCCATGCTTGTGCACCCACTGTGCCAACTGGATTAGGGCTGGAGTCAGTGGCCCTGCAGATGAAACAATTGCTTTGTCCATTTTTAATCCAAAAGTGTGGTTCTCGTGGTGTGTGTTGCAGAACTGTGAGCACACAGCCTCCTCAAAAACCCAGGCTGCAAAAATGGCTCCAGTTAACACAACTGAGCCCTTTTACTGCCAAATAAAGCCCTACATAAATTGACTGAGAACAGAAGGAAGCAGTTTCTCCTCTGAGATCAAAGGTGCACCTGCAGCAAACCAAGTTTGTGTTTGGTACCTCTGAGCATTGGTGCTTAAATCGACCCCTGTGGGTGGGGTGAAAATATGGTATGGAGGGATGATTTTCTGTGTCAATGCTGATGGAAAGAAATATAAACAAATTATAAAAACAAACTAGTGATGATACAGTGGCTCATTCACCAAAGAACCTCATTAGTGGAACACGTCAGCATCCATGCACTACCTACAGCTGCTTATGAAGAAATTCCTACTACAACCATGGTTTATTGGGATTTCTTTGGTTAATGAATTGTTTTAAACAGCAGACAGCAACAGAAATACCCACAACTAGCACATGTGGGCAAGCGTTGGCGTGAGTCATCTGGAAACTCAATTAGTGTTCTTTGCTAACTAAGATGGAGTTACCTACCTCCCAGCCAGTACTCTGTGTGATAGAAAGTAAAAAGGGCATGTCACAGAAACCAAAAAAAAAAGTTTCAAAGGCCAAAACATGACCAGCAATAAGCCTGCAATGGTTTCAATGGTTCTAAACATGCACCCAAAGCAGCCTCCTCTGGCCCAGCACAGCCAGGCTCTCACAGCCCTTAATTAAGCTGGTGGCTTTTGCACCATCCAAGTTCCTTCAATTCTTTAACCACCACATGAACAAACGAATAAACCCCCCAGCATTTCTGGATGTTACCTACCAGGCTAAAGGCAAGGTACAGTGGGTTTTCCCAGCATGCAAAATACAGTTTAAAAGAACATCTGAAAGGGTAAACTGAAAATTTGAAGTCTTGGATAGTTCTGAAGTTATAACAATTCTTGGTACATGATGTTCTCTCAGGTTAAATTCCAGAAAAAAAAAACTGTTAATGATCCTTGCATTTACTGTGGATCATCGTTTGACAATTTTCCTGGAATCTGAGAATAATGTTTTTTCATTTTCCTTGCACTGAGCATTTGAAGTTTCTTCACAATTCACCCTGCAGCTGAAAATTCAAACCATTACCTGGTGAACAATCTTGCTGAATGCTTCCTGCAGTTTACCATGAATAGTAGACAACTTCTTGGCATCTCTGTTGGCTTCATGAATAGGAATAAGGACTTTGTAAACCTCATTAACTGCTTCATACATGCCAGCCTACAAAAATAAGGCCCATCAGATTGCTCCATCAATTCAACAGCCAGAATTACACACACAGCATTTAAATGATAAAACTGCAAAATGAAAAGGTGGCTGAGACTCCATTGTGGGATAATCACATCGTTTCTTGAAATGTACCCAGAGATAAATGGAATAAAATCCTCAGTTATCCCTGAAATCAACAGCCTGGTGCATTACATCTTGCTGTCAGTAATTAGGATCATTAACATAAACAATCCTGGGATATTTTGGATGGACACAGGCACAAGAGCAAAACAATCTAAACAGGATCCTAACCAAATTGATGGGAATTAAATATGAAAAAGCTCAAATGCACATTTCAGCTTTTTCTATTCATCTTCAGCCCCTGTGACTTCTGCATCCACTTCTGGCACCCCAGAAGAGATGTTCTTGGGAAGTTCCCCAGGATCTCTCTCATGGAGTGGGTCCAGCCTACCGTGGGCAGTCACTGCACAGAGGGGCTTAGCAGGAATTCCAGGTTTTGGCCCTGGATTTATTGCTGCTTGTGCTTAAGCCCACTGAATGACACTTCATGTTGTGTCGTGGGAATTAATTCACTCCTTTTCCTTGGTTTACTCCAGAGGGCAAACCAGGCTGTCTTAAACAATGAAAACTCCAATTGCTCTGTGCAAATTAAGCATTTACAATAAAATATCCACTCAGAGAGAAAACATTTTCCTTCCTACTGCCCAGCAGTGTGAGGCTGCTGGAGAAGGGAGGTAAAGAAATGAAAAGTCTTCTACCATAGAGAAAGATGCTGCAGCCTGTTCCAGCAATCCCACCAGACCAGCTTCTGTAAAATACTTCCCAGAACAGATTCCTTCTTCATCTGGGGACACAACATCATCAGAAACTGCTGACTCTTCCAAAACATTGGAAGATATGTTCTGGGGAGATACAAGAGATAAAAATACATTTACTCAATTCAAACAACACTCAACACTTTCAATACTTTGAAAGGCAGCTGATTTGCAGTCAACTCCTAGACCTCCTATAGAGGTGGCTTTCTGTTTTTGTAGAGTATATATATAAAATACAGCTTTCTGTTTTTGTGGAGCATACACGTAAAATATGGCTTTCTATTTTTATAGAGTATGTATGCAAAATATTGCCATTTTTGTAGTGCATATAAAAATATAACTATTTTTGTAGAGTATATATGTAAAACATTGCCATTTTTGTAGTGTATATATAAAATACATATATTTTTGTAGAGCATCTGAATAAAATACACATTTCTCACAGAGCAGTATTTCATTCATGCAACAAACAGTGAGCACGGTTTGAACTCCCAGCACATGGAAACACTTTGTAGCTCAGCAGCAAAGCCCAAAAACCCCTCAGAGAGGAAGATGCCCACCTGGAATGTCACACAGCCCACAGGGAGGTATTTCCTGTCCTCCAGCATGCTCAGGTACTCTGCCACCAGGGCTGCAGAGTGCACCAGGCACTGGGCAGACTCAGCGTGGTTGCTCCTCTCGGAATGTTTCCCTGCCATGTTCTGCAGCCACGTCAGCCTCAGGTCGGGGGAATTCTGGTAGCCCTTGGCAATCCTAAAGGGAGAGAAAACCTCTGTGATTCCATGTCCTTTCCTTCTGAACCAGCACAGCCCTTCAGCACGGTTTTTTCACACTGCATTCAGTCACTTCTGCTTAAACATCAACCCCCCACTTGGTGCTGTGTGGAAATCCCTGAGACAAGAAGCTGTCGAGATGGGAAGTCACCCATGTGGTGGGTGAGCAGTGGGTGATGCTGAAGCTCCTGACCAAAGCCCATGTTTCACCCGAGACTGGTGGAAATCCAAAGGTGTGGCACAATCAGAGCACACCCACCTGGTTCCCTACAACAAAACCTCTGCTCAGCACTGAGAAGTCTTCAGGGCCACTTGTGCAGACAGCAATATGAAATTTGGTACTTGGGAGCTTAACTTGGCTCTGGAATATCTTTTGCATATGGACACCATTGTATGTACCACCAAAAAGCCTTTTGGGCAAGCAGGTGCTGGAAGACCCCCAAGTTTACCCTGAAGCAAGCAGAGAGAGTTCTCTACTCAGGGGAAGATGAGATTTTCAGGGATGGCTGGGGAATGAAAACTGCTTTTATCCAAGATAAGCTGCTTAAATGCCTAACGAAACCTCTCAGCACCACAATCAAACACAACAGACAGGCCTATGTTGGTCTGTGAGCAGTGAGACCCAAAACTGCTCCAAAATCAAGTCCTGTAAGTGCCCAAATGTGCAGCATCTGAGCCCAAACCCACGTGGAGTACTGACACCTCCTGTCCCTACAGTGCCAACTCTACCTGTACATCAGGTCAATCAGCATTTCTGGATCTTCCTGGTGCTCCTTCATTTTAACTGTGTCTGACAGGATCATATGCAGGTTGAACACTAAATCCTGGACCTGGGAAAAATAAGCTGTTGTAAAGAACTGGCAATGGGAAAATTGAGCTACACATTGTTATGTGAGGAACACGGTCACTCTGAATTTTTTTATGTTTGCATCTTGTCAGAACTAAGCAAAGACCTGAGTTCTATGTGATTAGATGACCAAAAAGCCAAAATCTTGTCAGAACTAATCAAAGACTTGAGTTTTATGCGATTAGATGACTAAAAACAAAACAAAACCCAAACCCTTTCCAGACAATGCATGTAAATTCCAGTTCTGGATGGAGGTTTAGGCATAGTCTGTTAATGAATTACATATTAATTGTCTTGTGGTTTATGTCTTTTACCTGGTCAGGAAATGTTGTCTCCCTAAGTTCCAGATCCTCTTCAGCATATGTCAGAATAGTCTTGAGGGAACGCCGCAGAAATTCTTCATTGAAGTTCTGGGATGTCCCCACCAGGGATGAGAGGGACATGGTCACCTGCATCTTCACCCTGGCAAAATTCTGCAATACAGATGTTATTATGGTATTTCAGCAGCCTGGAGACAGTGCAAAATCAGTGCTTTGGTCATGGCACTCTCTCCTGACTTGATAATGAAAACTGAAGTTTTGCAAGAAAGGCTGTCTCAGAGCAATGATTAGAATAAACCTGGTGCTGCCAGATGTCATAATCTGATGATTATTTAGTTTCAGATAAAGGTTCTCCTGCAAAAATATTAGTGTTGTCTGTTTGCACCTGGTCCCCTCTCACACACCCTGCACAGGATGATGCTCTCATAAAACATCCTTGATTCCTGTTGGTTTTGCTTTGGTCAAGCCTTAAAATCTGGAATCCCATCATCTTTGCTGTCAACTCCCTCAGAGCCCCTGGCCCAGGACCAGGGTGTCCCCCAGCTCTGTGGGGGACTTCACCCAAAGCCAGCAGCCCCCAACCCCATTATCTGCAATAAGCCAGTGAAGAGCAGCGGGACTCACGTTGCCAATCTCAAAGTTCTGCCTCATGAGGAGGTACAGGGAGGCACTGGCGTGGGACCTGATGGTGTTGACGCTGCTGCTGCAGTGCCTCAGGAGCCTCAGGCACAGGTCTGCACACTGCTCTGTCTCCTCCTCAAACAGCAGCTCAGGGAACTGGAAAACAGCAGGGGAGGAAATGTGCTGGGACAGGCAGGAATGAGCACTCAGACAAACAGGCAGCAGCGAGGGTGCACTGCAATGAGAGGGAGCCCAACCCCCCTCTTCTGAAGGGAATGATGCTCATTTCGATCACTTTACAGTAAGGCAAAACTGGCAACACTGGAAGGCAACTCATTTTACCTCCCCCTCCAACTTGCTCCTACATCTACACCCTCACACTGATTTACAACACTCCCAAAATCTGAGGCTTACAACTTTGAGCTTCTCCCTGTACATCTGGAGAATGTATGGAGAATGTTTCTGGGAAATTTGTTTCCCAGAAACTGGGAAACAAATCCATTTAAAGTGAGATCTGTACAGCTTGAACCCCACCTGTGCCTTGAGCTCCCCACTGAGCAGGTGCCTCTTCCCACTCAGTGCCAGCCAGCAGGAACCCACATCCCATCCAGGGTGTGTGAGCTGCACTTTTTGGTGCAGCCAAGCCCACAGTGCAGAAATGCAGGTACTGCTCATGAAAACCAGGCCAGGCTGAAAATTCATACTGCCCAAAATAGTAATTGCTTGGGGAAGTGACCCTTTCCAAAGGAAGAAACAGCGCCTTCCTCCCTCAGTGCTGCTCAGGGTGGATTTCTGCTCCCACAGGGGATTCACCTTTGAGACCAAAGCTCTCTGTGTGGCAAAGCAGTGCTGGAGGTAAAGGGCACTTTGGTTGCAGGCCATGCTGTGCAGCAGCACCTTGAGCACCCCGCCGAGGATGCTCTCCTTGGACTCCGTCACGGACACGGTCTGCAAAGGGACACCAAGACTCCATGAGAAAATGGAAAACCAAGACTCCATGAGAAAAATGGGAACCAAGACTCCACAAGAAAAATGGGAAACCAAGATTCCATGAGAAAATGGAAAACCAAGACTCCATGAGAAAAATGAACCTCCTGTGTTCCTGTCCATGTGGGAGAGAGCAAATAGCTCAGATCAAAAGCCCTTTGCAAGAGGAAATTACCCATTTAGCTGGGCCTGCCAAACAGCCCCGTTCTGAGGCAACCCCCAGGTGAGGAACACCTGATCCTTGGATAAATCAGGTGGAATTGGGGATACTTTGTCCTCAGTGAGGCTCTGACTTTTGGGGAAATTGTTCTGCTAGAGGGAAAGCCCACAGTTCCCTCAGCACTGAGGCAGTTTTGTTTAACAAAGTGCTGCCTGGCCAGGTGACTGTAATGCCATTACATCTCCATTTTCTTATCAGCCTCACCTGTACAACTATCTCTAGAGTATCCAAAATTATCAGGTTGGCTTCTGTTGCAAGATTCCCATCGATGAGTGCTTCATGTTCTATCTCTGCCCTTGACCTGATCAGGGAAAACAAACAAGTAAAATTACTTCCTGATTAAGGAACAGACCTACATATTTTCCAGTCAAAAATGTTCTCTCACGAGCAGAAAACTCCCAGTTACAGTTTGTATATTTATCACTGGACAACACCACAAAGATATTTCAATGCACCCCCTGAGAGGACAGGAAGGAAAACTCATTTTTTTACAATTACAGACTTACAGAGGCTTCACGATCATCATGCTTGGAGAGCTCACACTGCTCTCTGACACTTCACTACTCTCCCAGGAACACAACAACAGTTTAGAAGCCCAGTCCAAGCCCAAAGTGGCTCAGCAGCATCGTTAGGCATGCGACAGCACAACCAGGAACAGGACGTGTGGCTTTATGCTGTGGACACACGGTGGTGCTACACGAGCTGGGAACCTGCACTCCCACTGGGAGCAGCACAGTGCAGCCTGCCAGGCTGCAATCTTATCTCTCCAAGCTACACTGCATGTAATCCTTGAAGCACAACTTCCTCTCTCAGCTGAAGGATACGGTTTTTGCTGTTCCATGCCAGGCACTCACTTTCCTGGAAAGCCTTGCAAAGTCCAGACACCCACTCACACTTGTGGCTCCAGGAATTCAGCACAACCAGCCCCTTCCAGTGGCACCAGCTGCACTGGGCAGAGATCCAGGGTGTACTCAAAGAGCCCCACCCTGGCCTGCCCTGCCGTAGGTGCCATCCCTGACAGACTCCTGCCAGGCCAAATCCCAGCAAGAGGGTGACCAAAATCCCGGAAAAACACACAGAAAGAGGGAGAAACTATCTGTCTCTTGAAGCTGTATTGCAGCAGCCCTTCCCTGCCACACTCCACATGCTCTGGGAGCTGGCTCACACCTCCAACATCTCCAGGACTGGAAGTTTTGGGACCTGGCCCCACATAAAATAATACCATCTGCATAAAAAGACAGCAGCTGCAAGCTGTGCACTGCCCTTGGAGTGAAAAGTCTTGTTTATAGGGTTTCAAAGGGCCAGGCTCTACCTACACACACAGGACACAGCAGACCCAGTCACAGCAAGCAGGGGTTAGAAAGCAGTTTTATCTAAGCAGCTCATTTTGTGAGGTAAGACACCATCCTTTGACCATCAAGGAATTCCAGAGCTGTTAAATGTGTACTTGAGGTCCTTCTGGGAAGGACAGGACTCAGACCCAGTGTTGGCAGTGAACTGCTGAGTCTTTCAGGCCAAATTCTAAGCTGGTGTGATTCTGGAATTTATATCTGCATCACTTCAGGGTAAAATACCCTGGTCATTTGGCTTTCCCAATGACTCAACAGGACTGGAGCCTTGGACAAAAAGCCATTACTTGTCATAAGGAGAAATTACATTTTTGTGTGGGACAAAACAACTAAAGGCTGTGAAGAATTGCTTTCTATTCCAAGAGGAGCCAATGTCTGCAAGGATAAAATTTGGCCTGATCTCCATCTGGGTCTGAGGACCCCACTCCTCAGTTTCTTCAGAACTTCACCTGGGCTGAGGTTGCTTCCCTAGGGAAGGAACAATTCTTTTGCTGGGAGGATGGAGACTGCAGGTTGCAATTTAAAGAGACAGAAAACGTGCACAGCAAAGCCCAAACGCAACTCCTGAGCCCTCTGGATTAAACCACACCAAGAGAGGGAATTTTCAAGGAAATGGGTGTAATAAGCCAAAAGAGCTCATTCCAGTCAGTTGCACACATACACACTGAGAAGTTCTGCCAAGCATCACAAACAATGCTGTGATGATTGAGTCTGCAGATGTACAAAATGGCAATTTATAAGAACTGCACACCAATGCTACAGTACCTGGCTGGTTTGTGGCTTCTAAAAGCACAGCACATGTGGAAAAACAATCAAAGTGATGGATTAGGACAGGAAAGGAAAGCGAGCTTTGAGAACTCCAGAATGCTCTTATGGAATAAAGGAAATATGACATGAGATACAAATGCTATCTGTGGAAACTCTTAATGGATCTTTCCTCTAAATTACAGCTTAGGGCAGGGTTTTAAGACAGTAATGGATTGTATAAATCTCTTTAAATCTGATTTGGGAGTCTAAGGAAATAAGGGACAGCAGAAAGGCAAGGAGTTGGGAGGGCAGTGTTGGAGTAAAAGCTATTTGCTTTTTTGGTTTTTGCAATGTTAGCCCTGTGCATCTGAGGGCTCAAAGCTGCTGGCACAAGGGCTGAGTGGCTGCTGGCAGTGACCTTCTGAGGGGAGGGGGACCCTGCTCTCACAGGCCTGGCACAGGGGTAGAGCAGAAGGATAAGGCAGAGTTACTTGTCAAGCTTCTCTGTGTTCTGCCGCCAGTGAGTCATATCCTTTCTCCATCTCAGATTCTCTTGACTTCCAAAGGCACTCCCAGAAGGGCTCCTCTCTGCAGGGTAACAGCAAAACAACAGCAGTCAGCTGATGCTCACTTCAGCTGCACGAGCAGCAGCTCCAGATCTGCTCACAAGTGGCAGGAGGCAACAAAGATGATTTTCTAGAGCCTGAGGCTCTGTGGCACTCACCCAGGATGGTTACATGGCCCTAATTCTGTCACTGCTGAGTGGCACAAGACACTGCAGAGAGGCAGCTGAGACACTCACTGGTGAGAGGAGTCCCTCTCTTGGACTGTACAAGGAGCCTGAGTGTGCCAACCAACCCTCAGCATTCCAACACTGCTGTGCTCGACTGGCACCCAGGAATGTTCTCAAGGTGGTGCCACCCCCCTTTCCCACCTGACAATCTTTTATTCTCATTGCTGGGAGGGCAGGGGAATTTCAAGTAATAAAAGTAATCTGGCCACATTAAGAAAAAAATCAAGGTTCCTATCTCTGAAGTGATTCCTTAATTATGAGTCTAAACTATTTTCCACCTTAGCCCGCAAGGACAGGCTTGTGTGGCAGAGGAGACAAAACCACAGCTCTGATGCTTGTCCTAACCCCTGGGCCACCCTTTGAATTTTGAGTATTCCTAAAAATTACTCTGTTTTACAAACTGTAGAAATCACCAGAAGGTGCCTGTTAGCCCAACTACAGCTCCTTCAAGTCTCCTTAAGTCAGCAGAAACATCCAGGCATTTTCAGAGCTGTCAGAGCAAGATCAGGTAGTTTGTTTTCCTCTCTGATCCTTGAACAGGACACTCTAGAAGACGCTACACAGAAAAAAACTAAGGCAAGAACACCCCATAAATGAGATGTGATCTCACTTAAAAAGACAATCAAGTAGCACACAAAGTCTCTGCAATTTAGCAGAGGTGTAGAGATTTTGCAGAGCCAGGGAAGGATGCTGCAAACAACTTTCCTAAGGGACTCTGTATCCCACACCACAGATGGGTGCAAATAATTTTTAGGGATGTGAGGAGCAGCTTTTGGTAAAAAGGGGATAGCACAGAGGACTCCTTTACTTACCCAGCTGTCCTCTACTTCTTCGGACCATTTCCTGCCTTGCTCCTATGCTGCCCAAAATTGCTTCTTCAAGTTTGGCTCTCATGTCTTTTGACTTCTTAAATGTCAGACTGTTCATTCTTTCAAACACTTTCTTGCCCTGCAAATTCCAAACAAAACCATGAGGGAAGATTCTTTCAATTGGGGATATTTGCTAAGAGATAACAACTCAAAATATCTGAAGACATGCAGTAAGAAAGGAATACAGATTAAGCTGGTAGGTAGATAAAACACTCAAATTCCAGCATTGCTATAGAAAACTCTCTTTTCAAAGTGGCACTGCAGCAGTTCCCAGATGAGGGGCAAGCAGCACAAACTGCTTGAGAAGTGGAACAAAGCACAGACACTCACATGGCTGGGAAGTAAACATGGGAAAAACCTGGCCTTGGGACTGTGAATACAGGAAATACTTTGGAGAGAGCAGGAAATGCCTTTCTGCAGTCGTGTAAAGGATGGGAACATAAAGGTCCTCAGCAGGGCCCAGGAGGGACTCCAGGGGGTTCCAGCTTGGCAGTACCTTGTACTCAAAGCAGGAGACACAGAGATAGAGCAGGTCCAGCAGGCGGTTGAGCTGCAGCACTGACAGGTCAGTGAACCACTTCTGCAGGACACTCTCGTCCGCGTTCTTCAGCACCCAGAGCAGGCAGATGAGGAGGCTGCGGCTGGACTCTGTTGAGAAGGTGGAGTGCTGCCTGCCACTCTGAAACACATTCCAATCACCACAGAGTGAGTTTCTTCCCTTGAGGTAACCGTAAAACCCTCAGCAGCTTAGGGGTTAAGCAGAAGGGCTGCATGTTATCTCATGCATCTATCAGTCTCACTGAGAGTGCACCTAAATCCCAGCAAAATGGGGTCGTGGTCCTGGAGTAAAGGCAAGACAAGGCAGAAATGGGAGGCTCTGCCTGCCAGCAGAATCAGGATTCCCTCTCTGTGCAGAGAACACAGAAAATGGCCTCTCCTTGTCCTCAGCCAGGTGGAGTTTACCTGGGGTAGAATTTGTTCTTAAGATTTAAAGCTCATAGTGACTACTGCACTTCACAGAGCTTTTTAAAGATTGTTTCAGAACAGAAGAATCTTAATCAGGAAAGAGAATTCTCCCACTTTATGAAGTTTGTTGATTCCTATCCTTCCTTGGCATTTTCTTATGCCCCTCTGATACACACACAGCAACATGCAAACATGGTTTGTCCCCTTGCTGCCCCTCCGGACACCCAACTACAAACTGATGTGGGCCCCCACAGAACCTGCTGAGTATTTGCTGGTTGACACAGTCTGAGGGTCAGGAAATGGGGAGAGAGGGATTTGTACCGAAGAAGGGAGCAGGAAACTGCTGGGCCTGGTGAGCTGGGGGACAGAAGTCCCTGCAATGGCCATGGCCACTGTCTGGTTGATCATGCTGCCACCCTCGCTCTCGTAATCGTCCACGGCGACACAACTCGGCCTCCCCCGCTGGTTGTGACTCTCTGCAGAGAAACACAGGACTTTAGTCAAGCCCCAAATCAAGGCTTCACCCTCCAGACTCCATCCATAGTGCTGGTCTCACTGAGCTGGGAATGCAAACTGAAAATCATCCCACTCGAGGGGTCCTGCAAAGAACAGGACAACGATTTGAGGCCATGAAAGCAAAGAAAGCGATTCCCAAATGCAGCCTCACAACCTGAAACCTTTCTAACAACAGACCTTTCGTCCCTTTGAATACTCCAAATCCCTTCTTGCAGCTTTATTGTGTCATGAAACTCAGAGGATGTAGAAGAAAACTGTAAATTCCAAACTATTCCTGACTGGATTCCCTGCCCCAGTTTGAAATAACCTGTGCTGGTCTTTGGGACACTTTGCAAAGCACCCCTGAAAATGAACTGCTGCTGGTGCACATGATAGGAGGAAGAAGAGGAATTCTGTTTATCCTTTGGAATTAGGAACTCTGCTTATCCTTTGTATTTAGGGACTCTGGTACAGTGTGAGGGGTGACTTTTTAAGCAGATCAGAGACATAGATGGAAGGTGGCTCTGCATTTACATCAGCCAGTGGGATGTAAACTAAAATGCACTGCTTGTTTTTTATTTCATGCCAACAAGTGGGCAAATGCTTGAGTGTTAACAGGCACTGAAGGCACATTTTGCAAGTGAAAACAAACATGAAAAAACGTCAAAATCGCATTTCAAAAACAACCCCGTCCAATAGCGAAGGCGTTCATAATTCAATTTATAACCCAAACACCCAAGTCTGGTGAGAAGCCAGCCAAGGCAGAGAATATTGAATACCTGTGAAGTCATAGAGCTGAGGCACAGTTTCCATAATCACGCCGATCAGAGGTAGATACAGCATTGCCACCCGGGCCTTTACCTGGGGGTCAGCGTACCGCGGGTCCGAGTCGTGGCTGGACAGCAGGTTGTGTACCATGTTGATGACCTTCTTATGCAATCCAAATAAACTGTTAAAAGACAGTTGGGTCATGCACATTAGTTAATATCTTCAAAGCAAACTCTCTTTTGTTACTAAAGGGCTTCTAAAAGGAAAAAAAAAAAATCCCATTTTTTATTTTTAACTTCTTGCGAACTGCCGTTGCATGGGTTTTTTTGATCTCCCATGGATTTTACAGATGGTTGGCTGGTTTTTCACTGTGCCTTGTAAAATAGGCAAAAATATCTCATGGAATGGACACTCAGTATAACGTGAACACTCTCATATATTCCATTAAAAACCCCCAAAGTCCCAGCTACTACTATGCTGAAGCATTGGATCTACTAAAAAGTCTTAGAAAAACGTAGGGGATTTGGAAAACAGGGAGAGAAACTTGAGAGGACAGTGGGTTTAGTAAAACTATTCATTGTATTATTTTTTTGTTGCTATTTAACACCATTTACACAGAGACAAACCCTCCTAAACCAGAACATTGCTTTAATCAAATGACTAGGAAGCTTCTGCTTCAGCTTCCCACCCTACCCCATGCAATTACTGAACCAAAACAGGAGACTACACATCCATAATTCTGAATAAAAAGTGGCAAAGACATGAAGGGATAGAAGGAAAAATAGCCAAAATGGCTTGTGTCATTATTCAGATGCAAACACTGGCAGAGCCCTTCTATAGAGCACCACGTGTGACCCTCCTTGAAACACAAAAACTCCCCTGAATCTCTCAAGGACTCTGCTCCTTTCAATCCCCTCAGCCACCACGCAGAGGCAAAACTCTCCCAGAGCAAATAGCAGGCTCTCTCTGCAGCTATTTGCTTCTGTAGGCAAACCAGCCAAGAAGACACTTTACCCCATGCATGAAGCAGCCAAGGAAGCTCAGACATTAGGCAGTAGCAAAACATAAGCTGCAATGTTCAGACCTGAGGTATTAAAACAAGTGCTGAATTTCAGGCAGTATCCACTTTACCTGAAAAGTAGAGGTGAGTTCTGGTTAAAAAGAGGCTTTGACTGGATTTTTGGGGGTTTGAGGTTGACTATAAGGCAGCAGTATAGCTTGGGAGGACATCAGCTATTGGAGCTGCAGGTCCTCCCTGTGGCTTTTAATCAAGACATAATGAGATCCTACAAATGCTTGTTTGTGCAATTAAGTAAGAACCTTAACAACTAGGAAGGAAATGCTTATTTAAGTGACTGGTTCCTTCAGATTAAGGATAAAGGAAAGTCTTTGTACTATTTTGAAGGAGTGGCACCTAAAAGGTGTTTTAAAAAATTCAAGGAAAACTATCCCACAGGCCATAAAACTGCAGATAGGGAAAACATCCAAGCAATGCTGCATAATTCCAACCTAGGGATCCATGGATTTCTTTGTCACTTTCCCAGAGCTGGGTGGGCACTGTGGTGGATCAGACCCTGGTGGAGAGGAGGAAATGCAGCCCTCTGCTCTTCCTGCCTGATAAGGCAGAGAATCAATCTCACCTCCCTCCCTCCTCTCCCTTATCTCAGCCCTGGCCTGGATTTCTGTCAACACCACCCACACTTGTGCAAAACCAACTCTGGCACTGAAATCTGAGGGCTGAATTCTGATTTTCTCACTTCTGGCCTGCACCCTCAGCCAAGATGGGCAGCATGGGTGTTGTGTGTGATGGCCAGAGCACCCCTGCAGTGTTTGCAGAGACAACTGTGCAGGACCCAGCAGCTGGGACTGTCACGCTCAGCTGGATCCCTTCCCCTGCACGCTTTGTTTGTCCCGTTTTTCAGGCTGCAGGTGCTCTGCAGGGCTGCTCTGTACCCTGTCACGCTGAGGGATGTATCCAACACACACCTCTGGGCACAAAGGAGATGACTCCTTCTCTTGTCCAATTCAATCCAAATAGTTCTTATAAAATGAGCTAAAACTAAACATATCCTGATAATGGAGCAAAAAGAGCAAGGACAGAACACATTTAAAGCTCTGGGTTATCTATCAAGGCTTAAAGCAGGTCTCTTAACACAATCAGCAACTAGATTAACATCCCTTTCCACTCCTGCTGCAGGATAATGAACTGGGAACAATTCTGAGTTTCTTCCAGTGCTGCCCACAATATTTTATGGAAGGCAAGTGTGAACTCTCTTCTGGTGATCATGTGTGACTGTTAAAAGTCTTCACAGCAAGGGAAGACAAGATCTGAACACACTCGGTTTACTTTATCTGAAAGATCTACCAAGAGAAATGCAGAGGGTTTTGAGCTTGAGAAATCAACAAACCTCAAACTCCCGGTTTTTCTGGAAAACGGTAAAAAAGTAAATGTTTTACAGGTATACATTTGCCCCCAAATTCAGGAGCTTGGATCAAAATGATCTTCAGAGCTAACTGGTACCAGGAGCCTTTTTCTGGCTAGACAAGGTTTGAGAGAGGAGCTGTGTCCCCAGTGGACACCAGCAAGCTCCTCTGTGCAGAAATTACCATCCTGGGCCAGGCTTAAGGGCTTGGTTGGCAGGTGGAGAACAGAAAGTTTGTGAAGAACAAGGGCAGAGTCAGAGACAGGGCCTGATTTCTAACCAGTGAGCAGGATGCTCCTCTGGCACAAAAAGGATTTCTGCAGACAGCACATATGGGTAAAGATTTGCTGCTTTTTCCATTTCAGGACAAACAAATGGGACTGCAGTGTGTTATGTATATATACAGGAAAATATTCCAGTTTATGGCATCACTTTCTTCTCCAAGAGGAAACAGAATGAATGTTTAACTCCAGAGACCTCTTGGCAAAGGGGCAGAATTAACCATGAATCATCAGCATTTGTTGACTCGGCCGATATTTCTGAGTCCACCTTGAGAAAAATGTCTGTGAGGGAACTCAAGACTGTGGAAGCAATCAATAATTTCCATTGCAACCCATTTTAAAGAGGCAAGGCAGAAGACAGCCCTAAATAACACAAGGAACAGACTGGATGTCAGGACTACAGCAGAAAATTATTTGCTGCACAAGCCAGGCGAGTCACTGACAAACTCTGCATGCTTGACTCTATTTGTCTATTTGTGTAACCCACAGGGGCCTCATCAATGCGCAATTTACAGTTAAAAAGAGCTGTGAGAACCACTGGCAAAATATATTGTAACATTTAAAACTACCAGCAAGACAGGCTTCCTAAATGTTGGAAATTATTTTCCTGTTACATTTGAGAAAAGCTATTTTCCTTTCAGAGCTCCAGCAGTGCCCCTGTGGCATCTGGGGGCTCCAGCAGGAACCTCTTTCCCTCTTCTCAGCTGGAAAAATGTGACTGAAATCAGGTTTACAGAGTCTGGGATAAGGAAGAAACAGAAGGGGCAAGAAGAAAGAAGATTCTTCAATCACTGTTTTCTTATCATAGCTTACTAATTTATATAAATTCTGGCCATGCCAGGACTTTCTTTGCATCCATCATTTGCTTGGAATTACAGAAAGCTCTTTGAAAAACAAAACTTTGTGAAGATTTACCCTTCTGCATCAGGATCTAGAATGACAGCCAGTTCTGTGAGCACCAGCCCGGCCAGGTAATGCTGCTGGCGGAAAGGCACAGACAACTCAAACATATTTGCAATCTTCTGGTCTTGGACATTGGTGGAGAACCCAGAACTCTGAAAAAATCAAGTTTCAGAAGCTGCATCATGAAAAAAGTCAAAGCTTAGGTAATACATAAGAAGCAGTTTTCAGAATTAAAGACAACCTCATGCCTTTTCCCTTTTTTGTTTGGATCAAGGCACATCTACACTTAAATTCCATCCCAGCTCAGTAACCCTTCCATTAATTCTGTTTGTTATTATTGTCTTCCCCTGTTAGGAAAATTAAACCAAATAACCTTTAAAAGTGGATTGGTTAAAAGATGCTCTTATTCACATTGAAGAAGGCTTTGATTGATTTAGTTAATGTGATTTTGCAACTAATTAATCCACTTGAATGACACACTAATTCAAATTACTTTTTCTGAGCAGGCCAGGACTAAGCTGCAGGGAGCTCAGAAATCCCTTGTGTTGCCAGAAAAGGGCAACTGGACAAAGTATTTTCCTTTATTACTTATTTGTGTTTGCCCAATACAAGAGGGGACCAGATCCCTAAGGACAGTGTATGGTCACTACCAGGAGAGGGATATGGGCACTCTTTTCTCATCAATAAAAGATCAAAAGAAATCAGAACCTCTGTGGCAGGAAAAACTATTTTCTAACTAAACACTTCCAAAAATATTAGCAAGGGGGATTGAAGATACAATAATACAACTGCCTCAGAGGATTTCATTCTCAGCTCCAAGCTCAACTTGTATTTCCCAAATTTCTCAGTACCTGGGAAGTGGCTGAAGACACAGATGGTGATGGAGATGCAGGTGGTGTCAGCAAGCTGCAGGGTAAATTCAAGGTGACATAGTGCTCGTGGCTGCAAATGATGCGCAGGAAGTCCAGCTTCAGAGATGCCAGGTTGCTTGGATTTGTTAAGGAATACACCTTTGAAGACACCTGGAAAATCCAGCCCACAGCATTGCAGTCAGCACCAAAAGAGTGTAACTGCAAGGTGAGCCCTCCTGGCCCACCCAAAATCACTCCCAAAGCAAGAACTGGAAAGCTTGGTGTCATTAAATGGTCACACCCATGTCCACAGCACTTTTTTGTGCCAGAAATTCAGTCCCTGATGTGCAGGAGCCACATACATCCTAGACATATCTCTCAATCCAAAATCTATACACCAGTTGTATTTAAATAACCAAATGAAGAACTGTAGACTTCACCTGTTGGGGGCTAGAACAAGATGATCTTTAAGGTCCTTTCCAATCCAAACCATTCTTTGATTCTGTAATTCCCACATCCTATTGATTTTAGCAGGGAGTTGTGAGTACCCCAGTGTGATGCACTAACAGCTCCAAGATGCAGGTTGGTTTTTATACATGTATCTTTTATATATAAAAATACAATTAATGACACATAATATATGTAATATACAGCAGGCAGCTTAAAATCTTAAATGCTCTTGCTGTTCTTCTGCCCCTTACAGAAAATGTTTTAGACTCTAAAGGGAAAATGAGTCCATGCTTAGTCCCACTTCTCACTGATCCTTTATCTCCTCTGTACACAGCGTCAGAATGGATGTTTGTAGTCAAACAAAACTTTGTGGTTCAGGGTGATTTCCCTGTTACACTCAAATGAGGTGCCCTCCTTATGGGGAAGGACACCCTGCATGCCCCAAAGGACAGAAGAGGAGCTCAGTGATCAATATGATCACCCAGGGTCACCGTGTCCTTAAGAGACCATGACAGTCTGAGCTCCCTCACAGAACCTCCCACTAATTTTTGATTCAATTACTCTGAACGTGGTGAGCAGAGGGAATATTTCTGCCTTCCTGCTGCACGTCCATTTACTCCAGGGAGTGACTCCTAATTAACAGTTAAGAGTGTAATCAGAGAGGCGTAAACCCTAAATCACCTCTGAGAATGTCTTGCTCTAAGAAGACCTGAACTATGTCCATATTTTACTGTCTGTCCAGAGAAATCTAACAGTAGCAGGCTCTGCCACGGCTCAGTTAAGCCACAATGTTTATCTGCAATCACCTGTTTGTAGCAGGTCTTAATAAGAGCAAAAACAAATCCTCTGTCCATGATGGACAACAAATCATTGAGGAAAAACGCGAGACTGGTGTTGAGCCGCTCCACCATTTCCGTGTCCTGGAGAGAAGGAAGAGAAAACCAGGAAGCAGATTAAGAACACAGTGTGTTTTCAAGCAAACAAGAGGCAGGAGGGCTGGTGGCCGAGCTGGGCTCAGTGTAATTGTTTGCCATCACCTTCTGGAAGCGGGAGACTATATCACCAGCAATTGTGCTGACCAGTGCAGACACGTCATCCATGAAGCGCTCCGGGAAACGATTCTTCCTCGCCGCATCCAGTTTGTCAGCAAAATACAAATGATGCACCATGCTCTTCACCTATGGGGATATAAATTACAGCAGAGCCACTTGCAGCTGTTGCTGGTTCTGTTTGAAAGCAGGGGCTGGGAGATATCAGGGAGGTGTTTGCTCACCATCAGCTCGAAGAAGAACCAGGCCTGCTGCAGGGCCGCCTCCCGCACGCTCCCGCTGCACACAACCCACTGCAGGGCCAGCTCCTCGTGGAAAAGCTACAGAGTCAAACCCAGAGTCAGCCCGAGCCTCCAGAGCAGCTCCCAACACAGCCCCCATGAGAAATGTCAGCACGGTCCGTGGCAAGTATGGCAAACAATGAGTTAAGCAAACTAAATAACTGAGGACATGACAGCAGCGGTGGCATCCCATAAAGAAATCCCCAGCTAACAATGAGGGATGAGGTTATGACATGTGATGTGAGAAACGTTTCACAGCATCTCGCTCCAGGATTGAATCTCAAGCGTCAAAAGAATTTTCTGCCCACCCCCAAGAAATAATAATTTTAAAAAAAGGTTGGTGCTTAAATTAGTTTAGTTTTAAAAGTCTACCTTTCTGCCTGGTCTGATTTTTGCAGGAAAAAGGAGTAAAAAGTGGATATATAAAGTGATTTGTACAAAAATGTATATTTACTGTGAGAAAGGACTTAAACAGTAAGAAAGAAACACGGGGCTCAAACAGCTCTTGGATTTCTTTTCTCGGAAAGGAACAACCCACAGACTGACGGTGGCAGTGGCCACATTTTCTTTACACAAAATCTCTGGCATTTTGCCTTTCTGACATTGTTTACAAGGTCCTCATTTCCTCTAAGGGAGTTCACTTTCAAAGTGACTCCCATTCCCTTTCTGGAGTCTCTCTGGATTAACACCTTGATAAGTGAGCTCAGCATGCTGAGCCATCCAATACATTTTCATTTTGCACACAAAATGCATCATTTACGTGTCTAGACAGTGCTATTCATATTTTTTGAAAGCCAGTAATAAACTGGCCTCAAACACTATGGCCATTAAATCAGACAAGCAACTCCTGATCATTTAATTCTTCCCAATTCAACTTCAAATACTTCACATTCCCTACAGCCTGGATATTCAGAGGTGTTAAGCACCAGCAGTTTCTAATGACCTCGGGGGGGAAAAAAATAATCAGGCTATAAATAAAAGAATAAATTGCATCATGTTTTCAGAATGACTTGACCTCCCTGCCCCACAATATCAATTGTCTCCACTGAAATCTACCTTTTTGGTTGGTAATCGTCCTGTTAATGTTTGTAAGAAACTTGACGTCTCAGTGTGCGAAGACATACGATTACAACTTCGATCCGTAGCCTACGGAGTGGAGATGAATGAATGATGACAGGACATTAAAGTTTGCCGTGGATGGGTTTTGCAGCTCAAGGACAAAGAACGTTTACAAAAATACTCTTCCAACTGTAGGGTTTTTACAGTTTTTTTAAGCATTCTCAAACTCTTAGGCATTTACAGATTGGGTCTAAACAAAACGACAGCAATTCTGATCGGTTTTAAGACATATAGGTTACTTAAAGGACTGCATGTTCTGATGTACAAAGACAATGCTGCAAAGCATGAAACTTTTCCATCGTTGCATTTTATCAACATGCACAGGTAATATCTGGAATTTCAGCCCATACCTCTCAATCCACAGAGGCTAAGCGTGGGGGGATGTACCCACAGCCACGGGCAAGGGGAAAATCACTCAAGTTCTGCTTCTGATGGAAATAATTTGCCACGAGAGCAAGTAAACTTGAACTGTATTTTGGGAAGGCTGATAAACTGGGAAGGAGGAGCAGTTGAGAGGTATGTTCAAGGCAACCATGCAGTGGAGAGCAGCAGGCAATAGGGGCTAAATAAACTCTTCCTGACTGAAGCTGCTGTAAAGTTTTCATACTTTGCAACACAGAACAATACAATTGGCCCTGGCAAATCACTGCCTCCAGCACTCAAATGGACATGTTTTAAGAGAGAATTTCATATGTGGCAATCAATTTGGGTTCACAATATTCCACTCAAACAAGTCATGAAGGATTACTGGACGATGAGTACTAAATGCTTGATGAGAATGGCAAAATGGCTCACGACATTGAAAGGAATGGCAAACATGGACAAAACTATGAAGCTGTGATTAATGTTCCCACTTAGAAATGTGCTCCACCTGAAGCTGAAACTAGTGTGAGAGAAAGAGAAAAAAAAGAAAACAAAAGCAGTCACAGCATTTACATTTCACAGACCAGCAACCACTGAAATGAAAGGAGGGGACACGCTCACGCGATCGGAGGTTTTTCATGCAGTGTGGTGGGGTGGTGGGGGAGAAGATGAGAATTCATAAAATCAAACTGAAAAGTTTTCAAATAAACAATTACAAAAAAAAATAAATAAAAGAAACCATCAAAAATGGAATATGCACTGAAAGGAAGATATTCTACAGGGAAACATCACAGAAAACAAAGGCAGAAAAACCTCTACGGAAGACACCACCTGTGTTGACTCTGCACTTGGGCTGGGGTTGGATCCCCATGGGGCTGCTTTTGGACCACCAGTGTTTACCCAGGAATTGGAGCGGTCCAAGCCCTGGGCATGTGACAGAAAGCAGTTGGGAAAGGAAAGAAATATTACATGTTGCATGCCATACAGTAGTCAAAGTTCAGTCCTTACAAGCAATCAAAGTGGGTACACTGCAAACACATCAGCACTTAGAACCTGAGTTCTCAGGTGCCTGTCGAGACATCGAGTCCAGAGTATTATTTTATATCTCACATAGATACAGAACATTAATCCTGTCAACAGCTCTGGTCTGGCCTGTCCTGTCTGGAATGCTTGACACCCAAAAACTCTCCTCCTCCTGAAAAATCCCACTTGTCTTTAGCTCAGTTTAAACCCACTCCCATGGAGCCAGGTGAGATTTACACTGTGACAGAGGAAAACTGGTGCTGACATGTGAGGATGCTCTCTGAGGTTTCCAGCACCTTCAGGTTAGCCTGGATTTCATAAGCTCTACAATTCTTACAGAAATTCTGAGAAACTGAAGAGGCTGACTGTCAATCCTCACAGGGTTCCCTGCTTATGGAATGAAAGACCAGCACTGCTGGCAGAATAACCTTTGGACAGGATTTCACATGGACACTCGGGCATGGGAGAGGAAAGAGCACGTACCTTTTCTGGAACCAATCTGTTTTGCCAAGCAAAACATTTGAAAAACCATCCTGCTTTTCAAAAGCTCAATCTAGCCTGTACTCCAAATTCTACTGCAATGGATCATTTTGGCAAAATTACTGTGGATCCCTCCTCTCTCTTCTCTCTTCTCCTCGAGATACTTAGGAAGAAGGAAAAATTTAAACTTGTGCTGTCACCCAGGCTGCTCCCAAATCAGGAACAGTCAGGGGGATGGAGTGGACTTCCCTGGGTCCCAGGAAGCAGCTCTGATATACACAATTCCTTATAAATACCACGCATCGATTTTGACAACCCTCACCTGAGCGAGAGCTTTCATCCTCATTTCTGTGCCGACTTAGGGCTTTTTCCCAATATACAAAGCAAAGGTGCAGCCCATTTCATCCCAGTGATCAGCATCAGCTACAAAGTCCACCAAGCCAAATCATCTATTTCTCTCAGCAAACTAAAATCCACCTCAAGGTTGAACCTGGCGTGAGAGCTGTAACCTGGGATTCAAACCATTAATCCACCAAGCTCCTTGAAGCAGTGCTGTAATTTTGCGTAAGATGTCCAATAAAAAAAATACTGAGCACATAAGGAGAGTGTTTTAATCTCAATTACTTTTTGGCAGGAATAAATCAAAGCCCTGTGCCCTGCTCAGCCCCATAAACATGCTTTGTTTTGCTCACAGTGATTTAAAGTCGAAAGGTCTTTGCAGAATGCTGAACTAAGCTCTTGTTTTGTAAAATCAGGTCTAATTTTGAAAATGCCTTTATCCCCCTCACATTTCTCTCTCAGGGTTTCCTAATCTTGTCTGAGGATAACAATTAAACACACACTGTGTTTGCAGAAGCAAAAGTAGTTTAGGAAAAATCTGAAAGGGAAGGATTATTTCCTCTTCAGAAAACAAAAAGAGTACAGGAGCTCCTTATTGCTTGGCAGAGTCACTCCAAAGTTCACAAAGCTGTTGTTAAATTCTGTGCTGCCCCTGGGGTTCAGCCTGCAGCTGGGTCTGTGCAGGAACATAACCCACATCTGTGCAAATCCACTGGCAGAGCGATGGAACTCCACAACATCTTCTGGGTTTTCCCCAGCACATCTCCAGCATTCCAGGATGACTTTAAACATGTCTTTTGAGACATTTAATAAATTTTCTTTAGTAGGGAATGAAATTTACATGGTTTCAATTCACAAATGATGGCAAAACAAGTAAACAGATTTAAGACCTCCTCTGCTGTGACAATAAACAGAAATCCTCCAAATCCTGTAAAGAGTTTTCAAAATGAAGTAAGAGGAGATAAGGGAGACTCAAGGGAAAAGGGAGACTTAAAGCACTTACACCAACCACACCCCTAAACACCTTACATTAGAATAAAAAATAACTCTAAACTCGACTTTGAAGACCTCCCTCAAACAACAAAAAAACCCACAATTTGAGTTGTTCTAAAGCAGAAAACTTCCTGTGACAGGGAAGCTGCACTTCAAATTAGAATCTATCTATTCCTTAAGCCATTACTTGGAGAAACAACAGGGATTTTTGCACCTTTTTACTCATGTCAGCATTTCAGAAAGTGTCTTACTTTTGTCTATTGATATTAAGAAACAGAAATAATAATACTCAACCAAAAGTCTGTATAGCCAGACTGAGGTTAATTCCTGATGCTCAGACTACCCTAAAGGAAACTTTTCCTTCAACAATTATCCACAGGACAGGTTTTCCTTTAAAACCTGGACTACACCTCTGGAAGAAAATCTCTCTTTATTTTGTACTGTGACATTATTCACCAAGCCAGCACACGTTAAACTTCTGATAGCCTGGGTAAATTCCATATGCACATCAGTGCCTGTGGCATTTCACAAAAGGTCAGGCTTGTTTAATTAGCAAGATACTGAAGTGGTCTTCAAAATATTTCAAGACTTCTAAGTCTAGACTTTGATGTAAGAAATAATCATTTGCCTACCCACAATTCTTCGTCCTCTTATTTGGTCAGCAAATGATGTCGTTATTAATTTAAAATTGGTAACCTCTTCCTCAAATTGTGTTTTTCTTACTCTTATAAAACCCAGCATCAGCCATGTCAAGCCTGTCTGGTCAGGGTGGTGGTTTTGGTAACAACCTTGCTCCCTAAACTTCCAAAGGAATTTAACAGTTCCCTGAAAGGGCTCAGGAATCCACCTGTGCTGGAAGAGTGAAAGGTCGTGGTGGGAAAAAGTCTCACCCTGATGAAGTTATCACAATTTGAAGAATAAAAAAAATAAAAATAAAAATTAGAAAAAAAAAAAAAAGAAAACCCCAAAGCAGCTTGGGCATGCCTCTCAAGGGAGGGAATTACCAACTTTGTCTTGGCTTTGTCTTGACTCATCCCACCTATTTTAGGCACAAAATGAAGGGCTCAGATTGGAACTGTGGTGGTTCTGTATAGTCAGAAGTCAGCAGGAGGAGATGGATTTATGATCCCTCAAAAGCCAGAGCACAGCTATGCTGGATACTCTGCACCCACACTGGAACATCACTTTCTGGGGAGGGCAGTCAGTGTGGGAGTCAGACCCTCTGTGCTCAGCTGGCCAGATTGCGCCTCTCACCAAACATCCCAAATCCTCTCTGGGCCACACAGAGGGCAGGAATATTCCTGCTGTGTGCAAGACACCCACTCTGGACACGAGGAGTAGAGAAACCTGAGCAGCTGAATGCAGAGGAGAGGAGGGAATCTGGAGTTGGGAGGGAAGAGCGGGATAAGAGGGTGCAAGGTTTGGGGAGACACAACAGAGCTGGGCTCAGGATTCGGCTGCTGGCCATGCAAAAAGTGAGGGGGAGACAAATCCAGAAGGACTCCTGCCCTCAGCTCCCACACTTGTGGAAACAGCACTCCAGGATGGCTCCAGAAGTCAGAAACATTTCCAAGCAACTGCTGGGAGAGGGCTGAGGAGGGGCTGGGACAAGCCCCAAGACAGGACAGGAGAGGACAGGAGAGGACAGGAGAGGACAGCCGTACCTTGGTGCCGATGATGGAGCGCACCTCGTCGTCGGGCGAGGTGGGGGTGCCGGAGATGTCGGGGTTGCTGTTGCTGAGGCTGCGCGAGCGGTTCAGGTTGAGGCTGGCGGGGCGCACGGCCGACCTGGCCATGGTGGCGTAGTGCACAGACCCCCCCAGGCCACCGGGACCTGCGGGGACGTCCGGTCAGTCCAGCCATCCTTTATCACCCAGAGCCCCTCAGGACACCCAGCCTTGCCTGGTCAGTCCGGTCATCCCTCACCCAGAGCCCCTCAGGACACCAGGCCTCTCCTGCCCCATCACTCTGGCCATCCCTCACGCAGACCCCCTCAGGACAGCCAAGCCTCCACTGCCTGGTCAGTCCAGCCATCACTCAACCCTCAGGACACCAGGCCTCTCCTGCCTGGTCAGTCTGGCCATCCTTTATCACCCAGAGCCCCTCAGGACAGCCAAGCCTCCCTTCCCTGGTCAGTCTGGCCGTCCTCCATCACCCAGAGCCCCTCAGGACAGCCAGTCTCCACTGCCTGGTCAGTCCAGCCATCCTTTATTATCCAGACCTCTCAGCTCTTTATTATCAGACACCCAGCTCTGCCTGGTCAGTTTGGCCATCCTTCACCCTCAGGACACCCAGGCCTCCCCTGCCTGGTCACTCTGGCCATCCTCCATCACCCAGACCTCCTCAGGACACCCAGCCCTGCCTGGTCACTCCAGCACAGGAATAAAAAACTGATTTTTATCCACTGGGAAGCAGGAGGCTCCCTGTGGGATGGTCTTTAGCTAACAGGATGTTTTGCAGATCTCATACTCAAACTGTGGGCACAGTTTTAGGTACAAAACCTCCCCAACACCTCTCAGAGCTTTCCCAGTCTCTGCATGAACATTCCTTCCAAAACTTGTTTTTTATGGCTGTCACTCACGCCACGTCTTTCCCATCCCTTGCTCTCAGCAAGTCTGGGATTAATTTGCTTCCCTCCTGCATCCAGACATGTGTTTTATAGTATTTTACACTCCTGCTTTAAATATATAATTTCTATATTTTATATGTATACATAAAAATAAAACCATGTTTATGTATATATGTAAGTATGTATATATATATACATACATGCATTAAAATATGTAAAATATTATATAAATAATAAATTTAATGAATTTAGGTTTTATTACTGGAATCAGCTCAACTTTGGTCATCAATTGCAAGTCTTTGTTTAATTGATGGATAATACACTTTGGATATCTATTCCATCCAGCCAGTGTTTAAACTTTTGTTGGGACTTGATTAAAGTATAAAAGTTCTTGTGAAGGGGACTGGGAAACATGACAGGCCAGGAGTGCATCACACCTGTCTCATAGAAAAAACCTTAAATCCCAGTTTTCTGCCATAATTCACAATCCTTCAGTAGTGACACTTATTTAAAATCATCAAATAATTGAATCTCTACACAACTAACAGTAATTAAACTCATTTTTAAGTGGCTACAGTGGCAAATTAATAACAGGGCCCTGCAGGGAAGCAGCCACACAGTTGGAGCTCAGGAGCCTCTGCCAGCAAGTGGCTTCTGCCTTCTTTTAACAAACTTGATATAAAATGAAAAAAAAAAACAAAACAAAGAGCTACCTGGTGATGGTGAGTTGGGATAGGTGTTGGGTAGGCGAAAAACATAATAAATATAGGAAGCAAGCAGGCTGTTCCTGCCATGCTGGTCCTGGTTGCCATCCAAATTCTTGTGAAGTCTGTTTATGATCGATGCCATCGCCTCAAAAGATGCTTGGCCCAGGTTCACTGAAAGCAAAAAGGGAAGAGTTTGGTTTAGACTGCAGCATTTAGGATTAGGGGAAATCCTAAATGTGCTCTTCATCCACCTCCTACAGGGTAAATGGTTGGGCTTCTCAAAGCCTAGCAAGCATTTCTCATCCCAAACTGAGCCTGGTGCTTGAACCAGGTCTGACCAGCCTGAGAGCAGGACAGCTGCTCCAGTGATCAGCTGCCACTTTCATTAATAATAAATTTAATGAATTTAGGCTCCATTTCTGGAACCAGCCCAACTTTCATCATCAGCTGCAATGGTAACAAGAGCAAGTTTTTGTTTAATTGATGGATAATACTCTTTGGATATTTAGCATGCTTTTCTCAGTTAATTATTTCCTCTATTTAAGCCTTAGCCAAAATACAAACTGTATTAAATTTCATTTTGTTGAGAGAAAACAGCTGCTCTGAAAATAAGCACAAAAAACTACACACAATCTGAAGTAGATATTCTAGAAAAATTAAGGATGAAGACAGTAGCTAGATAATGAAAATCTTATTTTAAATAAATCCAGTCATTAATGTCCATAATACTCCATATAAACCAACTAAACTAATACAGAACACTGAAAGAGTGAGAGAATATTAAAATATAAAATAAAAATGCAGGTAAATTATTTTGCAAAAAGATTAAATAAATAATTTATACAGCTAAGAAAATATTTTTAAAGTATTCTTAAAGTAGTCATAAATCCTTATATTCCACCATGTCCAAATTCAGGTTTCCTAACAAGAAAACAAAAATACAAAAAAAAAAAAAAAAAAAAAAACCCAACCAAACAAACAAAAACAAAACCAGCAAAACCTGCTATTTTAAAAATGGTAAAGATCTAATTCTGACTTAAACTTGAGATTTTTTGTACTGCCAGAGCTTAGCCCTTCACAGGGAGCAAAAGAAGGGATTATTCATGCTGGCAGTTATCAGTTCCACAACAGGAACATGCAGCATCTGTATTTTCCTACTTCATCTACTTCCAGATTTTCCAAGGTGACCAATAAGGCTGAAATCCTTACTTTCTATCAGGATGGAGACAGTTTAACAAGCTCCAGTGCTAAAAACATGCTGAGCATCCAGGAAAATCAGGCTCTTTTTCTTGTGGCTCAATTTGGACACCAAATTCCCAGTCCTCCTTAGAAGCTTTCCATTAAATATTAAAGATTGCTCCTGTGTATATCACCCCAGATCTGGATGCCAGCATGTTTTATCTGGGAGACACTTGGTATATTAGTGGCACTAAAATAAAGCATAAAAATGGACTTTTTTACTTCTACATAAATATGATAAAATTGGAAGTGTCAAACTTTCAGCTATGTAATTCTCTATAAAACTTAAATAAAATACCTATTTGGCCTGCAATGACAGGAGGTCTTACTACCAGAAGGATCAGTTTGTCAAGCAGGAGATGAAGAAATCGCACTACCGGCTCCAGTTGAGAGGAATTTAAAGCTGAAATGCTGCTCTTCAGTTCATTTTCCAGGTTGTTTTCCATAATTCTCATGTCTCCTATTCGCACAGGGAACATGTGCTCATCCAGAGCATGGACAAGTGCAAAGAACTTGTCGAGGTAAGGGTCCTACAACAAGCAAAAAGTCAATAATCAGCAAGAATCCCCAAAATATCTTCATTTTCTATGGATTTGTGTCTCATGGATGGGTTCTCACCCTCATTTCTCTATCTGGCCTTTTAGTCTCACAAAATTAGTAGAAATGGAACATCTTTGAGAGATCTGCTCATATTTAATTGTAATTCTACTTTCAAAGTTATCAAGGCAAAACCAGAGGACTCACAGACTGTGTATTCTTAGAAAAACCAGACAATGCACTAAAATCACATTACTACTTACAGCACAAATAAAATACACACACCCCATCAAAATGACACAGTGGGAATTAGTAAAACAAAAGCTGAAATGATTAAACAAAATGATTGTCATCTTTATTTTCAGATCAAAGAGGGAAAATACAGGGAAAAACAAAACTAGGAGAAGGGGAAAGAGAAGAACAAGAAAACAAAAACAGGAACACAAGAACAAGAAAACATCATTTGCCTGGGCTTTGTTGGAGCTGTTGTATCAAACACAACAGGCTGAAAACACTGTTGGCCATTCATCCCTCTGTGAATAAAGGCCAAACCACTCATATTTTTAAGCAGAGCTTCTCAAATATACTCACAGCAGAATGTGGAAAAACAGGTGTGCTGGCTCAGAACTGAAAATGAGATTGTAATTTCACTACAAGGGATTGTTACACCCTTCACAGCATCAGCTCTGACAGCATTTCAACTGTCAAAAGATTATTTTATTCCAGTGACTGCTCTTGACACCCACCTGAGTGTGGAGGGATGACACAGCAACAACTTCCACATTGAAAACCCCTTTGTGGTTATCCACCCACTTCATCCCAGGGAGAGGAACCTGCAGGTAGAGGAAGAATGAGAGAGGATGTGACAGAGCGCAGAGCTTAGGCTCTGTTAGTTACAATTTCATTTATTTTGGTCAGATCACACATATACAGCCACACACAAACACTAAAATTCTGTCTGAATTTAACGGCTTTTAATAAATAAATAAATGCACTCACAGAGATGTGTACACATACATCCTCATTTTTTCTCACATGTATTCTGCTGGTTTCCAGCAGGCAGAACTCAGCTCACCTCTGGAGAAAGCACTGAATAAGCCTGTGGTGGCTTTTCCAATGACACAGGAAGACAGAACTGACCCGTCTTTAACCGGCCATTCTGCAGCATCGGGATCCACTGCAGAGAAACAACAAAACCACACATTTCTTAAGGCTTCCTTTGAGCTTTTGCCAACTTCCCAAGCTCTCCAATGGGATATGAGTTCACAGGGATGCTAAACAAAGAGCCAGCAAATGCATTTGAATGAATCCCGTGCTGAAAAATGTAAGGATGGAAATACACTCACAGTGTAGCCGACTGGAGTCTCCAGAGGTGTGTTTTGTTTTTGTTGGCAACTGACATGGTAGAAAGTAAAAAGTAGGTGGTGGTGGTCTGTCAAAGTGGCTGGAAGCCTAATCTTGATTTCTTCGTGAAAATCAGGAGATCTGTGCAGAGAGCAGAGCCTCAGCTGAGTCACCCACAGTGGTTTCGTTACCCTGTGCTCGGGACTGAACCCTTTGAGTTAAATGATCTGCAGGGAAGGGACTGTATGGGCTATCCCAAGGGATTAAAGCTCACTTTCTGATCACCAAGGACTGGAAAAACTTCTAACCCACAAAAAAATGGGCAGCAGCCTCCTCCTCACAGAGGCACTCTGAACCACATGAGCAATAAACTCTTGTCTCAACGTGGACACTGCCACAAGCCCGACCTGCAGAACAGGAATCTCCCCTGGAACATCTCTCCCTGGCATAGCTGCAAAGCCAGGAAAATGTTCCTGCTGGATTCAGCATCCCTCACCCCAGCTGCAATGGAATTATTTTCAAGACGAAGGAGCTCCAATTTGTACCTAATGTCTAAAAGGCTCCAAGAAAACAACAGGGGCACCTGGTCCCGTGAGTTTGGAACATAAATCTTCATGACTGCTGACTGGAGTTGTACTTGGAGCATCTGCTGAGCTGAGCTACGTGCTCAGGATCACACAAAGCTGATCTGTACCACAGCAAACAAAGACTCTGTCTCCCAGTTGTCACAAAACTCTAAGGACAGCATCAACTGGCACTGCAGTCACTGTGAGTGCTGTCCAGATGCTGATTGTTAAATAATTAACACCAGTCACTGGTGGGTAACTGCACTTCCACGCTGTGTTTTACCTGTTGTGATACACCACAGCTGTGTAAGCTTCCTTGGAAAACTCAGGACAGCTGGATTTGCCAAAGATGACCTGCAAAAAGAACAAAACAAACACAGGACCCCCCCCTGCAAAACTGTGCCAAGAATTTGTTCCATAATCTTGCAGAGACATTTAGAGCTCCATTTATTGTGCATCTGTACAGTTACACCTGATTGTTCCCTGCCCCTTCACTTACAGGCAGCACTTCACTTAGTCACTGAAAAGGCACAATTTCAACAACTCCAGTGACACATGGACACAGACATGGCAGAAGAACTGATGGATGGAACCTCCACTGCACAGATCTTCTCTGAATGGGGATCACTGCTGGCCCTGAACACAGCTGTCACCTTAAATTCTTTTGTCATGGAAGGAAAGCTTCTATTCCAACCACAAACAGTGTCTGCTGCAAACACAGAATCCCAAAATGGGTTGGGCTGGAACAGAATTTAAATCCCATCTCAAGAATGAGACAGGGACAGCTTCTATTTTCCCAGGTTGCTCCAAGCCCCATCTAACCTGGCCTTGGACACTTCCAGGGATGGAGAATCTCTCTGGGCAACCTCTGCCAGGGATGGAGAATCTCTCCATCCAGGGATGAAGAATCTCTCTGGGCAACCTCTGCCAGGACCTCACCACCCTTATAATCAATAATCTCATGTTAAAATTCCAGCTGCACCACTGTTACCTTCCAAACTCTACACAAATGCACTCTTTGCTCTGAAATATCATTGTCTATTCCTCTGAACTTGTTCTTTTGAAATGCATTTCAGTGAGGTTTTCAGACAGGGGTTTCCTGAGTGCCAGGAGTGCTGTGCCCTTCCCACGGAGCACAGAGGCCCCCCTCACCGGCATGGCATTGCTGGGATCCTCTCCATACATGAACTGCACTTTCACTGTGATGTTCCTGGCAGATCCCTGGCGGTTGGCGAAGTTAAGGCTCTGTGGGTACACATAAAGGAGATTCCTACAAGAGACAAAGGCAGCAGGTGATGAGAGGGGTCAAACCTTCACTAATGCTGTTATTTAAACCTCTGTGGAAAGGCTCACAGTGAAGGGTTTGACATTTTCTGTTCTCTCAGATGCAGTGCACACCCAGACAAACAACTTGTCTTTGGTAATGACCCCTTATTTCAGACATCAAAAGACATAATTTTTAAACTCTCATCATATTTTGAAACTCTTCTTGTTTGGAAGGGTACTTGAAAAATCCATCTAAAAATTTCCCAGTGATTCTACAATCTAAGTTCAAGTGGAAAGAAAACATATGAATACAAAAGCTTTATTTACTTCTACTTCATATACTTTATTTGCTCAACTCAAAGCACCTGGTTTCTGTTAAATACCTTCCTTCTTGTGGCCTGTCCCTTTTTTTTTAATTTTCTTTTTCAAATCTCTTGACATCAGGATAACTTCAGGTTACATTTCTCCTCTCAAAATGGATGAAACTAAATGGATACATGCAGCTTCAGGTAATGACAACACTCCCAGTTAGCTAAAGAACTGTTTCAAAGTCTGAAGTAATAAAGTGCTCATCACATCCACAGGGAATGTGGCAGGACATAATGGGAGAAAATTGTAGCACAGGAGATTTAGTTGAGGCACAAGGGAAAATGTTCTGGCTGTAAGGAGAGTTAAAGCAGTAGAACAAATTGCCTTGGAGGGTGTGACACCTCCATTTTCTGGTGGTTTCTCAGGACAGGTGAGGCAGACACTCTTCAGATGGGTTTAAAGACAACCTCAACCTTCACTGGGCAGCGGACATATTCTGGAAACCCTTTCCAGTCCCATTTCTCCAGGTCTCTGAATATTTTAACAGCCACGAGAGATGCAAAATTCTGCAGTATTTTCTGTCCTCTGAGCCCTGCTGGGCCTTTGCCAACAAGGTGAAAGTTGGATTCACACTTCATCAGCAAAAAACTGTCCACTACAAACCCTTACCCGTCCTTTGTGCAAGTAATTTAGATCTACACAATGTTCCTTGACGTTCTTTTAAAGACAAAAAAAAAAACCCCAACATCCCCTACAGACTTTTCCATCTCAAAAATCATTTATTCAAAGGCCATGAACGTTCTTTTGCTGCCAAACAAGTCTAAATGTAGGAATTGTTACACATCTTTTAAAAACCAGCCTGGAAATCCCCATTCCACCTCCCACACAGCCCTGCCCACCACACCAGCATCATCCTCCTTGGCCAGCCTGGCTCCTGCAGCTCCAGCCAGGGGATCCAGCAGGGATGGAAGCTCAGTGAGGGCTTCAAGTGCTGCCTCCAGCTCGCAGGGATGAAGGACTGGCACCTTACATCCTGCCCAAACACTGCAGAATCACCCTCTAACAGCCCTGGCTTGTGAAGCAAGAGGAAAAACAGGTTCATTCCCTTCCCTCTGGGAACTGTTCCGTGGGTCTGAACACAATTTTTGAGTGGTTTCCAACTGTTCCTTGTCCCACAGAGACAACAGATGCCAGATGGGCTCAGAGAAGTGAAGTGAGGAGCACAGCAGGACAACTTTTAAGGCGTAATAAAGCAGCTGCTGTTGAGTGCTGACAGCAGGAGGCTGATAACAAAAAGACTCTTTTTTTGGATTCTCAGGAGGGCAGTAACTCAGGGAAAGTACCTGGTGCCTTTTAGATGCCAGGAGTTTCCAAAACACCTGCACTGGTGGGACACACTCCTGGAGGAGCAGCTGCAAAGGGAGGCTGTCCTTGGCTGCCTGAAATGGCACTAATGACAAAATTTTGGCCAATGAATCCCACCCAAGGACTTGGTTCTGACAGCAATTCCATCTGCTCCCCAAAAAGTCCCATCTACACAGCCACAGCTAGTGCTGATCCTAAGGAATTCCCTAAGAGCAGTCCAGCTCCAGGGGTATTTGGAGCAGCCTCACGAGCCAGGCTCTGCTTCACCCCTGCAGGCAGAGGAATAAGCTTAGCAGGCAAGTGGGAATTTCTTCCTTCTCAAGTCCTTCATGGTGAATTAAGTTTTGGAATCCCATCCCCACTGGTCACTTTGCCAAATCAACGCTCTCCTACTATTTCAGACGGGGCCAGGGCCATTTTTGTGACTCTCCTAAATTACTTTGTTCTGCCATGAATACATTTGCTGCTTGATGTTCTTTTAAAATGAAAATGGATATGAAAATTTACTCTAAAATGTACCTTGCTCATAAAACTTTTATTAAGTATTATTAGTGCTTAAGAGAAAGATTTAAGGTATTTGTGAAGCCAGGCTACAGGATCCCTATATTAAAGGCAGGCTTATGCAAAGGATTGATTTATGCTGAGGAAAGGGACAGGTTGTTCCCCTCTCCACTGCTTTTCAAGCCCTCATTAAGGGCATTTCACTGGGAAGAAGCTCTTGGTGCTTATGGGATTTGAGATGCACAGATCCCACTGCAACAGGGGACAGGGGATGTCCCCCCTGTTGAGGCATCCTCTCTCCAGAGGGTTTCCTATCACAGGCATCTTCCCTTTGTGGAAAACTTACATGGAAAGAGGGGGAAAAAATGCTCAGCTGGCAAATCAGAATGTGACCCCAATTGGAAAAATCCTGTCTGACCTTAGCACAGAATCCCAGACTGGTTTGGGTTGGAAGGGATGTAAAGATCACCTCATTCCATCCCCTGCCATGTCCAGGGACACGTTCCACTGTCCCAGACTGCTCCAAACCCTGCCCCCTGTCCTTGGACATTTCTGGGATGGGGCAGTAACTGCTGCTCTGGACAAACTGTACCAGGGCCTCACCACCCACGCAGAAATTAATTTATTCCCAATATCTAATCTAATCCAAACCTACTTTCAGGTTAAAAACCACCACCTCTTGTCCTGTCACTCAAGGCCATTGTCCCAAGTCCCTCTCCAGCTCTCCTGGAGTCCCTTTAGGAATTGGAAGGAGCTCTAAGATCTCCCCAGAGCCTTCTGTTCTCCATCCCCAGCTCTCCCAGTCCCTCTTCTACCCCATGTAACTAAAACCCTCAGATCTTCCTGTCTAAACACAGTTACAGGAGCCATGGAAAGGGACTGATGGCTGAAAAAGTGACAGGAACATTATAAATGTCTTGATTTCCATCAATAAAAGCTTCAGGCAGGAGCTGTAAACCCACGGACTTGTGTTTGGAACTTTTATTGAAATGCTATGCCAAATATATGCAAAGTTTATCCTATTATCTCAAACAGATCTCAAAAGTGCTTTTACTTCCATAAAATAAATTGCTAAAGTGCAAAGGCTTCCCAAGCCATGGAAGTAATGGCACCAGGCACTCCTCTAAATATTTATGTAATATCATTGCAGCCATTTTGCAAAATCCTTCACAAAGGTATTAAAACATTAAGAGCTGCTCCTAACTCTTACAACGAAAATTTCTATGAATTAACTTTCTCATCATGAAAATTTCCCTTTTCAGTAAAACCCAGAGACCTTTTTCTTTGCTTTATTCCTACTATAAAAATCATTTAAAGCCCATATAATCAGGGTCACCTAGGTGCATGAAAGATCTTCAGGATCATGTTTGTTATATACATCTTTCCCAGGCTGGGCTGACAACTCTCAGAGGCAGGATTCCCTCTCAGGGTTTCCAAAGCTCTTGAATTTTATGGTTCAGTCATGCCAGAAGCTTTTCTCCTCTCTGCTTTCCTGTGTCCCACTTTTCTTCTGGATTCTGGGACCGTTGTGACATCTAGGGGTGCTCTGTAGGGAGTTTAGCACTGCCTGACTTCACTGGCCTTGGCATTAATATGGAAACGTGCTTGGCAGCTAATCAGTGCTTTATTAATATTTGACATCAGGGCCTTTTGGCTGCCTTTTCCCTTTGGAAAACAAACTTTTCCATAGGTAATGTCATGCCTGAGCAGCACATGGGACACAAAAGCTGTAGGAACCTGGTAGAATGTCTGATCCCCAGTTGCTGTTTCTTCAGTAACTTCCCATATTTTTCTAAAGACTACATCAAGAAGAAAGATTTTTGGGAGGTGATGGGGTTAGGAAGAATTCAAAATAAACTAAAAAGTTTTCTTGCATGAAATAGTTAAAAAAAGGAAACGGTTCATTTGAAACCACATAAAACCAGAGCCACTTAAGTACTGTGAAGTGGATTGAAGAATGTCTATATGTTTGTATTGTTTTGTATTTTTTTTTTTTAATTTTACAACCAATTCTTCAAGTTTTGCAGCCCAAAATCCCTGTGTCAGATGCCAGAGAAACAATTCAGAATTGTTTTTTTGAAGGAATCCCTATTCTATCCAGAGCTGGGCCTGACCATCTCCCTGCTTCTGCTGTTTTTCCATACTTCAGGTACTCCAAAAACTCTGATCCCAATCATACTGGCACAAAATATTCCCCAGCAATTAATCTGAGATCTAAAATACTTTCACAGTATTTAATTGTGAATGGGAAGGTTACTTGCATATTAAAAACCCCTGAGCACACAAAAAATTCAACATATGAGGTAAAAATTTCATTTTTTAAACATTTTTTCTACAGATGCTGCATATCATACATGCATATGCACATCAACAACATAGCAAAAAGTCCAGGGGAAGAATTTCCAAACATACAAGAATTTAGCAAAAACCTGAAAACTCTCCAAAGCACATTGTGCAATGCTTGATTTTGCTTTCTTGGATTGCTATGAATGAGTCTAGAAAGAGAAATAAATACCTTTGACTCACACTGCAATACTACCCAAAAAACCCACATTTCCATGCAGAGACCCACTGCAGAACTGGGCATTTATTTCAGAGCACTTGCAGCCTTTCTTTATGCAATGTGAATCTTAAACAGCAAAAAGAATGGTAAGGTGAGAAATGCAAGCGAGGTATTATTTATCTCACCCACCTCTGCAAAGCAGCTCTTAAAAAATAAGTTTTATATGGTGTAAATCACTGCACAAACCTTAACACAGCAGAATCACATCCAGGCAATCTCTGGACCTAATTCCCTCTTTCTCACTTAATCTGGGCTCGATGACAAGTAAATCCACTGCAGCACAATGAGTTACATCAGAAAACGGCCGGAGATGAAAATCAAGTTGTGTGAATCATTTGGGAATATTTTGCCCTTCCACAGCTCATCAAGGAGCTTCACAACCTGAACATCCAGTGCTCTCAAACATGGCAAGATCCTTTCACACTCCTGAGGCAATAAAGGGAACCAAACAACGCAAACAAGGAGCAATTTAAGCCCTTACGGAGATTATGACCCAAAATTAACCTATTAAAAAGAGTTGTGTGAAAAACACCGTGTCATCAATAACATTTTACACCAGAAGGCCTGGCAGATGGAAAAGTTCAGAACCAGTTTAATCAGCAACGTGCCCGTCTCTCAATTTTATCTTCCCAGGTATCAACCTACATTCAGGAGGGGTTACACTCGTTCAAACACACACAGCTTAATGATCAACCCGCTGCTCTGCCTCTCCTAAAATGAAGAGCAGTATAAATAGATCAAGTTCTGCAAGCCAGAACAGCCACGGAACACGAGCTGTCACTGCCGGGAAAAGTCTCTGCATCCTGAGCAAAGAGAAGCAAGAGCAGGAAACATGAAGATCATTCCAGTTTTACTATTCCTGGCCTCCCTGACCCTCCCAGTTGCAGCTGACAAGGATTTTTTCTCCGTGGGTTCCGCCGGATCTCCCGAAACGAAATCGAGATTTGCGATGTTGGACGATGTCCGAATTTTGGCCAATGGACTCCTCCAGCTGGGGCATGGCCTCAAAGACTTTGTCCACAAGACCAAGGGGCAGATGAACGACATCTTTCAGAAACTCTACATTTTTGACAGGTCCTTTTACGAGCTCTCCCTGCAAACCAGCGAAATCAAGGAGGAAGAAGAACAGCTCCGGCAAACCACGGCCAGGCTGCAAATCAACAATGAGGAGATAAAGAACCTCTCCCAGGAGATGAACCTGAAGATTGAAGACCTCATCCAAAACAAAATCCAGCTGCAGGAGCAAGTGTGGGGACTGGAGGACAAGGTCACCAAACTGGCCATTTTCCAGCCTTCGGTGCAAGAGACAAAAGAAATTTCTTCACTCAAAGTAAGTGACTTGTGAAAGGCCCTGACACACTGAGCCAAAATACACTGCAATGCCATCATCAGTAATTATGCAATAGAAGCTCATGCTTTCCCTTGCTCCTCACTGGAGTACTAGTCTGCATTTTGAGAAAGAAATCAGTGTAATAACCTTAAAAAAAAAATCACTGCCTTACTCTTGACACAGCGTTAATTTTGCAGTAAAATCCCCCAGCAAAATCAGTAAAATATTGTGAAATTATAAAGCTCTGTATTAGTTGCAGTATTGATTTGCATATTGATTTTAAGGAATTTTGTCATCACAATGATAAAAAAGTTCTGCTATTGAGGAAATGATGAGATTCCCAAACCCATGGGTTTGTACATCACCAGCTCATCCCAAATCAAGGCAGTGGGAACTGCCTGCTCAGTGCAGAAACAGGGAGCTTTAACCTTTGAGAGGGCCATTTATAGCACCTGTAGGACCTCCAGAACCAAAGAACCTCTTACAAGTGTTAATAAAATTAATATGTTAATCATGCAAGCAGTTAGGTGGGTATAAGGTTTTCTACAGAAAAGGAAATACTAACTGTACTTGGCAGAATTATAAAAAGGCCAAGCCATTTGTATGGGAAAATGCTGGATGTTTATGTCAAAGCAAAAAGATGAATCCTGATCTCTCTAATCCCAAGCTGATATCCTAAATGCTGGCAATTTTTCCCTTTTTTGATGGCTGCCATATATCTAGTTTGAATCAAGGGCCAATTCCACAGAACATAATTGCTCTGGATGTGAAAATGGAAGGAAAAGATCAATTAAAATAAGTGTCTACAAAGCTGCCAGTAGTTTGTCTCCAAAAAATGGCTGCTCACCCCAGAAGCAAAGAAATTTTTCAATTTAGAGGGAAAGCAGGCAAACCTCTGGAGCTGGACTTTGATGATCCTTGTGGGTCCCTTCCAGCTAGGGATATTCTAGGATTCTCTGGGAAAAGGAAGGCAATGTTCAGTGGTTTGTGCCTCTCAAAACTGGCCTCAGGACAAGAGTTACAGAGGCAGCACCACTGCTGAAGGTTTTCTGCTGCTCCTAACCCTCCTCCATCCTCCTCTCCCTGTGCTCAGGCTTTCGTGGAGCAGCAGGACAACGACATCAAGCAGCTCCTGAGAATCGTGGAGAACCAGCACGTGCAGCTGGACAGGCAGCACAACCAGATCATGGAGCTGCAGGACAAGGTACAGAACCACCCTGCTTGTCCTTCCATCTCTCCTGACACCGAGGGAGCTGAGGGTCCAGCCCTTGGGGTCAGGCACCCCTTGTTGAGTTTGGGGTGCAGAGGAAGGTGGGGATCATTTTGAGGTACCTGTTTTGGGGAGAGGCTGCAGTGCTGCCAGGCAGGAGCTATGGCCAACAACAACTTTAAGATCTTGTCTCTCAACACCAGGCTGCTGCATTTCCTGACTGCTCATTTAGGGTTTTTTTTTTCCTCTTATTTTGTATCACATTATTCCTCTTCCATTGGTCTGGAGGTCTCATTGCTCTCTACCTCTTTCTCAATTTTCAAAATCCACTCCTAGAGTAGAAGTCTGTATCACTGTAATACAGTACAACCAGCATGATCAGGTTTAATTTATTCTGAGAGGAAAATGCATTTCAGCCTAAGGAACTGTGGGTTTTGAACTCAGCTGTTGGTATTATTGGTCTGAGGAAATAAGTTAAATCTGTTTGCCTGTTAGAAATTATTATTAAATAAGTTAAATCTGTTTGCCCATTAAGGTGCACCACAAGAGAAAGGGTCATTTCCCCCTCTCATGAATCCTGCCCTGCCAGAGCAGTGGCACAGCTGGCAATCCCACTCCTAAAATCCACCAGCATGGAGCTGCAGTTATTTCTATGTGGTAAATTGGGCATTCCACAGGGTTACACTTGCAAGAAAAATTATTCTCTGCATGACATTGTCTTGATGCACGAACCTCATCACTCCAGAGCCTTGGGAAGTTAACAGTGTAATTATGGCTGTTCCAGCTAAACCACATCGAGCTCCAGGAACTGCTGGAGAATTCCTTCCTGGAGGAGCAGCAGGAAGCAGAGCCCATCCCCTCTGCTGTGCACAGGCCCACGGCTGGGACATACAGAGCTGATGGTGAGACCCCATCTCTGAGATGTGACTGCAGCAATGCTGCCTTCCCACCACCCTCTGGGACAGCCTTGGGTTGGTTTGTAGGAGCTAAAGACTGAAAGGAGAAGATTTTTATGTTATACACTGGGCTGTGGGAATTAGATTCCTTTCTGTGGAAAAAATGCTCTTATCTATTTAGCCCCACTCCAGCTGTACTTGTCTCTGGGGTGACACACAGGAACAATGTCCAAAAATGCAGTAACAGGATCCATTCCCCTTTTGTAAACATGCTGTGACCATGCTTTTACCCATGTCTATCTCGTGGAGCCTGAACAGAGAACTCATTACTTCACACTGGCTAATTATATGATTTAGAAGTCCTTTCTTTGAAGTTGAAAGGCACTGATGAATTGCAGCAGTGAGCACGGTATTTACTAGGAACTTCACAAGGGGAAGAAATCCCATTTGCCAGAGTCTAGTCTTAGGCCTTAGAAACTTTTCACAATCCTCCAAACTGAAGTCCTGCCTAACTTAAAAAACACAGACAATCCAAACCTATTCACACCTTGGCAGCTGCATTATTATGCCCAAAGCAGTTTGTCCATTCCATGACATTTACTGTAAAATAAAATTACCAGTAGGATCATTCCTATTTTTGTCTTTAGCTCCCAGCTCAGCACACCCCAAGCAGGATTTCTAACAGGCTGTTTGCTTCCCCAGGTGCTGCTGCTGACTGCACTGCTCTCTACCACACCGGGGTGCAGGCCAGTGGGGTCTACACTATTCAGCCCAATGGCTCAGAAGCTTTCAGTGTCTACTGTGAAATGAAATTTGGTAAGAGCTGTGCCAGCAAGTCTAATTTTCACAGAAATATCTTCCTCTAAGCCAAACAACTTTGTCTCTTCCCAAAGTACAGAAAAACTTGTGATTTATGATCCTCTTGACTTCTCTTAGCAGCCTGAACTCAGGTTTCCCATATCCTGAAATCTCCTTATCACTGCCCCAATTCTCTACTCCCTTCTTGTTTATACTGAGGAAAGGACATGCAGTCGTGACATAAATTAAGGATGTCCAAATCCCAAGCCCCTTTAGCTGTAGGTAATGAAAATGGTCATCACAAAAGCCATTATTGGGCAACCATGAATGCATTTCCCAAAGAAAAGCAAACAATTTGCTTATACAAAAGTAAAACTTTGTTCATTAATACAGTTTTAGACTGAGCTGTGCCAAACACCCAGAGAAGTGAGCCCTGGAATGGGATTCCTGTGCCACTTTTGGGTGGCACAGCAGCCAGGAACACAACTGTCCTGTCACCTTCCTAAGGAACCCAAGTTTGTTCTTTTGCCACCCACAGCTTGGCCAATTCCCTCATGGCCTGGTTTCTCTGCATCCCCCAGAGCTGCTCTGTGCCTGTCCCACATCCCCTTCCCATGCCCTGGGGAACATGTGGGGCCACCTCACGTGTTTGGCTGTGCAAACACAACTCACAGGGCTGCCCTCTGCAAAAAGCTCCTTTGCTGACATTTGGTGGAGCAGCTGAAGTGGGGTGTCATGACCTGGGCTCAGGGAAGACCCCCCTGGACACAGCCCCAGCACCTCGTCCCTGCCCCAGAGCCGTGCCAGCAGCCGGGCACTATCAGCAGTCTGACCCTCTGAGTCAATGTCTGAGGCTCTTATCTCTTCTTTATCAATTTCTCTGTCTCTCAGCCCTTATAAACAAGTGAAACCCAGTTAAGGCAACCTAACAGAATAATTCTGTGAGAGGAGTCACTCCAGGTGTGGCCAAGGACACTTGAACAGCCCTGGGCTCTCTCCAGTTGGGCTCATTTGAATTCCCTTCATGAAGACCTCAATTAACTCATTCTACCTCAAAACAGGAGCAGCCCAGAGCATACTCAGGGACAGGGAATGAGGCCAAGGCCAAGCTGTGACTTATTTCCCCTTTTCACAGGCACATCCTGGACTGTAATCCAGAAGAGAGTGGATGGATCGCTGGATTTCAACCAAACTTGGGACGCCTACACAAATGGTTTTGGTGACCTCAATGGTAAATATTCCCTTCTTCTTGTGTGTCTCTTGGTATCAGTTGATCTGAGAAGCTGAATCTTCTTATGGAAAGGAAAGCAGACCAAACCTGCAAATAACAGCTGACTGATTTATTGGAAATAGCAGGAAGTGCTTGCTAGAACACTTACTTCGTTAAATTCTCAAAGACATCCCTTCAAATGTGTGTTTAGAAACTGAATCAAGGGCAGAATGCTTTAAATACATTTCATCAAAATTTTACTACTTATAAAAGCACCTCTCAAAGCATTTCAAATACACACAGAGGCAAAACCTCACGAAGCTGCTGTCACTACTTTGTCTGAACCTTCCTGCAATCCTGCTACCCTTAAAACCCCATCCATTTTTCCAGCCTCAGGAGAGCCCAAGGCTGTGTGTGCCCCCCTGAGCAAACACCTCAGGCTTCTCCAGAGTGACCAATCCCCTCCATGGCTGGATAGGGTGAGGAAACACCCACATTCCCCTGTTAATCATCAACTCCAAAGAATTTGTAGCACCAAGTGCTGCCTAACAGCCTCCTCATCCAGAATCTTCTCCTTGTTTTTCTTGTACGAGATGAGTGACCTCTTGTTTGGGGAATAGTCTGACTTTCTACGTATAGCACAGATCCAAACCTCATCAAGGGGAGCAGCAATATTGACTTATTTCCACATCTTTTATTATAAAGAGCTGCTGTATCTCAACCTTTCCCTCAGTTTTGGGATAGGAGCTCCCAGGTGAGGTAGACTTTCATCTGTTAAGTTTATCTGATCTTGCTGGATGCTTTAGTGGCTCCTTGATTGGTCTCCCAATTCCCAAATATGTCACCAAGATGCAGCAAAATGTTTTCAGTGTTGAGTTTTACAGAGAATTTCACTGCTCTCAGCTATGTCTTAGTGCTCTTCTGCATCTTCTGAGGTGATAAAATAAACCAGGTTACAGCTCCTCACCTGGAAATTATGGAGTGTTTTCTTCAAGCATCTTGTGCTCTATGGCTCTAAATGCCAGCTGTGTGCCTGGCACTCACACTCAGCCCCACTCTGTACATGTGGCAATTACCTGCACTGATAATAAGCTACTTAATGAATATAATATATGAAACCAATTAAACTAATGATCAGAAATTCCACCAAATGAAAAATTCCCTTTGTACAAGAGCGTGTTGAAACCCCAGTTTGGTTCTACAGCTCTTTCCTCCCAAAATGCAACAATTGCCATTAGGTTTTATGTATGTCACTCGCTTCATTTGTCACACACTTCCAATTACACACCTCTTAAATGTCTCCAGCTCCCTCTCAGAGTTCTTCCACATGAGGTGGGAAACTTAAAGGGGGAAGCTCCAGTTCATTTAGAACTCTCGCTTTTATTGATCATCAGTGTGCAATTAAGCAGAAGTAAACAAAAAGAATGTAGCAGCAGACCTCTGCAAAGAGCAACAGTCCCCAAGACTCAAATCACTGATTTAATTAAAGCAATTAATAAAACCTTTTAAATACTGTATTTTCACAACACTACCTGCAGCTTATCCCTAAAATCATCTCTTCCCTCCAACTTTGCAGAGGAATTCTGGCTGGGCCTGAAGAAGATCTACTCCATCACCCAGCAGGGGAATTACCTGCTGCGGATCGAGCTGCAGGACTGGAGAGGGAACAGGAGGCACATCGAGTACAGCTTCAGCCTGGGGGGGCCCAGCACCAACTTCACCCTGCAGCTGTCCAGGATGTCCGGGAGCATTCCCAACGCGCTGCCGGAGCACGCCGAGCTGCGCTTCTCCACCGGGGACACGGCCAGCGGCTCCAGCTGTCCCCAGAGCCACCCAGGTACAGCCCCAGGGCATGGAACTGCACCAAGGAACAGCTGGGCTGGGGAGGGAGCTCAAAGCTCACCCTGGGAGTGCTCAGCCTGGAGAAAAGGAGACTCAGGGCTGCCCTCAGCGCTCCCCACAGCTCCTGAAAGGTGCCTGTGCTCAGCTGGGGCTGGGCTCTGTCTGCAGGCAGCACTGACAGAACAGAGCACACAGCCTCCAGCTGTGTTTCCAAGGGAAATACAGGCTGGATATCAGGGAAATGTTCTTTACAGAAAGGTGATGAAGTTCTGGAATGGCTGCCCAGGGAGGTGGTGGAGTCACCATCCCTGGGTGTGTTTAAAAGCCTGGATGTGGCACTGGGTGCCAGGGTTTAGCTGAGGTGTTGGGGCTGGGCTGGACTCCATGATCTTGAAGGTCTCTTCCAAACCAGTCATTCTGTGAATTCTGTGAATTCTGTTTCAACCCTGACGCCCTCCACTATCCCAGGCCCTGTCCAGCCTGGCCTTGGACACTTCCAGGGATGGGGAATCCACAGTCTCTCCAGACAACCTCTGCCAGCCCCTCACCACCCTCACAGGGAAGAATTCTTCCCAATATGCCACCTAATCCTGTCCTCCTGTGCAAATGACCAACACCAGAAACAGAACAGGCAGCACAGGTTGAAATAACCCCCAGGATTAGATTCCAAACTCTGAAGCAAAGGGCTGTCCCTCCTCTGATGCCTGGTCTGGTGTGAAAGCCCCAGGTTGAGTTGTTTGATCCCTTTTTGCAAAAAATCCAAAGACAAACTGACTTCTAACTCATTTTAGGCTAAAACCCCAAAGTTAATAATGAGGGAGTTTCCATTCAAAGGCAGATTTTAGCTGCTTGTTATATATACACAGAATAATCACTCTCAAAAGAGCAAGAGATGCAAGGCTGAGGCCATTTCTCCTTGGAGATAATTTGGTTAAAGGGTTCTTAATTAAGAGCCCTTAAACCCTTTGTAAATCTCTGATTTACAAAGCTTTTATGTTTGCCAGTTTATAGGAGAAAGCAAACAACTGAAGGAGCAATTAAATGACTGAACCACAGGATACAAAATTGTCCTCCAGCCACCTGCTTCATGCAACAAACACTTTGTACATCATCCTAGGCATTCTTGAAAATTGTGGATGCCTGAAAGAATGCCAAGAGGGACATCTCATATCCATGGAAGGGTCCCTCAGGACAAGGACACCGAGGGGCTGGAGTATGGCCAGGGAAGGGAATAGAGCTGGGGAAGGGTCTGGAGCAGCTGAGGGAGCTGAGGGGGCTCAGCCTGGAGCAAAGGAGGCTCAGGGGGCCCTTCTGGCTCTGCACAGCTCCTGAAGGAGGGGACAGCCGGGGGGTCGGGCTCTGCTCCAGGGACAGGGACAGGAGGAGAGGGAATGGCCCCAAGTTACAGCAGAGGAGACTTAAAGTGATTAGAGGGAAAATTTCTTCATGTAAAGGGCTGTCTAGCCCTGGCACAGCTGCTCAGAGTGGTGGAGTCCCCATCCCTGGAGGGGTTTAAAATCCAGGCAGGTGTGGCATTTGGGGACATGGGGCAGTGGTGGCCTTGGCAGTGCTGGGGAATGGCTGCACTCAGCGACTTTACAGGACTTTCTCAACCCAAATAATTCAGTGATTTGGGAATCCTGGGTAAATGCCAATTTAGCTGGAATTTAGGGCCTAAAGCAGATCCATGTTGCAAAGAGGAGCTGTTTACTCTGCCATAGACTGACATTCCCACGTTTCTCCTCAGGAGGCTGGTGGCACAGTGAGTGTGAGGAAACCAACCTGAACGGGAAATACGTCACACCAAGGTCCAGGGGCAGGCTGGACAGAGGAAAAGGTTTATACTGGAAGCCTAAGAAAGGAAGATACTACCTGCTCAAGTCAACCAAAATAATGATCCACCCTACAGACTTAAAAAGCTTTGACTGAGTGCTCAACCTGCTGCATTTTAACTCAGAGCAAACACAAGGGACTTCACCACACCAAAGGACTTGATGCTGTGTTTACCAACAGATGCCATGTCCCAATCCATGCCCTGCATGGAGCCAAAACATAAACCTGAGGCACCTGAGATGGTCTTACAAAATGTCTGGTGAGTATTGTCATTCCCTCAAGCCCCAGTGTCAATGTGCTGCAACTTTTTGTGGAGTTTTCCCCTCCCCTGGATGAAATTCTGATGTCTAGGAGCCAACCTGTCACATATTGGATAATATTGTTTGGGAGAATGGGTTTTCAGGCTGTGCATTCCTTTCTGAGTTGTGTAATAGGGAAAACAAAAAGTCTTTTCTAGCAACAAAGGGCTGGCAAAACCCTAAGGAAAACATTTAGGGAAAAAAAAGAAATTTTGTTTCTTGAAGTAACTAGCTGAATGTTTGGTTCAAGCTATTGTTGTGGAATGCTTTAGGAGCGAGTGAAAGATGGGTAATTCCTCATCCTAGGGCTCTGGGTATTTCCAGACAATTTCCCAGGAGTGTAGCTGAGGCCAATCCATGCTCTCTGGAGCTCTGTGCACACACAGGGGTCAGAGCAGCCCTGCTCCTCTGGATCCCACAGATCCCACAGAGCACAGCTGGGCTGCTCACGGGAAGTGAAGAGCCAAACTTCAAACTCACTGAAAGGAGGAAGAGATCTGCTCTCCTCTCCTGAAATGAATCAGAGCCAAGCCTTTGTGACCTTTCAGTCCAACCAGCTAAGGAATTAAATAAAAAACCAAGTGAGCACGCACCAAAAGCACCTTTCACTTAGGGAACAGCTGCTCCAATGGGGTCAAGGGTGCCAACCCACAAACCCAGCAGGCACAGCCCACGGGACAGGGCTGGTCCAGCTCCTGGGGACACTCATGTGGTGAACTTCAGCTGCAGAACACTGAGTGACAGCCTGGGGCTGGCCCTGGAAGTGCTGAGTGACAAAAGCCCCAGTCCTGCAGTTCCCCTGAGTCATATTGACTTGTTTATCTTCCCCAACCCTTGTACAGTGTGGATTTTTTATCTCAGCACAGGAAATGGTTTTGGTTGTCATTTGTCAGAGTGAAACCCCGTGAACAGAATGTGTTAATTACAGAAATGCTGCAATAAAAATCCTTTTTCTTCTCATGGGTTTGTAACAGAGATGAGATCATGCAGTGCTGCTTATTTGTACTGGTTTATTGTAATGTTAAATTACCTGTCCAATAAATAAATAGACAAATAAATAAATGGCTGAGACTTTTCAAAATGCAGGACATGGAACTCGACTAAACCCTTCTTGTAAGCTTTAATTTATAAAAACCTGGTTTGTATCTAAATTTAAATAAAGGATTTGCTAAGTTGGTGAAATTACTCAGCTGATGAAGACAATTCCACTCAACCATGTAATGTCTTCAAAGATACTGTGAAAAAGCTTTAAATTAATAATGGTACATAATGAAAAGAAATCTGGTCCCAGCCTGGATTTTGTTATAGAAAGATTATTGTTTCCCAAGATATTTAGAAAAAATTCCTATTTTTCAGGGCTTCAGAGGATTTTTTGTCAAGTATTGTAAACAAAGAAATTGCTTGGAAACCAAAATGGAAATATGAACAAAGGGATTATATATTTTCTCTATTTCTATCCCTCACTTTAAAGAAAGAAAAAAATCACTGAAAGTGACATAAATTAATAAAACCAGTAGGAAAACGGTGGCTTTAACAAAGAAAAAAAACCCTACATAAAACTGAAAGGAATTTAAGCAAATGGAGAAATGGAGTAACCTTCCCCATGTTCTTATTCACAGCCAAGTTTGATGCAAACCTGTTTGTCCCTCCCCAGCTGAGCCTTTTCTGCTGTGACAGCCTGAACCCTTCCCATGCCTCTGGCACAGCACCTCTGCCCATCAACCAAACTTTGTAACAAGCCCTCTGATAAGGAGGAATTTCTGCACTTGTCAGTCTCAAGCCCTGAAAAGTGAGATGGATTTCAAAACTCTGACCTGTATGTGGTGTTTGGGACGTAGACATCCCTGGCAGGGAACTCCAGGATTTCTCTTGTTGGTCTGACTCTGCTGTCTGGGTAAAGCTTGACCTGCAGCAGCTCTGGGGTTAGGCAGTAGTGGGGGTTCTCTGGAGCTGGAGATATGTCTATCTTCAACTGAGCTGCAAGAAGAAAGGGATTTTATTTATTAATAAATAAAAATTAATTTTTAAAAGCATAATTGTGTTTTGTTTCTTCAGGTTAATTTTCTGTATATTCATTGACATCCTATATATGAATTTAATGAATCAACAAATGATAAATTACAGATGAAGTGGATTTGTTAACAAGTATCAGTGGATCCAACTGATATCTAAGGCAACTGGGGACCAGATAATAAGAACCAACAGAAAATATGCATCTTAACAAAGCATAGATGCTTTTGTCATAGGAAAACTGGGGAAATGCAATCCACATAATGCTCCTGTGAGGCCCAGCTATTGTTACAAACAAAATTCCATCAGAGGCAAGGCTGAAAAACCCTGATATTGTCGGGCTACAAACCAGAGGTGAACTGATCACAACACTCAAGGGTTTGGAAGTTGTGGTCATTGCCCCAGGCCATGGCAGACCAGAGTCAAGATTAATTTGCAGCAAAATAATTTGGCAAAGTTTTTTTAAAACCTAACCTGGCTGCAAGGCCAGTTGAGAGCTGGGAGATGAACCAAGGAAGAGGCAGGATTGCTGGTCCTGGAGAGCTTTAAGAGCAGATTAAGTAAATACTGTCAGGAATAGCACAGGTCAGGGATCAGCTTCACTGAGGTGTGCCAGGGTTCCTATTCCCCTTTCTCAAAGAGAGGTGGAGCTTGTTCCTATTAACCAGGAGTGGGAGCCAGGAGAGAGATCTCCCTTGGGATAGAGGGTGGGAAACAGAGGTTCCTGGGTTTGGGGTTTGCATCCTCCCCTCACAGACATCACCCTCAGTGTGCCAGTGACAAACCTGCCCCATAACACCTCCAATGCTTCTGCTGTTCCAGGGATTGTGCTCAAGGATTCCTCTGAGGTGCCTGGGGGAGGAACTAACCAAATACCCGAACCTTTGAGCCCAGAAGGGCTGACTGTGTGGGAACTGGAAAAACAGAAACTTCCACAGACACTGACGGGTTTGATTTACAGAATTCACAGAATCCCCGGGTTGGAAGAGACCTTCAAGATCATGGAGTCCAACACCTCAGCTAAACCCTGGCACCCAGTGCCACATCCAGGCTTTTTAAACATGTTGATGGTGACTCCACCACCTCCCCGGGCAGTCATTCCAGAACTTTATCACCTTCCTGTAAAAAATGTTTTCCTAATATCCAGCCTGTATTTCCCTTGGCACAGCTTGAGACTGTGTCCTTGCAGCCTTGGAAGAAGTTTGGATTGATGAGAAGGTACAGTACACAGACATAAAATGGAAAATTCATGGCCTTATGTTTCTATAGTTGTAAGAATACGCCTTACGTAAGAAACCGTATTGATAAAATGGTGAAGGGTTTATAATGTAAGGGTGTGGTTGTACAGAGTAAACTGAGAGTTTAAAAGTTATAATAGAAGCATATAGGTGTGATAAAAGCCCATTGGGTAAAAGTATCCCCAGTGCAGCAGAAGTGAGTAAAGCTGATAGGTTAGAACCTTTGGCAACTGTCCATTGGGTTAGAAAGTTATTTATTGCCTTGTAACAAAGAACTTGTGACCACTTGGAGCTACAGCTGACTGCTTGCTCCTTTAAAATCTCACAGCCTCTGAGACTGATGTTTGTCTGAGTAACAAATGGTTCTCAGCCCAAGAGTGGCCCTGTGCCTTCATGAAAAAGCAGAGACAACGACAGCTGGATACCTGTGATGGGTCTGAGCCTGCGCAGCACCGACGAGGGACGTCTCATGTCAGCCAGGAACTTGTACAGGTCCTCATCGCTCAGGCGATCCCCCTCCTGCTCAGGGTGCAAGATTTGGTTACCCAAACACCCCTCCAGGGCTGCCAGAGTCAACAAACCCTCTCACCCCACAGGCTCTTCCCTCTGACATCCAACTGGCCCTTCCCAGAACAAGGTGTTACCATTCATCTGTTAAATTACACTTCATTTCTCCATCCTTTCCCCTTCCTTCATCCCTTATTAATCACCTTGACAGCTGCAGGAACTTTTAATTGAAAGCCTTTTCTCTCCTCATCAATATTATCTTTTTCCAAACTGGAAATGGCTGCTAAGAGATTTCCCAAAAATACCCATTTTTTAGCAAGTGTAATAGTTTGAAAAAGTATCTGTCATTCAGGAGGTGATCTTCATTCCCTCTCATCTGCCTTTTCCTTGGGATGAGCCCAGAACAGTCTTATTTTTCAGGAAAAGTAGGAAGTGTAAGGAGTCTGTTGTCAATCTTTTTTGTGCCCATTCTAATAGCTCAGAGTTTTGCTAATTTTGGAAATATTACAGAAAATGGGACTCTGCCACCCCAAAGCAAAAGATACCTGATTTTAAAGGTAACAAGTCACAACATAAAAAAGAGAAAAAAATCAGAGAATGGAAGGAGAAAAACACTGGGTAGTGTTTAACTACTTAACAGGAGAAAAGGAAGATAATATAGAATCTGAGATTTAAAATCTTCAGTTAATGTTTGGCAGTTTTTAAAGGACAAATTAAATAAAGTAAGCTGCTTCAAAGTAAAAATAATCTCAACAAAGTAAATAAATATATGCTTTTGTAAATCATTACTAATTTAGTGACCGGTTCTTCCTTAGATAGATGTGCCATTAAGCAAACCTTAGAAAATTTTCAGTTCATTACTTTTTGCTAAGCTTAACTAAAAAATCTGTTCCCTTTAATCATGTTTGCCACTGCTTAGGAAAATCCCAAGCTCTGACTAAGTGGAGCTGCCACTCAGCAAAGCAGCACCAGAAGAAGAATGCTTTGTTTTCCTCAGGGATCCCGGGATGTGTCCAGGGAACTGATGTCAACCTTAAATCACTCTGAGGAACTGGATTCGCTACTACCAGAATTAATATATTATATAATATGTAATGTGTAACTTAGGAATTAGATTCACTACTACCAGAATTAATATATTATATATTATTATGTATTATATAACTTAGAGGAGGTTTAGATTAGATATTAGGGAGAAATTGTTCCCTGTAAGGGTGGGCAGGCCCTGGCACAGGGTGCCCAGAGCAGCTGTGGCTGCCCCTGGATCCCTGGAAGTGCCCAAGGCCAGGTTGGAGCACCCTGGGGTAGTGGAAGGTGTGGATGAGGGGTGGGATGGGATGGATTTTAAGTTCCCTTCCAACCCAAACCAGTCTGTTATCCATGATAATTGATAAATACCATAACAAACCCAACCCAAACCAGTCTGTTATTCCATGATAATTGATAAATACCATAATAAACCCAACCCAAACCAGTCTGTTATCCATGATATTGATAAATACCATAACAAACCCAACACAAACCAGTCTGTTATCCATGATAATTGATAAATAACATAACAAACCCAACCCAAACCAGTCTGTTATTCCATGATAATTGATAAATACCATAACAAAACCACTGAATGCTGTTCAAAGACTCCCTGCGACTGGGGAGCAGAAATCAATCACATCACCAATTAACCACCCAGCGACCTGACACCATCCAGTCCTCCTGTCCAAGCAGTAACTCCTAGGTGAGACATTTCCCTGCCAAACCTGTTTGAAGAAGTTGGTCACTGTCAGGGTGGCTGGCCTGAAGCTGCTCAGGTTGCAAGCCTCGTCCCCACTCGTGGTCCTCTCCAGGGAGCGCCTCCCGACGATGCTGGAGTTCCGCCGCTCCGACCACGACCCCTTACGCTCTGCAAAACACAACAGTGAGGAGATAAAGCAGAAAAACTACAGTCCAAGAGCCTACTTTTGTTCCCAGGCAGGATTCCTGCTGAAGGAAGAACTCATTCCTTCACAGGAGGAGAGGGAATGATGCCATGAGGTGACAGAAGAGGGGGTTATGCTCAGGCAATCCCGCTCCGGGAGGCTGTGGAGCACAGCTGACTCCTGCTCCCCTCCCAGCCACCTCAGCCCAGTGCCTTCCTGCTGTTATAAAAGTCTTTATCATGCTGAGATTTATGTATTTCCCTTGCTCTGAAAGATGATGAAGTTGGCAGTTTTGGGGATGCTGAAGAGCAGTTTTGGATGAGCTATGTGGCTCGCAAAGATTAATCCACTCCTTTGGAAAATGTTCATCAGCCTGTAATGCTCCCTCAGTCTCACCAGCCTGGTTTTAAATAATATAACAGATGGTTTGCTAGTAAAATCCTTGAAAGATAAATCCATTTGTTATCATGGACTTTTCTGCTTTAGTTCAACCATGACCCCAGACCATCAGGGTAGGGGGAGGAAAGCGATAAAAGGAGCAACAGCAGCTGCAGGATATGAATCAAAACCTCTGGAATTGCCCACGTTCCCTGCTGAAGATGCCAAGTCCTGTACCTCCTGTGCCAACTTCAACTTCTGTGGAATCTCTTTCCAAGCTGCCAGCACTGCTCACAATGTTCATGAGGTGAATGGCTGTCCAGGCAAAAGGCATCCGGTACTTCCCGAGTCTTTGGCAAAACTGTTCTGCCTGGCTCTTCAGTTTTTCCAACTTTTCCTTGTTCTGTGAAGAAAATATTCAATCCAAGACGTTAAAAGGAGAGGAACAGGATCAGAGGTTCATTTAGCAAAATGAGTGAGGAATGATGGAGTCTTTTCTAACTTGCAGTGATTGTGTGTTTTGGTAGCACCTTCCAGAGGAGCAGCACCAAGTGTTGGGAAAATGCAACTTCTGCTTCCCAAAAGAGGCCACCAGAGGACAGTCAGAACAGTCTTTTATATTCCTAACCCTCCTGAACAGCCTGCCAAATCCCAGTGAGTTCATCTGCTCATTCTTCATTCAAGAAAATCTAAATTTTCCCCTCTGAAGTCTAAAAGGGCCTTTCCTAATGTGATTTTATGCAGGAGGTGCTCAGATCATATGGAGTTGTGTGGGAAACTCATAACACTCCTCAAACAAGAACTCTCATACTCATTTTGTCAAGGAAAGAAGGGAATAAAAGAGGATTTTTCCATAGCTCTGCATATTAAAGAGGAATTTTTAGAGCTTTAGGGAGGAAATAATTTATTAAGAGGTTGATTAAGGTGAACAAATCATCCAAGATTTTGAGAAATGGAGAGGCTGGGGCCACAAGAAGGGCTGGGACCTCTGCTCTGCCCTTCACCCAACCCTCATTACCACCCTTTGATCTCCACCTGGCCCCACCCAACTGCACATGAAATCAGGAACCATTTGGGAGGTTCTTTCAGAACCAGGCAGAAGTGATGGGGCTAAAGGTGCAAAAACAGTGGAAAAGTTGAAGTTTTTACTGCAAATTCCCATCAAAGGCTGCCTTCCCTTGACCCAGCTGATCCTTTGGGACAGGGAATCACAGATGACTGAGTTTGATGGGAACCACAAATCTCCCCTGACAGCCACAAAATCTGCTGACCTTTAACTACTCCACCCCAAAAAGGCAACAAAACTCAAAAGTCTTTGGCTCTTCTTTGGCCTTTAGAATGGGATTAAATTCCTAATTAAAAATGGATCCTTTTAAAGACAGGAACAGTATCAACCATCCAAGGTAAAACAAAATACATTTCATTTTTTATCAAAACACCAAAGAAATTCTTACCTTTGCTGCATCAGATTCTTTAAAAATCATATAAGGCTCTGCACACTCCCCAATATCTCCCTGCTGTAAAACTTTTTCCAGCTGAGAAGGGAAAATGAAGCATTATAAGGACATGTATCCAGTAATGATTAATCAACTGAAAAAGGACAAGGAAGGAAAAAGTTCTTCCACAAGAGCTGAAGCCTGGTGAGTCTTCGTGTAGGAAGCATTTCCTGCAGAATTCTCACACTGCCTGTCAACTGCAACTCTGTCTTGAACTCCCCTTTTGACCACAAGATTTTTACCCAGAGTCCAGCCAAAAATCTTGACTCAAACACCAACCTGAATGAGCAATATTTGTGCACTCATTGAGCCGAAGGGGAGAACAGAGAATAACTTTTATCTTTGTGTACTTTATCCCAGGAGTGACCAATGTTGCATTTTATTTCATTTATGGATCTCACTCTCTTGGCAATTTCTGCCCTTAAATAGATCTGAAATATGGCTGAGGGGCGTGTATCCTTTTTTGAAATGAGATTCAGATCAATAGATATTTTTACATCACTGACTTATCTGTCATTTTCAGGAGTCAGTAAATTGTTTTATATGGAAACCAAGGTCAAGCCCCAGAAAACTGATTCATATCATCAAGCAAACCTTTGTGCTCTCTCCAGTTTCTGAACTGGTTATTACAAAGAAACTTAAGTGAGAATACTTGAAATAAAGCAGCTCTGTTCACACTTTTGAGAACAGAATTTCTATTTTATTTTAGCTAAAACCCAAGAGACCACAATAATTTCAATTTCCCTGGCATTTCTTACCTTTATTACTAGAAAGACATCTTGGGATGGGTAGGTGATAGAAAAGATGGCAGATCTGGCCAGGGTGGAAATAGCAGCAGGGGGGACATGAGGCCGAAGCATTCCCTTCATTTGCTCAGAGTTTAAATCAAAGTAGAAATTCTCTGAAATCTAAGGAAGAAATTGGGTAGTTTCAAGCATTAGTTTGGTTGTTTTTTTTTTTGTAAATTCTTCATGAACAATTTTAAATTGTTTTAAAATACATGTTAAAAACTCGTGTCAAACCATGAATGAAAAGAAAAAAAAAAAGTCTTTTTGATTAAGAAATCAAGGCAGGACAGTGAGAAAGGAAATGGAGGAAACACCACAAACTACTCATAAAATTTCCTCCAGCTCCTCTAAGGTGTGCAGCTCCATCACAGGATTAGGAATTACCATTGTTAGCTGAACTGGAAACACCAAAATATCAAAATAGAAACAGAAAAAGCAAAAATAACACCTGGAAAGACAGACACTGAGCCTTCTACTCTGAAACACCAAATTCTTCACTGCAAAGCTTCAGAGCCAAAAAAGATGTGAGCAGGCTACCAACACCAGAGGTCACTAAAGAACTTATTATGTTAGAGCCAAAAAAAAAGGAGTAATGAGATGATAAAATTGGCTTATGAAATGTGATTTAAATATTAAACAAAGTTCACATAATATTCCACATACTCTCATCTACATAACTTAAATCTCAATGCATTAAATTCAAGTCCTAAAGAGATAAATGTCAAAATGCATATTTTTAACATTTTTCTCTACACTACTGCTAATATCTTGAATAAGGAAAACTAAGAGACTCTTTAAATATTAAATAGATAACATAAATACGTGAATAAATGTATTTAGCATTTCCTACAACTTAGATCTTGAAAAGACTCCTCAGATTTGTTTTTATTTTAGTCATTTTAGCATGTGTGACTTTCTGTGCATTACCAAAGCATTGCTTGGACCCATGCCAGGCTGAATCACCAAAAAGAGATTAAGACAGTCATAAAAACCTAATCTAAATAAAAGGTTTCAGTTACCTAAGTTCTCTCTGGGGAAGAGACTTTTGAAAGCCAAAATTGGACTCCATATATATATATTTTTTTTTTTAATATATATATATATATTCTGATTTCAGGCACTGACATATTAGATAATATTTTTAGGAAAGTGGTTATACCTCAACTGCTTTACCAAGAACACACAAGATGGTTCATGAAATGCCTTCATCATTCTTCCAACCTCTATGTCACTGTCCTCTTAAAGCTTTGCCACCAGAATGAATTCCTCCATTTCTTGTGCTTAAATTTCAGTGGAAATGTCACACTCAAGTAATTAAAAACCTACCTTCTTCTTTTCTTTAACATCATACAAAGCCAAACTTGCAAAAATGGGCTCAATTTCTATTTCAAATCTTGAAAGAAGGAAACACAGAATCAGTTGACTTGCATTTTGTCAGAAGGAACAACCAGCCCTGTCCCCAGATCCTCCCTGGCTGATGGGGACTGAGATGTGTGAACAGCTGAGCCAACCCCAGGGCTGCTCCTGCTCCAAAGGGATCTTCTTTCCCAATTTCCACCCCATTCCTGTCTGCTCCCTCCCACCAGGACCATGTCAGTGCTCCCTGGACCTTCCAAAAGCCATTTTAACTCACTGAAAGCCAAGCAAAGCAGACCAAAAGCCTCCACAGAGGGGGAGGAATTGTTAATTGGGATAACTGGGGCACTCAGCTCCCCTGATGCCCTGGAGAAGCCAATCTCCTGTGCTGCCCCAGATAAATGGCCAACTGCTCCTCTCAGCATTCCTGGCCAGAAGGCTCCCACCTCTGGACATCAGGGACACCTATTTTGGCAATTTTCAATAGTTAACTGTTGTCAAAAAAGACCAAAAACTCGCTTAGAAAGGTGCCAGCTCTTCACAGTGACTGTTATCCAGTGTTTATGCAAATTCCAACACTCCCAACAAGAACATTGACCCACCAAATAGAGCTGAACTTATTGTCAGAACACCTGGGGAGTTAAAGGAATTCAAAAACATTCAAAACCCATCCCTGCACCACAGTGAGCAGGGGCTGAAATGCCATTTTTGTCTGCACCAGCTCCCCACAAAATCCATGTCCCATCCACGCTGGGATCCCCTCCACACCCAGCCCTTGCAGGGAGCTCTCAGCTTCAGCCTGGAACTCCTCCTTCCCACAGGGACAACACCACCAAACAGGTGTTTTCTGAGATTAACCTGGAAATGACCCTGCTTAGGTCATCTGAGCTTTCTCCCTGGGGGAAAACGTCCTTGTTTTGTGCCACTGAGATGGCACAATCCTGGATTACATCCCCGAGCACAGGCTCAGAGATTCCCAGGTACACAAGCAAACATGTAGCTGGGCAGGTTTGCTATAAATTTGCAGTCAGCAAGAGATGCTTAAAGAGCAGAAAACATTAATTTCCAGCATCTAACTTATTTATGCTAAAGACACCCTCCTTTGGAGGGAAAGCTGCACTGCTACTGCATATTATGTTGTTCCAGTTCATAAAAGGCTGCAAAATCAGTTCATCTCTATGGCTATATTAGGTCCTGGAGTACTCTACGAGCAGGAGAAATGTCCCACACATATATCTCAGTTATGAGCAGCAACTGGAGCTCTCTAATAAGAAGGGTTGACCTAACTGAGGACACAGAAGATGAATACAGCAGTGTGGAAAATCAGTTTTGTACTTTATTTCTCCAAGGGAATAACAGTAAAATTTTACCTTGTGTTATTAGAGAAGAGTTATAGGCAATGAACCAGCTGCAGGTAACCCTATATTCAGGAGCTCCACTTCATTAAACTTGTTTAACAGGTTTCTATTCCTCCAGTTAATGCTTACTAAGTGTATAAAGTCTTCACTCTTAAAGGGACACAGTCAAGGTTGTTGAGCCTAAACTTTGGGACATCTTTGGTTGTCTTTATGGTTTTAAGGCTCGAGCATTTTTAATCTTTAAATTTAATTTCAAATTTCCTCGTTAGGGAGGAGAACACCAGTGAGTGTCCAACTTCAGAGCCCTGGGGGAGCGTGGTGAAGCCTCATGTCATGTGCCAGTGACATGGAACAGGTAGAGCTGGAAAGCAACAGGGAGAAAAGCCAGGGGAGGAGGATATTTCCTGTCTCATCAATCTGCAGGAAGTCTTGAAGATACAACTGTGTAACTCAAGCTTTACAAAATGAACCTGGAAGCCTATGACCAAACAATGGAATGACCCTTCCAGGGGAATAAACAAGGCAGTGGAGTTATTCCAGATGCACGTGGATACACCAGCAGATTTAAGCTCTGAATTTCTGTCTGTTGGAGTGTTACTTACTTCAGGGACAAACACTTCACCAGGAGTCTTTGGCCAAAGTGCTCTTTGGGTACTTCAGGGACACTGAGTCTCTCTATGGGCTCCTCCTGGAATTAGAGATACAACCCCTGTACAAACCACCAGCAGAACCAGGAGGCAAACACATCTATCACTTTTTTCTTCTAAGGCACAGCACCAACTTAATCTGAGGCTTTCCAGCATGGTGCATTCATCAGCAGCTATAAACATGCTAAATTAAATCCCTTTAATGTTTCTACAATTGCATAACCAGAAGGGAAACCCAATCTTCAGAAAGTAATATCTATGGGCAAGACAATATGCTGAAAAACACAAAATAGCTGCAGTTCTCATGCATGTTAAATACAGGTGATCTTAAATGCTTTAAATCCCTGGCAGACTGACAGCTTTCACATTCCCAATACCCTTCACTTTTGTGATCTCACCCACACGTATGTAAAAATACCTCATCTGGTGCTGGGTGTAGTGCAAAAAGCTCCTTATGCCTACTGGACTTCCTCTGGTCCTCGTTGTGGTGGTCAATCTCCTCGTTTGGGGTTCTGTCCAGCAGGTTTGGGAGGAGGGCATCAGGCAGGGAGTTCTTCAGGTCGAAGATGCTGCAGGCCCAGCTGCCCCGGGGAGTGTCGTCGATCGACATTGAGCGGCGCTTGAGGTCATCCTGAGAGCCAACAAATTAAAAGCAACTTCTAATGGGAAAAGGACTGCACTTTTAAAGCAGGACTATAAATTAGGTTTTATATAGCCAGGTTTTAAAGGCACATTACTTGTTCATCCTGGTAGCTGTTGCCATCAGGAGCTTCGTCAGACTCGAAGACCTGTTTGGGGAGCCCTTTTTGCCTCTCCTTCTGTTTGTCCAAGGTGTTGGGATTGAACCCAGTTCCCAGCTTGTGGTATCTGCAAACAGAGGGTTTCAAACACATTCTTAGCAGCCCTTTTGACCCCGACCCTAGAAGCAGCACCCCGGAACAAGCCCAGCATTGTCAGCGTGGGCGCTCCCGAGGCAGGAGCTGCTCTCTGCAAACACAATTTCCAGTCAGCTCCACTGGAGCTGGGGCATCATCCAACAGCCACTATTCCAGCACTACAATGTCACTCTGTTCATCTATAAAGCCACTCTGGGTGATGTCAAAAGGAGGATTATCAAGGGCCAATTAAAGTCGTTGTCAAATGTGCCATTGTGATGCCAAGCTAGAAACAGGCCGGGAACACAAGGGCTGAAGGCCAGTGGTTCTGCTGGAGCAGGAACTGACTTGGAGCAGATAAAATGATTAACTGGAAAACCAAAACAGCAACTCAGGAAAATCCTGAGCACCTCTTAAAAACAATTTTCCAACCCTGGCTAAAACAAGTGTCTTCACATAGCATCTTGGTGAGGAAAGTGGGTCCCTCAGAGCTTCCCAGAGCCTGAGAGCTCCTACAAGTGAACAGTCTGCCTGCTGTGCTGACAGGAGCAGATCTCTTTGACTAACAAATTTTTGGGTACCAAATGGCACCACGTCTGTATTTATACACACACACATGGGTAGAGCCACGGCCTCCCTGCAATATTCACTCCAAGTCAGTTCCTGGGCTCACATCTAGAATTAATTGTTCTTAACATGCCCTGGCACTAAAGTTACCACAGAGGGATGCTCCAGATATGGGAAAACTATGGAAATGCTAGCAGCAAATAAAGGAAGGGAAGAGAAAAAAGGAGGAATGCATTTTCCTTGCTGGGCTGTAATTGCTGAGACTTGAACAATAGGATCTATATAATCCTCACCTGGATGTCTGTATTCCCATCACAGCTCCACCAGCAAGTGCAAATTATCTCTAATTAACACCTGACTTCCTCAGTCTAGCACACAGAAATTATGCCATAAGCTTGAAATCAGAATATGCTAGTGGATTTTTTTCAGGCCAGTGAACTTACTCACATTTTCCAATATCATTAAAGAAATTACTGATTATTGAAATCCACAGGGTAGATTTCCCTGCCTCAAAAACATTTTGGTTGCAAAAAAACTGGAGGCAGAGATGGACATAATAACAAAGATTATTTCCCCTGGGTGGGGAAGAAAAGAATGGAATGTTACATGTCGATCCAGCAGTTCTTCCAAGAGATGGGGTTTGTGCCCCTGGAGCTGGCCAGAGGACTTGGAACCATCCAATGGGATGGATTAAGAGGAAATTGTTGGCACCTTTACTTGAAAAAACAATTCAGTCCTTCCCAGCTGAGCTTCTGGGTTCTTTCCCTGCTCCAGCAGTAACTCTACCCAGTGCACTGCCATGATTTTATCCAAGCAGGAAGTGCTATGACTCTCAGAGGACAAAACCCCACCAAATAAAGCTCATCAGAGCAGGAATCACAGCCAGGAATTCCAGGTACCAGAGAAAGTCACTGAGAACCAGGAGTGAGTGGCTGGGTGGGTCACACTGTCCAGGTCCGTGGTGCATCCAAGACTCTGCTGCCAAGGCTGGGAGTTAATAAAACATCTCCCTCCCTCTTGGGTTCCTTTCTGGATGGTTTTTTTATTTTGGTATGAGATTACAAAACACTTTTTTATTAGGTCACGTTAGCAGTGCCAAGCACATCCTGAGCATCCCCTGAAGTGGCTCTCAGGACAACATTAAACCAGTGAATTGTAGCAACTGCCACAAGGGCAGAGCTGGAGCTGCAGCCACGTCGTTTGTAGGTGATGCACATCACATGGATCACTCACTCCCTGACAGCAGCTCTTCCAATCATCCCAGAGAGTCCCTGCTCCAACTGGAGCCTCTCAGAACCCTTCCTGTAATTTGCATGGAATAATCAATGCGTGCCCATCCTCTGAACTGTTAACTCACTAGGTAAATGTTGTGATGGTTCAAATATTAACAATTATTTATCTGAATTATGTACTTTCCCCACGTCTCTCTGGGAATCAAAGGAAGCTGCAGAGAGCATCTTGTCTATCAGATGGTGGTGACTCCTCATAAATCACTGTAAAATTAATGCAACTTGTCTCTAAAAAGAACTAAAACCAGATGGAACATAGGAAGAAACAAATGCTCTAAGTAATTTTACTTGTCCACACTGTCTAATTGTTCTACCATGGTAAAGGAGCAACTGTGGACTGAAATGGCCTAAATTTTCCAAAATGCCCCAAGGGCTTTTGATATCCAAGATCCAATTTTCTAAACACAAACCACCAGTTCATCTGAACCTGGCAATGAAAAGCCAGAGCACATGGAATCAGCAGCCAGGACAATATTTTTGAACCTCCTTACAGCATTTGGCCAAAATTTAAATATGAACTTGAGGTGACAAACACCACAGGGATTCTCACTCACTTTCTGTTCACGATCGCCCAGTCCTCCGTGTAACTCCTGACACAGTCCCTCACGTGAGGGTCCATCTCGCTGTTCAAAGAACAAACAACAAAGATCACAGAGATGATGGGGATTTCTGAAACACAAATTCCATTCCCTGGAGCACCACCAGGTGAGCTGGTGCCCTACCTCTCCTCGGGCACGGCCGACACCAGCGTCCGGCACTCGCGGGGGGTGTAAACCACCTCGATGTCATCGCGGGGAAACTCCAGCAGGTCCCGCAGGGGCCCCGACTCCACGGCCAGAGGGTGGGTGTTGAGATATTCCTCCAGGTCCACAGGGTCCACAGCTTCTGTGAGAGGCACCTGGGAAGGCACAAAGCACCACCGTGGGGCCTTACGCCGAGGTGAACAAATACAGGAAAATCACGCGCGCGTTTTCTGCTCTCTTTTTTAAACCAGTTCTTCTGCCTCGTTGAGGGATTTGGTGCAACCTCAGGTGATTAACCCCAGTGGTGTTAACCTCAGCTAACACATCACAGAGCTGCTTCTCCTGTCTTATCTTTTATCTGATGTTCCTCTGCATATTTCTCTGGTGTGTACCATCACCACCTAAAAAATACAACTAGAGCAAGAAAAGGTTACATCTATTTTCAGGAAATACAACAAAAGGAAACTTAGTACTTTATTTCCCACATATCTGAGCCTGGATTTGTTTTTACCAGGCTCTGATCACAAAGGGAACCTTGATCCTGATCCAAGATGCAGGAACCCTTCCTCCCCCAGGCAGAACCCAGAGCAAGGCCTGATTTACCAGGAACTCAGGCAGCCACACAGCTCTGAGGACTAACATTATTTTGAATTAAACCACCTCTCTGGGGAACACAAAACACAATGTTCACCTACCACAGGTACAAGTTTAACCACCTCTTCTCCCTGGTATTAGAGCCTTTAGTGCCACAATGACTCTGCCCATCCCGGAAGGGACAGGGCCCTCAATAAAATGGATGCTTAAAAATCATCTTTATTGGCACAAAGCCTTTACCTGAAGCACAAGGAATGACTGAAAACATGCAGGAAAACAGTAGATTACACTGGCACTGCTGATCTCACCACCCTGAGCTTTTTTTAGATACATTAGAAGAAACTTTGCATAAACTGGATACATACTCACATTGCATAACTTGTATTTTTACATATCCCATTACATAAATATATAAATATTCTGATATGAGATCATTATGCTACAAGGCTATACATAAACATAGACATTAAGAAAATGAAACACTAAAAACAAGTTTTGAGGAAGCTGTCTCTACAGCAACTGACAGATTTCCTAGAATTCCCTGGCACATGCCAGTGAGGCTGAGTGTTTTAACAAGAGTCACGAAAGCACATCCAAATTCAGCAGTTTTCTCTACTAACTTCCCCTTTCCTGTCATCCAGATGATTTCTGTGGGACAAGGAACTATTCTGTAGCTTGTGTTGGAGATGACTTTAAAAATAACACTTGGTACTTCAGTTTTAAATGTGCTTCTTGGAAATATTGCTATACAAATCCCAAATTCCAGTTTTCAAATTATTGCCAACAAGTTCTGAAATAAATAAACTTTTTATTCAAGGAAAGACTTGGCTAACACAGAGGGTACTGAAACAATCTCCCTACCACAAGCAACCTCAATGAATACTGCAATTTTATTAGAAGACAAACCCTTCAGCAGGAAACCAGCATGACTCCAGGGAATTCAGGGGAGTTGGACCAGGTGACTTTTTGCCAGGTAAGAATCTGGTTCACTAAAAAAATGTGTGATGGCTGGAAATGTGGTATTTGATTCTGCAATTTACGTAGAAGAAACAAATTAATTTCTGTGTAAAGAAATATCAGGAGAATCAGAGAAGGGTTGGAAGGGACCTTAAAGATCAGCTCTGCCATGGGCAGGGACACCTTTCACAAGGAGATGATGAGCATCTCTTTAACCCCAAAACCTTTCCCCTCTTCTCATCCTGAACTCTTGAAATGGACTCAAAGTGTGTGATTTTGGACAACTTCTGAAAGCACAAACCAGACACTTTTCACTGTTTTCACGAGCAGAACTTGTCACTGGTTCTGCCACAGCACAGCTGAGATGTCACCACCTCACCCTGCTCCTCACAAACAGGCAGAGCAGCTCCAGATCCCTGACAAATGTCACTGAGGGGTGATGCTGGAACCCTCCTTACTGAGAATTTTTCACTTTCTGTACTAACAAACACTAACACCCAAAAGAACACTACACTTAACCTAACATAGTAAAAAAAAAATTTCCAAAATTAAATAATACAACTCTAAGTGTATAGTTAAACTAAGTGTGTGATATCATATAGCAGAAAACTTAAGAGTTTAAAATTTTAGAATATGATAATATATATAAAACAAGATAAAAGTTTTAGAACAAAAGCTAATCCTTCTTCACATTCTTCATGAGTTTAAGTAGAATTGTGTAAATAAATTAAAAATTCTGCATTGCAAGTCATGAGTAGTTAACTATTAGATTAAAAATAAAAATAATTTAAGCATCATTTCTTAATTAAACAGTTTATCCTTTAAAAACATTATAGAAAAAGAATATGTCTCCATTTTTACCTTGTTAAAGAGAATTACCATAGAACTCACACTTTGTGAGACTATAATAAAAAAATTAAAAAAAAAAAAAATCAACATTAGTGGTGCCCTCGGTGAGGAGGCAACTCACAACCTTCAGAGGGTGACAGCTTTTCCTTAAGGAATTGCTCCAAGTGCCTGTGTGTTCCCAAGTGCTGCCAGCTCCCAGTGCTGCTCAGTGCCAAATGCAACCAACCCCAGAACCAAAGAGGAGGAACCACCCCGCACCTGAGACTCCTTCCAAATGATGATAAAAGTAACAAAATGAGTAACAAAACTCTGGGCAGAAGCTCCAGAAGCAGGGGGTGCCCAGAGGTGCTGGGAAAAGCATCCCCCCACACCTTCCATGGCCAGCACAGAGCCCCAGCCATGCTGCTCCTTGCTGGGCACTGGCAGCACCTCCAGAGGGGCAAGGAAACCTCATGGCATGACTTAAAGCTGCTCAGCTGACCCTGGTTTTATGCCCTAACATTTTAAGATTTATTTTTATTCCTCTTTCTGACCTGGCAGCTCCAAAGCTGAGGGATCTTCCAGAAGTGAGTTCATTGTAAATGAAGGTGAACCCAATGGGAAGAAATGAGGATGTCTGACTCAATTCAGAAGGCTGAATGATTTCTTTATTATAACTATGCTAAAATACATTAATATACTATATAAAGGAAGACACTAAGACTCCATACTACTTTCTCTAACTCTATTTTTAACTCTAACACAACTCAGGACCCTCTCTGAGAGTCCAGCCTCAGGTGGGTTGGATTGGCCATCAGGCTCAAACAATCCTCACCAAAATCTAATCAAGCACTCACTCCAGGTAAACAATTCTCCAAGCACATTCCATATGGGAAAATCAAGAAGCAGAAATAGAAATTGTTTTCTCTTTCATTTCTCGCTGTGAAAAATCCTGAGGGAGAAATGTGCTGCCACATGAGCTGCTTGTGCAAGTGTTGTGTTTTAACCTGCACAAACTCATTCATCTGAGATTCTCTAACACACAGGAACCTACCCCTCATCCCCTCCAATCTTTCCACTCCACTTACCTAAACAGAATTACAAAAAAGACAAGGAAAAGCCTCAGTATTAATGCAGAGCTCATGGGGACATGCAGGACCGAGGGTGTGAGGCTGTCCCAGCCCAAAACACACCAGGTCCCCTCATCCCTGGCATTTCACATCTCAAACTGCCCTTGTCCAACAGGAGCACTGGGATGTGTTGGACACGAGATGCAGGATGAAGTGGCCATGCCAGTTAAAAATCCCCCAATCCAGAAAGGCAGGCAGTGCTCAGGGGCTCTCTGTGCACCCTGGGGGTTTCCAAGCCCTTCACACATTTCAGGATTAGGCCCAAGGTTGCACTTCCCAATTTTCCAGTTTGTCTCTTTGGGTTATTATTGTACCATGGAGATGTAAACAAACACAATAGTCAAACCCAGAGGCCTGTGTTAGACTCACCATCTGTGCAGTCAGAAATACTGTCTAGCACCTGAGTAAAGAGGCCAAACATAAATTCATGGCTATGGAGAGGAACTACTTGGTGTCAGACTATTGGCAGATAAAAGGCAAGAACATTATTTTAGGCTTCAGATATTTGTGGGGGAAGAAGTGATGAAAGAGGAGGAGGAAAGAAGGATGAATAAATGCACCAAAAGGAAAATGAACTTAAAAGATGTCCCCATGTGTGAACAGAACCACAAGAGCTCCTCTCAGGGCTCTTGCTGTCAATGGTTTAACTTTTCCCCTGTCCTGCTCCATGCTCCAGCATCACTCCAAAGCTGTGCATGGGGACAAGGACACACAAAATACCAGAGGCTATTCCAGTGTTACTTGGGCAAAGCATCAGTCACCTGAAATTGCCACACAATCCCATCAGGTGAAACGTGCACACTGGAGGAGCTGCACAAGCTCAGGTAAAGACCAGGTTACCCAACCCCATCATCCCAATCAGCCTCACTGCTGCTGGAGGAGCAGAACCTGCTCTGCCATCTCACCTCCAGCCCAGCTGAGCTCCTGTGGCACCAGGACAAGCAAGAGGCACCCAACAGCTGATTGCCCTGCCCTGTGTGACACTGGGCTACAGCTGATCTCAGCCACCCAAGAACTGCCAGTCCCATCAGCTGCACATGAAAAGGTTTCAAATCTGCTGCAGCAGGAAGGAGCAACAGCTGAGGAGGATAAAGCTGTGCTCCCCACAGCCCTGCGTGCTGGCAGGCTGCAAACACAGCCACCTCCAGTGCAATCTCCATCCTGCTCCCAGGAAAAGCCTTCCCCATTCCTCCTGGCAGCTCCAGGCAAGCAACAGTAGGTGTCTCCTCCACAAAACACAGCCAGCTCTTCTGCACTGGACTTCCCAAGGCAGAAGGACAACTCCAGTCAAGTATTTGCAAACATGCAGACCACCTCCCAACTGGCTAATCCCAGCATGTCAGAGTGGTTTTGCAGGAAAGGACCTTAAACTCATCCTGTTTCAACCCTGACACCTTCCACTACCTCAGGCTGCTCCAAGCCCCAATGTCCACCCTGTCCTTGGACACCTCCAGGGATCCAGGGGCAGCCACAGCTTCTCTGGTTGCCCTGTGCCAGAGTCTCAGCACTCTCACAGGGAAGAATTTCTTAATATCTAATCTGAATTTCTCCTATTTTGGTTTGAAACCACTCTCCCTGTGTAAAAAGTCACTCTCCTTGTTTTTTCTAAGCCTCCTTTAAGTACTGAAAGGCCCCAGTGTGGTCTCCCCTAATAAACCTGATGGGGAATACTGGAGTGTTACTGCAAGGAATCCTTGCCTGGGGTCCATTTCTCTTGAGTTGATTAAAACCCTCTAGAAACCAAAGGCTGCAAGAGCCCAGAGCATCTTCCCCACCAGGACCACAGAACAATGTAAATTAACAGAAAATACATGCTAAAAATATGCAAAGGAAAGCTGCTCCCAGAATTGCTGCTCTTATAAAAAATACTCTTTGATTTTGTGCAGGCTGTAATTACAGATGAAATTTTGGACAATTACCCAACCTGTTTTGCATTCAGTCTTTATCCCAGGATCAGGCACTGCCACCCCACTCATGGCAAGCACTGTTCTGTGCCATTAAAATCTACAGGAGGACAATGTGGGGAGAAAGGGCAGCTCAGGATGAGTAAGAGGGGCATAACCTGCTCCCTGCCAGCACAAACACTGTGTTTATCACAGCACTGATAATATGAAAGTACAGAAGAAATCAAAAGGAACTCCCTCTCTCAGACTTACCCTAACCCAAATCAAACCCCTCACTTGGAAATATATATACATTAAAAATACCAATTCTACATGTCCTTAATCTGACCACAGACATGTTCAACCAGCTAATTCAGACAGCAGCCTTGACTGGATGCTCTATCCCACTTAACAGGCAGTTTCCAGAGGTGCACCTGTGTTGCTGCAGTTCTGGCTTTCAGCACTTGCAGGACAAAGCCCTATTTCAGAGGTTTACAGCTCTCCTGCAATGGGAACACTCAAGCTTTCTTCTTTAAGGTTGTGTTATTCTTCACTGTTACATCCTCTTAAAAGCTGAAAAATCAAACTGCCTTCCCTATCGACTTTGCCCTTCTCCAGACAGCAAACATTGTATTTTTGTGGAGATTTAGTGCACATGTCTCTCTCCTATTTATTTCTTATTTTTGAGCACCTACCTGCATCATCATCATCACTTCCAAAAGCACCTGCACAAATCTGCAGGAGCCTCAGTGAGGGGATGTGGCATCACTCCATGGAGGGTAACACAAACCCTCACTCACTTCAGCCAGGCAGCCCAGAGGGATAACAAAGGGAACAAAGGGATAAAGAGCAGGGAAAGCTACACCCAGGGAGCCACACTGCAAAGCTCACACAGGGAAACAAAAAATACAATGCAGAGGTCAGGTTTGTACAAGACCTGCACCTGTGCAGGTACCTGAAGGCTCAAGATCTGCTCTCCTGGGCGCTGCACAGCAGCTCAGTAACAACTAGGGCAGAAAAAGGGACAATTATTGTCTCCATCTCACAGGGACTGACTGAAGCACAGTGCCCTGATGTTCACAGGCATTTCCAGGTTTGCCTGGAGGATTTTAGCCCATCCCTTCCCTAAACAGCCAGCTGGGCACAGGGAATTGCCCAACCCACAATGTCTCATGGGACACACTGGGAGTGACACACTCAAACCCCTGCTATGACCCTGCAGGCTATTCCAGCTTGTGTATGACAGCACAGGCATGGAAAACAACATTCCCTCCCATTTCCTTCTCCCTCCCTCACCTCTGCCCTCCCAGGATATCCAATCTCCAGGGAGCCCCAAGAGCACGGAGAGGTTATGGCATGGCAGCTTGGCAGGATGCATCTGGCACAACAAGGATCTGAACCCAACTGCTGTGGCCCAATCCAAGCCAAATTTCCCTTTTAGCTCAAATAAGATGCATCATTCCCAAGGGCCCAGCCCCTGTGAGGATCACAGTACAATTGAGGGCTCTGTAAAAATGACAATGGCAAAGTGTGGAAGGTTGTTCCTCCTGCCTCCTTCCTGCGTGGGAGTAAAACTCCCTGTGAGGATCTCATAAGGGACCTTGAAAAATTAACCTTGCAGAGAGCTCCTCATCACAGGGAGGATCCTGACTGCTATTTTTACTTGGCAGCTAAAGCACTTCTTCAAAATCAGGGTGATATTTCTTGCCAATTTTGAAACCAGGACAAAGTTCCATCTTAACTTCAATACCTCCTTAAATATTAAGCGATTTATAGCGTGCTAAAACTGCAACAGATTGTGCCAAAGCTCCAAATTCTAAATTAATACCAACTTCCCACCCACTGCCTTCCCTGGGCAAAATCTTGGAAGGACAGAAGCAGCAGATTAACACTTCAAAGCTCAGCCCCAGCCTTCTCTCAGCTATCTCTGGGTCTCCAGGGCAAACAGGCACTTCCCTTGCTGAGCAGTCAGGAATGCAGATGGCCTGTGCTTGCTGTGGCAAAATCCTGTCACCCTTAAAGGGATACTGGTATCTCAGGGAACAGGAGTCAAATCTGATGTACTGGGAGGACTCAGAATAAATATAAGAATGTAATATGCTAAAAAAAAATTACAATTTGCAGGCAGGTTAAGGAAGGTAACAATTTAAAGAAATAAGCTTGCTAAACAGTCACTAGATTGATTTTTAAGTGTGAACTACAGGCAAGTCACTCTAAGAGGTTTTGAAACATGAGGAGTGTAATATTAACCACCGACAACACTCAAGTAATGAAAAAACATGTTTTACTTGCAAAAATGACATTTTCTTTCAACTAAGCACTCCAAAAATAACCCAAATGGATCCAAATTCAAAGACTCACAGATTTGTCTGCTGCCATCCCTGCATTTCAGAACACTCATACTCCTGAGCCCAGAGAACTCCTGCATTTCATTTTTTGGCCGCATTTATAATACATGGAAATATTCAAATGAACCAAGGAGATTCCTAGGCAATCTCTGCTTTCCATCAACCACAGGCAGCTCCCCAGGCTCACCAGGGATGACACCTCCCCGGCCATAAGTGCAGTCATTACCTCCCCACTGCCTCTGGAATGCAGTTCCCCATCTCCTGCCCTGCCTCTTACTCCTTCTTTTGCATTGGTGTTCTGTGAGATGTCATTACCACAGAGAGCAGCTGATTGCAAATGTGCCCCAAAAATGGTTGTAAGCATTCTCTGTGTCTGAAGCCTCCATTTTTAAAATCTAAAAACATTCAGTTGTAAGATCTGGACTCAGAGAGATGTGCAGTGTGTGTCAAATTCTATCACAATGCTTGAGTTAGAAAAAGCCTCTAATGAAAGGAAAAGGGTTCCCCATCCCTGGAAGTGTCCAAGGCCAGGCTGGACAGGGCTTGGAGCAACCTGGGATGGTGGAAGGTGTCAAGGTTGGAACAGGATGAGCTTTAAGGTCCTTCCAACCCAAACCAGTCTGGGGTTCTGTGAAATGATTACAAACACACCTACCTAAAGAAGGATCCTACATGTAACAAGTAACAGCCAGTCCCAAAACCAGTGAGATGCTTTATGTACAAATACTGCCAGGTTATTTGCTGTGATAACTGGTTGCTAATGTAGGAAGCCATTTGGGTATAGAAATATTAATATTAATCAGAGATTAATTAGTTATCTGGGAATACTAAAGCAATTTCTTACCAACCCTAGAAAGACACGAGCTATGCCTCCAAGGATGGGTAAGAAGACAAGATCTTGATGACTAAGAATTGTGTAATTTCACCAAGAGTATTTGGAGAACACAAAGACTTTGATACAGAAAATGCAAGTGTTGTAACTCCTCTCAAAGAGTCTCCCTCTGATAAACTGTGACAAAACTGAAAGCAGAAACTGAGACAGCAACAGAGAAATGGAAAAACCAAACAGCTTGACCAGAGACTGCAAAAAATCACTGATTTCCCACTTTTGGCAGAAATGTTACATCAGGCCAGTAGAGACTGACCCCTCCAGACCCTCGGGGCTCATAAGCAGACCCTGGTGGCCCTGAGCCTTGGTGGCCCTGAGCCCTGGTGGCCCTGAGCCCTGCCAAGCACAGAGATGCTCTCCTGAGTGGGAAATCCTTGGCACAGGCACCTCTCAGTTCCCAGGGGACACTTCCTGCTCTGCATGGACAGATGAGCCACAGGGGCTGTTCCATGGCCTGGGACACTGCCAGGGGGATGGGGCAGCCTCTGCCAGGGCCTCAGCACCCTCTGAGCAAAGAAATGCCCCTAACATCAACCTCTGCCAGTGGGAGCCATTCCCTGTGTCCTGTCTCCCCATCCCTTGTCCCCAGTCCCTCTCCAGCTATCCTGAAGCCCCTTCAGGGGCTCTGAGCCCTCCCTGGATCCTTCTCCTCTCCAGGTGAGCATCCCCAGCTCTCCCAGCCTGTTTATGAACAATTACTTGGTATAATATCATTTAGTTAAGAGTATTGATCTCTGCTACCACGTGAACTGTTGAAGTTATTGCAGAGACACAGCAACTTCCAGTGGGCAGCAGACTCACCTGCACAGGTAAAACACTCCTGACCTGTGCCACAGGGCTCACTGCTGCTTTTAGCAATAGAATGGGAGCAGTTTTCATGTGCTACAGAAAGTGCCTGCACCAGAGCAGAGGTAACTGTGAGCAGCCCCAAGGGGAGGAGGCAGGGCACAGGATGTGGATGCCTCTCCCATCCTCCCCTGCCTGATGAGGATAAACCATCCTGCCAGGCAGGGCAAAACCTCCAGAAAATACAAATAATGGGAGGCACCATTCAGCCTTCATCAGCCCTGAGACAGCATAAAGACTTGGCTCATTCTCCTTTTCAATTTTTGGTGATAAAATTACTTGGCTCTGAGCACTCCAAAACGCCCTTCAGTGCCACACAGGACATTGTCATGTCTTCCTTTGCTGTGCTTCCCATTCATTTGCACAAATCACCTTTTCTTCTTCTCTTAAATTATGTTAAAATAAACAATGGAAATATACAAAGGAACCTATATTCTCTTACTGAATAATTAGATGCTATCTTTGAATACATGGCCAAAGTCTGACAATCCAAGACAAAGCCTCAATTAGCCCAGATAATGCCCATAAAGCCAGCAGTGCTTTACAAAGATATGTAAATGTCAGCACCTTCATTTTACAGGAGAAAATGAAGTGCTGAGAGCAGACATGGTCAGATCACATCCAAGAATCCAGACCCCTTTACTCCCAGACTAATTACTATCTCTTATAACAGGGTTACTTTACATGCTAACAATCATCTCTGCTGTAAAGGCATCAAAGGCAGGAAGTATTACCCCCAGTCCCTTGGGAAAAGCTGTGATTTTTCTATAAAACAACTGAATGTACATTCACTCTGATTATTTTCAAGATTAGCAAAAAGCTGCTGCTCTTCTAATTAAATCATTAAATTATTAAGATTGGCAAAGTCCTCCAAGATATCATCCATGCCCAAACTTGGACTGAACACCATCTTGTCAACCAGACCATTGCACTGTGTCCAACCATTCAAATATACCTCTAATAATGTAAAGAAATAGAAAAAATACCTGAAAAGATTTTTTTTTAATTAAGAGAAATTTTTCTTGGGAAGAAAAAAAATCAAGTTTTGGACAACAACCAAAAAACATTTCAATTATTATCCTTGGCACTCAAGTGTGAAAAAAGAAGTCCAAGATTTTATAAGTCTTTATCTTCTTTCAGCAGACAGAGTTAAATGAGCACAAGGAGCTGCTCCACAGAAAAAACAAACTTGGGAAGAAAAGAAAGTGGTTAGTCGTGAGGGATTATAATGGCCAACAGTAAACAGCCTGGTTCATCAAACAAACAGCAAATTCCCCTTCCTGCAAGATGCTGGGGAATTCTCCCAGAGGAAGTGCAAGTGGGGCTGCTGGTGAGAAGCTCCAGCTCCCAGCAGGGAATGCTGAACCTCTGGAGGCACCCAAGGTGAGCACAGCCCATGGAGCACACCCAGCAAGGAGCAAATGCACACCCCACTCACCAGTGGGCTTGGGGAGACTTGCAAAAATAACTCCAAAAAAAGAAACCCTCCTTCATGAACTCTCTGAGCTCACAGCTCCCATTTCCCAACAACAAACTGTCAGTGCCTTCTGCTGTGGCTTGCAAAAAGAAACATCTCAGGGACTGCATCCTGCCAGCATCCCAGCCTGGCACATTGGGTTGGTTACACAGGAAAACCCTCTGAGGGCCTTGGACCTGTGTCTGGGGTTTGAGGAATGTGCAATTAAAATCAGCTGCTCCTAAAGTGGCAGAAGGGTGGAGGCTGACAATAATAAACTCATTTGAAAGCAGTGTCTTCTCCCCAGCTCTACCAGATACCAAATTAGAAACAGTTCTGGCAGCATTTTGTCTGCTGCTTGTGAGGCAAAAGGGAAGAGACTTGCTAAAATTCAGCTGACAGGTTTTTGCATTTATCCCAGGTTCAACCACGGGCAAGCCTGTGGAGTGGGGAACGTCCCTGCAGTGGCCTCAGCTGACAAGAAACAAGAGGCCCAAGCAAGCACAGTGCTGAAGACTCCTCATTCACAAAAATTCCATTTCTCCACCAAAATACCTCCATTGGACTGGTAAGACTCTCAGACAAACCATCAGAGAATCAGTGCTGACCTCTCCTGCAGCAGAATTCTCAGCACAGTGAGCAAGGTGGGCATGAGACCACACCTGCACCATCAGTGGAGTCATGGGCTCATGGCACGTCCTGAGCTGGAAGGGACCTACAGGGATCATCCAGTCCTGTGTCCTGCACAGGACAGCCCAACCATCCCACCCTGTGCCTCAGAGCATTGGCCAAATAATTCCCAAACTCTGGCAGGCTGGAGCTCCCCAATCCCAACCAGCTGCCATTGTGGAGATACTGAAATTCAACCACACAAGATTTTAGCAGGAATTTCCTATTCACTCCCAAACTACATGCCTTACTTTATGCTTTTAAACCAGTGTGGCTACACAGAAGTGAACATTTCCAGAGCAAACACAGCTTCACACAGCAATGCTTTCCTTCTGCATAATGCTGATTATCAAATCAGGCCAGGCAGGCACAGCAGATCCTGACGGATGCCTCAGGGAGAGAAATTAACCCAAAATTCAGACAAGCAAACCTCTGTTGTATTATGCAGCCTCAGGATACAGACTCATGACTTAACTAAATAGACTTTTCCTACAGACTATCTCCTACAAACCATCACCCCGTGTTAATCAGGCTTCTGCAGAGCATCTCTGCTCAGCACCCAATTTAATGTGACAAACTGGGAGCTTATCACAGCAGCCATCACACAATGCAGCTTGATAGGAAAAGCTCAGAGCCTGCTTCCAGCCAGCATGACCTTTTCCAGCATTTTTATAGATTCTTGCATATATTTACTAGCAAACACCAGGCCAACAGGGTAATGACAGCTACTGATAATACCATGACCAACAAGTCTGATCCTGTATCAAAAATTACATGTGAAGATCAACAGGACTGAAACTTTGAGCGTGAATATTTGGTTGGTGGCAGAATGGAAAAACCTTAGGAATAGGAGGAAAAAGTGGAAAAAAGACAATTCAGAGTGAAAGGAGGTGATACAAGGAGAAACTGATCAAAAACATGGCTGGGTGAGGAGCAGCTGCAGAGGTTCACAGAAGACACCTCGCTTTATGAGAGCAGAAAGGCAATCCAGCCACCTCCTTCCAAGATGAAACCACAGGTGGGACAAGGGAGGCCCAGCAGTTCCTGGGATGGATCTCCAGTGGGAGTGCACCCCTCAGCTGCCCAGTGCTGCAGGGAAGTGGAGTCAATGATCCTGAGTGCTCCACACTCCAGCTAATAGCAGGGGACCCTCCCTGTTCTAATGCTGGATTATGCAAAAGACCATCCAGAACTGCCAAGTCAGGGCTTTGCATTATCACTGCACAGCCCAGCAGAGCCACTGAGATAAGGCATTAGCCTGGGCAGCAGCTCTCATTAACCCTTCTCTCATTAACCCTCCTCATTAACCTGCTCAGTCCCCACCAGGCTGCTGGCAGAGCAGCCTTCTGCTCTCCCTGAGCTCCTGGGACACGACAGAATTCCAGCCCTCCTCCATCCCCAGTGCCCTGGCACAGACACATCCCACAGATGAAGTCTGTGCCCGCAGTGAAGTCCCTGCTCTGAGCCAGAGGTCAGCCTGGAGGTCCCTTCTGAGGTGTCACTCTGCTCTGAGGACACGTTTGTGCTCCACAGGAGGAAGCTTTAACAGGTTACACTGCACATGAAGCAGAGGGAATTCCCATGGACTCATTCCCACAACCCCAGGAACTATGGAAACACTACAGGACCCCACTCCAAAGAGAAGAACTCTTGTAAACTCACAACACTTGCACAGACTATCAAATTCAGGGCACATTTCCAGCCCTGTCTGACCTAACCACCCCTCTCTGAAGACAACAAGATGCTCTGATATTTATTTTCCAAGTTGACTGCAGCAAAAGGAACTGCTGTGACCTGAAGTGAGACCCCAAATCAAACATTTCCAGCTTGAAAAAGTTTGTTGCACTCTTGAAATGTTTACCACAATAAATCTGGAAGTTTACTGGCAGGCCATGCAAGAAAGTCTGCCTTCAGAAAGGGTGATTGTGACAATGCAGCTCTTCAAAGTGGGCTGTAAACTTGTAAGTAAATATGCATTCCTGAGGAATAGCCACACTCAACTTGCAAAATAATATTTAAAATACTTCAGAAGAGCAGATGAGTTGCTGTGGTCCTGCTCTCAGAGTGACAAGGACAGGAAAACAGCAACCTGAAGAGCAAAGAGCTCTCCATGCAGGGAACCACACACATGAAATTTAATGCCCAATCCAAGCTGGTTGGGGATAAAACAACTAATATCTGGTCAAGAAAGCTCTTTGTCCTACGAAGATTCTGCACAAACACAGATTCCCAGCCACACCAACTGATTTGCAACATAGAAATCCCCAAAATTGGTGGGTTTTGCATGGAATTTTGTCCTTGGTGTTATCAGAGCCTTTTACATCAACAACCTCTCAGCAGAGCAGTTTCCCCTGGAGGGTGGAATGAGTGTGGCCAGCAGGCTGAGCAAGCCCTGCTCCAGGCATGACTTACAGTGGTGTGATGGGAGACGCTGCCTCCGATGTTGAGGTTCTTGAGGAGCTGTGGGGAGCCTCCATACTGCCCCGAAATCTGCTTCCTGACCTCGGCTGCCACGGTCCTGCAACGACACAGGGACACAGGGACACAGTCACCTCTGACAGGGAGCTGGGGATGGGGCAGGGACACTTCCCTGCGTGCTGGAATGGAACCAGACACCGCTCACTGCAAGAAGGGTGTCACTGCCCACTGGGAACAGATCCTGCATAACAAATTCCCAGGAATCACAAAGCTCTCACAAGGCTGCAGATACACATTTTTAACAGCAATTATTATTTTTTCCCTCCCCTTTTGTGAACTGCTCTTCTGTGCACATCTGTGGCAATAAAATGCACGTGACCCCGAGCACAAATTAAGTTGTTCCCAGCAGGCTCTTCCAAGGAAAAGCTCTTCTCCAGAGTTCTCCTCACCCTTCAGCAGTTCCTGGTCACACAGCTGCTCCTGTACTGCATTTTCATCCCTCTGCCTATTTCTGGGGCTTACAATCACAGTCAGACAAAGGACCAGGAAATAAATGACGGGGTCAGAACAAAAAGGTGTTTCCCTTCCTGTGTAGGAAAGGTAAAGGTGACAAGCAGAGGAAACACTGGCACAGAGCCTTGTGTCTCTGCCAGACAGAAATTCCACCACTGGGTGATTTTCTCACCAGGAATGGAAAGTACAGAGCAGCCCTTCCTTGCCTGGAGGGTGAAAGCTGTGACCCTCCACGGTTTTCCATTTTGGCTAAAGAGCCAGATTGTCTCTGGTAAGGCTGAAAACACAACAGGGGGGTAAAGCCACCTGCAAGGGGGAAGAGGAGCACAACAGAGGGAAATGCTGATGGCCAGGGGCTGTCTAAACAAAGAGCCACAGGCCCAGCCCCAGCACAGCCATCCCCAGCCCTCCATCCTGTATCCCAGCAGGAAGCTGCAGCTCCTCTCAGCAGGGACAGCCTCTGAGGAGGGTGGAAATGGTTTTTTTCCAAAAGCAAACCAAAACACAGATTGCTTCCACAAAAAAAAAGCAGTGTAGCTGAAAAGCTGCTGAGTACCCCTGGCCTGCAGGACCTCACCAACACAAATGCTCCTCCCCAGGAGTCAACACCCAATTTATTAGTGACAAACCCACTCCAAGTGTCATTCACCACATCACAGCGCTGCTGGCAGCTCTGGCTCCCAGAGCAAATTCCCAGCTCCAAGGAGAGACCAACCAGCCCATAAGGCAATGAACAAGCTGCAAGGACTGGGGCGATTTTTCTTCTGCTGTATCAGTGATCTCTGAGTGTCCTCATTGCTAAGAGACCCTGATCTCAGCAGGGGACTGTGCTGTTTATCAGAACAGCACACGAGCTGCTAAAATCCTGCCAAGGAGATGGTTAAACCTGTCCTGAGCTAAACCTGGACATCAGGCTCTTGCCTTTGGGATTGCTGGTGGGCAATAAAGGCAGCTGGAGGCAACTGATGTCAGTGGAAGAGAAGGGAACTCTAAGAGGGAACTGGCTGGGACAATTGAGGCTGCCATGGGGAGCAGATGTTTCCTCAGGCCAGAGGATGGATGTAAGATTAGCCAGAGGAAGCATTATTTTGTCTTATTTAAAAAGCAGACTACAGGAGGCGAAAAAAATCAAGTTTTATGTATTCTGGCTGCAAGAAGTAATTTCCTTCATGCTTGCCTTTATCCACAGGAGATGATGTTTTCACTTCTGGTGGGTGGCTTCTGTCCTGCTGGGGACAGGGAACATCCAGGAAAAGGCATCTCCCTGCTCCCACCACGTGTGCACACACGTGAGAGCAAGCCATGAGTGCTGCTGGCTTTTGTAGGGAAATTTGGAATGGATTAAAATGGCTGCTTGGCATGGAAAACACACCATGGAGCTGTGGCTGAGGATGGACAAGCTTGTCCCCAAGATGCAGACAGGCTCTGCTCTCCACCAGGCTCTCACTTGCTGTGTTTTGTGTCACTCCTGACGAGGCACAGACAGAGCCCTGGCAGGAAAAATCAGAGCCCAGCACAACAGGAAAATCTAAAAACCCTTCCCCATTTTCAAAGGGCATTGTTTACAGATGGGAAGTCCAGCCAGAGGAGGGACCTGTCCCCAGCTGTGCCACCCCAGCTGTGCCTGGCTCCTCCTCAGGAACCCCAGGGCATCTCTGTGGCCCAACTGGGGAAGGAATGTGGTGCCACAAAAGGGTGGCACTGATCAGCTGTGCTGCAGCCTCATTAATGACCTCACTGGATTTTGAAAATTCCCCCAAAGCATGACCACAGCAAGTCAGAACTGAACCTCCAATGGGTTTCAACAAGGAACCAGCATTACTCTCAAGTTTGAAGCACTCCTGCCTCTCCAGCTTTCACCAGCACCCTTCAAAACTCTTCCCACATGAAGTTAATGGAGACTGTGTAAACCCAGAATTCCTGAGTGGAGTCTGCAGGAGCTGCTGCTGTTCATTCCAAGCCTGCAGGCCAGTCCACAGCTCAGGTTGTCTCCTTTCTGCATCACTGCATTCACAGAGGTTCTGGACACACTTCCCCACAGAAAGCAGCGTGCCTCTGACACTCAGAAACTATCTCCCAATGTAACCTGATCTCCAGATGTATTTATGGGTGATCTATACCCCTCTGGGTTTGTGGCAGCAAGATCAGGTTCAAATGCCCTCTCCCACTCCTTTCTACCTGCCAGGTGCCACCTTCCAGCCTTTGGGCTCCCCTGATCACCCAATGGCTTTTCTAGAGCTGTTCCAGTTGGGAATCACCTTTCAGCAGATGTGCTTCACCCTGATCACCAACTCCAGAGAAGGAGCAGAACCTCTGGAGAACCAAATGAGTATTTCCACATTGAGAAAATATCTCAGCTGACTTCTTTTAGGGCTGCTTCCTCACTGTTTCCTGCCAGAGGTTCCCAGTTTCCCTAAAACAAATAACTCCTGCTCTAGTGGAAGGTGTCCCTGACCACAGGGTGAGCTTTAAGGTCCCTTCCAACCCAAACCATTCCATTACTCTATGAACACACTTGCTTTCTCCTCCTCCTGCATTCCCAGAGGCTGTTTGCCCATGACAAACTGTTCATGACCAGCAGTCCATGTTACACTATAACCCTGAGCACTATTTCTAACCTAAATGAATGCTGGTGTTACACCAAACCCCATCAAGAAAAGAGAAATAAATATTCTCCAAATGTAAAAAATAAAAAAAAAAAAGAATTGATAGAGCTGAAGAACCACTAAAGCTTTGATAATTAAAAGGATTGCCTCTTTAATAACTTATCTAATATTCAACATGTAACCTGGGAACCTCAGACAAACATTCCAGTTAATTACAGCCCACAGCCTCATGAATGTCTGTGTTTAAAGTACATCTTTCCCAGTCACTTCCTTTCTGACCTTCTTCACTGGTTAATTATTATGTGTACATGTGGTTCACACAGAAAAAGAAAAAACACACAAAGAAGAGGCAAAAAAAAATCCTCTTGGAACTGGCTCGTAAACCAAAACAAAACTGGTCATTCTCAAAGGACTCTGAGCTGCAAATAACAAAATGAAGCCATGTTTCCACTCCTAGGGTTCTCTACTACACACAAAAATCATTTCTCTTTCTATGTGCCCTGCCTGGTCAAACCCAAAAATTGTTCCTTTTTTTTTTTTTTAGTTTAACATTTTTTTAGCTTAAGCAGCGAACTTGAAATATCAGTTCTTCTTTTTGCCTTCCCAAAAAAAATCTCCCCAAGATTGGCCTGGTGATGCCAAGCAAGGTCAGGGACTCTCCTGTTTCCCAGAAAAGCTGGGTCAGGGCCAGCCTGGGGTGATGTGAGGAAGTCTCCCTTTTCCACAGCCCTCTCCACTGGGAAGGGGCAAGGCAAATTGCTTCTCCCCATCCTGCTAATGACAGAAGTGTTACTCCAGCCTGTTCCTCAGCCTGGGGTCACATGCAGGGACTGCACACCCAGGGAGCTCTGAGAAGGCAGCGAGGCACCTCAGCCCTCCCAGCAGAGCTGCTTGTTCTGCCTCAGAGAGAGAAAACTGCATTTACACATCGTTTACTTCTTCAAGGGAAAGCATCATCCTCTGTTCAGCCAGCAGAGGCTGGAGGCATCCATCCTCCTGACTCACTGTGCTGGGATGTCAACCCCAAAGCCCAGTGGCACTGGCTGAGTGTCACCTCTTGCAGAGAGAGGACCTGGCCCTCTGTCCTGCCTGCAGCCCCAGCCAGGTGTGGTCACCACCCAGGGGAGCTCTGCTGGATGAGGGAACTGCCCCAGGAATGCAGGGAGAGCTCTGGCCTGGAGCCACCCTGCCAGTTCAGCCCTTCCTCCTAAACCCCAGGTCCTGTTTCCTTCTGAGTGAACTCCTTCCCCTCGGAGTGAAATGGGTTTGATTTCCAGCTGAGGAAATGCCCAGCCTGATCCTGATGCTGCAGGGCGTGTGTGGGTTCTTAAATTAACACAGATGAGCAACAACATGTTCCCTTTTTCCTCACCATTGATTAAAAGAGAAAACATCACACAACGCTGCCTGTGGTGCTCTGCTGATCCTGCTTGATTCTTGAGGCTGCAGTGGAGGGAGTGAGCTCCCTGGACACCCGACTGAGGAAATCACCACAGGACTGGATCCTGCAGCACAGCAAAGTCACACCTCAAGCTAAAAACACCCAACCAAAGGAGGAAGCCTTGGCCAGAGAAGCAGCTCTGTGACAGAGCCCTGGAGATGAAGGGCTGGGAGCACAAACCCTGTGAGGAACCCCTGAGGGAGCTGGGGGTGCTCAGCCTGGAGAAAAGGAGACTCAGGGCTGCCCTCAGCGCTCCCCACAGCTCCTGAAAGGTGCCTGTGCTCAGCTGGGGCTGGGCTCTGTCTGCAGGCAGCACTGACAGAACACAGCACACAGCCTCCAGCTGTATTTCCAAGGGAAATACAGGCTGGATAGCAGGGAAATGTTCTTTACAGAAAGGTGATGAAGTTCTGGAATGGCTGCCCAGGGAGGTGGTGGAGTCACCATCCCTGGGTGTGTTTAAAAAGCCTGGATGTGGCACTGGGTGCCAGGGTTTAGCTGAGGTGTTGGGGCTGGGTTGGACTCCATGATCTTGAAGGTCTCTTCCAACCCAGGGATTCTGTGGATTCTGTGAAGTTTTGTCCCTGCCTTCTCCCTTGCTTTAAGCAGTCAGGGATTTTCTTGGGCTTCCCAAGCAGTGCCAACTCCCCCACGAGACATCCAGAGAGGCTGCACGGGGACAGCCAGTGGGACTTCTGCGGAGAACAGGAAAGGGATGCTCTGAAATTCCTGCTAAAAATCCTTTCAGTTCTCCATGACAGTGTTTTGACAATGCAAATGGCATCTGGATGTGGGAAGAGAATAAACTGTGATGAATATTCTGCTGTGACCACGCTTCTGGCCCGATCTGGCGCTCCTGGGAGCCAGTGACAGCTCTGCTATCGGTTTCAGTGGGTGCAGGCTTCACACCATCCCTCTTTACCCTGGGGCTGGGCAAAGGAGGCTGTCAGCCCCCCTGACACATCATTCAGGGAGTGTAAAAGGGCTCTAAATGAACATAAATGCAAATTTAGCCTTCCCAAGTCCCCTTTTACAGTGTATCAGTGTAAAGGGAGCTGCAGCAGAAATAAGATTCTCTGAATGTAGTGAACACAAGTGTTTTCCCCTCAATTCAAACCCATAAAGACAAGCTGTGATTACTCCAGGAATCCTATGCAGTGTAAGAGTCCTGGATGATGGGGAATTTCCAAGTCACTGAATGTCTGAGAGCAGGATCAGCCCCAGTCACCAGCATCTCATGGGGTTCCTCTTCACACAGAACCACCTGGGAAGGGGCTGAACCCACCAGGTAAAAACTGTTTTCTCTGGACTCCACGGACAGCTGGGCACAGGAAAACTGAAAATTCTCAGCAACAGAATACAGAGCAGTAGTAAAAATCACACTGTGGGGTTTGTGTGAGGCTGACAGGCACTGTAAAACAGAGGGCAGGGCAGGTGTGCTGCTCCAAGCCACAGGGATCCTCTCCCACTGTGGGAGCAGAAAGGAAGATCAAAACTCCTTCCAAGCAAAGGCACTTCCATGGTGATGGTCTGACCAAAGGAGCAGCTCTGAACTCCCCAGATAATCCAGCCTCAGGATGCTGCAAGAGCACTGACCAGGCACTGAGTCAGGGGCTCACATGAAAGCCTACAGGAGTTTATCCCTGTAATGTTTTCACTCTGTGAGGTTTAAAGGGGGAGTTTTTCTTTCTCTTTTCCTCTGTCCCAGGAAGCACTGTAGTGCTGGGACACAACATGCTCCAGTTACTGGGACAACCAGGAACTCAGAACTGACCCTTTTGGTGAGGGGCTTTCCACACTCTATTTCTTTGCCAAGCAGCCCCATATCCAAAACACATGCTGGGATAACAGAGCTGGGAATGTGCACCAGACACCGGAGGCACTGAAGTTCCCCTGCTCTCACACTGAGGTGGAAGCCACACAGCCTTCATGCTGCTACAGAAAGATGTGATCCACTACAGCTTAAAAAGAAATCCTACCAATATATTTTTATATTAAAATTATCAATTTCAGATATTGCAATTAGCAATATCTTAGATATTAGTAACTTATTATATATATTTAACTCAGGAGTTTCTTCTGATGGAGTCAAGAAGAAATAGTAAGTACCTATGATGGCCAAATTCTAGATTAAACCCATCCTGCAAAAACTCAGCAGGACCTAAACATGAAGACACCTTGTAACATAGTCTTAAAAAGATATTTTGAAACTGCTGGGGCAATTCATTTTACTCTGCCCAATATTTAAAGAATGGATGCAATGAGCAGGAAGGGCATGGCACCAGCATTCTGACCATGCTCTTGAGGGGCACCACAGGGGCTGAAGAAAGCACAGCAGGTAAATATGTGCTGAGGACACATCCCTGGGCTTTCCAAGAAACAGCTCAGCCCATCCCATGTTTGTTTTTCTACCTTTACTGTATCAACCAGTTTAGAAACGTGCAGCTGGACTAAAGGAATTTGTCTTGGTGGATCTGAATGACATCCATTTGGAGCACACAGGCAAAGCAAGAGCAGCACGGCTATTTCCTGTGAATAAGACAAACGTTACTTCTACCTCGATGAGTCAGCCAAACCGGGGGGCAGAGTGTGAAAATGTGAGGGATCTATTCTTCTTGAAACAATGGAACTGGGGAGGGCTTCCAGCAGCCACCAGCACAGCTCTGGGAATTCCGTGCACTGCCTGCTCCAATCTCTCATCCCCTGGAACAGCAACATTCCCAGCAGTTCTGTGCCAGCAGGAGAAGGAAGGACAGCAGCCCAGCCTGGGCATCCCCAGGTGCAAAGTTCTGCCCACAAGTTTTTGTGGATGTGCAGGTCACGAACCAGGAATTTGAGATTTCTCAGAATATAACACTACAACACGGGAAACCCCATAGAAAACACAACAATCTTACAAGTGTAAAAGAAAGTTGGAGATGCAACAGCCCTGACCTCACTGCAAAGCACCTGGGTCCTTCTACAGGCACAGGTGAACCAGACCTGTCTGAAGACCACACTGGGAAGGATGGGAGAGGATCAGATTAGCCCAAAAGGTGCCCAGAGGTGGCACAGCTGTGCTACAACCCAGGGAACCAGGCAGGACTGCTGAGCACCACAGTGGTCACCCCAGGGCCACCTTACTGAACTTCCTGCCAGGCTGTACAGCTCGGACATTCTGACAGCCAGGGCTTGTCTCTCATGTGACATCCCATGACTACAACCAAGGAGCAGGAAAAATGGTCTGGCAGCAAATCCACCTCTCCCCATTCCTTGATCTGTCACATAAACCCCTGGCTGGTGCACATCTAAATGTGCAGAGAACCTGAAGAGAAAAGAAATGTTTTCACCCGTTTCCAGATCCTGAGTGGGGTGGGACTGATGTCACTCCTCTACCTCCTACCCATCCTTTTCCTTCAACCTCCTTTTTTTTGGCCCATGACCCTTCTCCATCACAGCTTCTCTAACTGCAACTATTTGTACCTAAGCTTCTCACTCAATGGCATGAAAACGAGACTCCTTTTGCTACTGTCCACGTCCTCCTGAACAGCTCTGGCACTACTGATGGATCTTGCTTTCACTCCACTGCTGGTTACAGGTAGGAGAGGTACCATGGTCACCAAAGGCTGCCTGGTCAGACCTGCAAACAGAAAAACTGGTCCCACCCGGAAACACACGCCTAACTCGGAATATAAATCTGCACAAACCTGCCGTTGGCAGGTAAATTTCTATAAATACTCCTCTCCAAAAAACGACCAAACTTTGAGAAACCCAAGGATGCTCAGCACAGGAGCCCCAGGCAGCGTCCAAGGAGCGCAGCAGCCCTGCTCCCACACAAAAGGAAGGCGCTGGAAGGGAGCTCTCTCTCCATTTTCCAGCCAGCGGGAAGGAGGTCGGCGCTCCGCTCCCAGGTGCGGGGCCGGGGCAGCACCGGGAGGCGGCGGGGGCAGGGCCGGCTCGGCCGGGAAAGCGCCGTGCCGCCCATTGTGCGGCCGGAGGGGCTGCACAAAGCGCCCGGCCGGCCTTTGTTCGCGGGAGCGGAATTCCACGGCTCCGCTCCTTTCCTTTCCTTTCCTGCTCTCTCTCCCTCCCCCGCTCCCCGCGGGAGCTCCCCCGGGGGAGCGGCCCCGCGCTCGGCGCCCGCCGCGCCCGCTCCCGGCCCTTGGCGGCGGCCGCAGCCCTGCGGCCGCACCGGGCGGACCCTGCCCGGCGCCCCCGGAGGCCGGCGGGGCGCGGGGGCCCGCGGGCCGCGCCGGGCCCGCTCGCCCCCGGGGCTCGGCAGCGGCGGAGCCCCCGCGGCCGGGCCCGCCCGCCCCCACGCGCGTTACCGCGGCAGCCCCCGGCCCGGCCGCCCCCGGTACCTGCTGATCTTCTGGGCGAAGGCGCGGCGCTCGGCCATGGCCGCGCTGCGGGCTCCGCGCTGCCGGCCCGGCCAGCGCTCGGCCGCCGTAATGCTCCGCCGAGCCGCGCACTTGAGCGGCGCAGCTCCCACCCCCGGCGCTCGCCGCGCCCGCCGCCTCCTCCCCTGCCTGCCAGGGGGCCGCTCCTCGCAGATATACGGCGGGGAGTGACCGCGGCCGGCCCGGTCCTGTCCCCATCCCTATCCCTGCCCCTATTCCTGTCCGTGTCCTCCTACTCTGTCCCCATCCCTGTCCCTGTTCCTATCCGTGTCCCCATCCCCACCCCTATCCCTATCTGTGTCCTAGTCCCCTGTCCCCATCCCCACCTCTATCCCTGTCCGGGTCCGGGTCCCCTGTCCCCATCCCTGCCCCTGTCCCCATCCCCACCTCTATCCCTATCCGTGTCCCGGTCCCCTGTCCCCATCCCTGCCCCTGTCCCTATCCATGTCCCCGTCCCCTGTCCCCATCCCTGCCCCTATTCCTATCCGTGTCCGTATCCCTGTACTCTGTCCCCATCCCTGCCCCTGCTCCTATCCATGTCCGTGTCCTCGTACTCTCTCCCCATCCCTGCCCCTATCCCTATTCCAATCCGTGTCCCCGTCCCCTGTCCCCATCCCTGGCCCTGTCCCTATCCCTGTCCGTATCCCCATCCCTACCCCATCCTTTCCCCTGTCCTCATCCCATCCTCTGTCACCATCCCCATCCCCAGGGTCCTGACCCCCACCAGCCTCGGGCTCCCTTTGCGGTGCCACTTTGTTCCCGTGTGAGAACTGAGGGCTGCTCCCCGGCCCTCGGTCCAAAACTGCTGCCACGCCGACCCTTGGCAGCAATCCCAGGATCGGTGAGGTTGGAAAAGCCCTCCCAGAGCATCGAGTCCAAGCTGTGAGCGATCCCCACCTTGTCACCAGCCCAGAGCACTGAGTGCCACCTCCAGTCCTGCCTTGGACACCTCCAGGGCTGGGGACTCCAAACCTCCCTGGGCAGCCCCTGCCAATGTCTAATCACCCTTTCTGTGAAGAAATTCCTCCTGATGTCCAATCTAAACCCCCCTGGTGCAGTTTAAGACCTTGCCTGGGTGTCATGGCTCTGCGGGGCATGGCCAGGTCCCTTGGCCAGACAAAACTGGGCTCCCAGTCAATCCTGCACCATATCATCCCATCTTTTCCTTCAAAATGGCTAAAAATTGTCCCTAACAATGATTCAGGAGATGGCTGGAAGACTGTATCACCCATCTTCCCATCCAAACATGCCATTACTACCAGTGTCTCCAAACTCATGATGGCTTGAGGTTATTGTAATGGGAAGAGAAGGTAGAAGGTGGGGAGTCATTAAAAAAAGCACTGTTTTGTGACTTCAAAAAAAGACCGAGCCCAGGACACGATCTAGCAGATAACACCAAGTCCCTGCTACCCGACATATGCTGTGCACTAATCCAAACCAGGGAACTATTAATAGTCACCCAGGAAGTGTCCAAAAGCAGGAGTGTTAATTCCCCCCACTCCATCTGTTTGGGCTGTGTGAACATTTCCCTCACGTCGAGGACACCAACCCTTCCCCTGGCAGGAGCTGCTGATTTCCAGCTGTGTGTAACCCCTCTGCTTTGCTGTCTGTGTGTGTTTACACAGGCAGTGCCCCAACATCTGCAAATATCTCAGTGTCTGAGTGATCCCAGGGGATTTCATGCAGCCACCAAGTGAATCCCGTGTGGGTGAGGCTGTGCCCCAGGACACAAAGGTGCTGTCATGTGTCACACACGTGCACACAGACAGAGACCCTGGGAAGCAAAGACCTATTGTAGGCACTGAGAAAGGGATGTTCTTGTAGACACTGAGAAAGGGATGTTCTTCTCCAAGGGGGAGGGGAGGAAATATCCCACAGACATCTGCCAAGACAAAAGACTTTTGCTCTGGGGTTGCTGCCTGCGTGTGGAATTGCACACCAGGGAAGGGCCTCACACAGTGTGGATGGGATAAGAGATTTGCTGCTTTATATCCATAGAAATTGTGGCTGCCCCATCTCTGGAAGTGTCCAAGGCCAGGTTGGACAGGGCTTGGAGCACCCTGGGATAGCAGAAGGTGTCCCTGCCCATGGCAGGGGGATGGGACTGGATGAGCCTTCAGGTTCCTTCCAACCTAAACCAGTCTGGAATTCTGAGAAAAAAATTCCCATATCTGAGTGTGTGCCCACTAGAACAGACCAAAACATCAGGGACCACCAGCAAAGTTTCTCTTCCCCCCTTTTTCCTTCCCAAAATGGCACCGGTCTGGAATGCAATATCCCTGCCTAACCCAAACTCTGAGACCAAAACTGGGAATCCTGCAGTTCTGGAAGGGAAACTCTTCCTGCTGCCAGAGGGTGCAAAGAGCAGCCCAGCCCCTGACACACAGGGCACGGAGTATCCAAGGTCCACTGGAGACCTTTGGGACTTCAGGTTTCATTTTCTACTCCTGTCAGTCATTACCTTGGTCAGGTTCTGGGCACTACTTGCTGAGTTTTGATGTCACTTTTTCTTTTCCTTGACTTTTTCTGTAGCTGAGAGCTGGGTCAGAGGAGCTCCAGCCATCCCATCTGGATATAAAATGGACCTCTATAAATACAGACATATTATATACATAAATAATATCAATAATTTATATTACAGCATATTATATTACATTGTATTATATATACCAATAATATATATTATGTATCAATAATATATAGATTATTATATTATTGCCCTCACATCAGGAGGGCATTGCACTGCAGAGAAATAGGTTTTCTCCATATAGTTGGGTTAAATGCGAGCAAAATCCCTCCATTAATAGTGAATTTCAGAAAAATAGATTCCTCATTACTTTCCAGATAGTGACCAGCAAAAGTCTACAGTGTCTGCAAGTTCAAATAGTTAGAGATCACTAACACTGGCAGAAATGTACATGTGACCTTGCAAAAAAATCCCAAGAGCTTCTGTAGGTTGCCCCTAAATTTTGCAGTGCATGCAGGATTAACTAAGAAAAGTCAAGGAAAAAGTGAAGAAATAAGAGAGGAAAAAACATTGCAGTCTTTGACCATTATAAATCCAATAATGCCAAATAAAAAATTAATGGTAGCAACATTTGGGGGATTGATGTGGTGATGTCAGGGCATTATTTTGGGTACTAAGGTGTGTGTTGCCTCTTACAGGCACAGTCACAATCCTTCTGCCTCCTGTTTTGTCATCTTAGAAGTGAATTAACTGAAGGAAATTCTTGGTCTGAAGAAACAAACAAGCTTTGCAAAGAAGAGAATGTGACCACCAGAGAAACCTCTTACATGGAATTACAGCTGCACAAAAAAATTCTTCTTCAGGAACCAGCAGATCCCTCTGATTCAGAAACAACAGTGGTGTGGCAAAATTTTCCTGCAGCAGAAGATGGAACCATTTTCTTTTAAAACAGGAGGGAATTGTCTATTTTGCACAGAGTTTCTTGTGCCCATGTATTGTCCTCAAGGGTGTCTGGTATCTCAAAGTGAGGGTGAAGACTAATCAAGAGTGGAGGGGCTGTGTACATGCCATGAATACCTCCAGACAGCCCAAGTTAATTTAAATTAGTGTTTGAATAGAGGCTACCTAGTAACCAATGTAAAACCTGGAACTTTACCAGCATTGTGAGGATATTGAATAGTTACTCTTCTTTAACACACTGTAATTCTTCACCGTGTTTTAGGAAGCACAGAAGGAACCTGGCTCATTCCACACTGGATTCCAACAGAAGAACACATCAGCCTTTGGGAACATCCCTGCCTCCAAAAAGGAGTCCATGGCCTGGACACAGAACCCTGATCCACTCTCACACTGAAAGGGGGAGAATGAAGCAGCATTTTAATCAATTCACCGGGATACCTGTCCATGAACCACCAGCATCCTTCAAAGCATGCGACTAAAATGATTTTTTTTATAATTGAGAATGACTTTTACTGGGCTATAATCAAAATTAGTAAGTGCACCCTACCAACACAGATGTAACTCCTTCAGCCTGATAGAAATAATCCTACAAGATTAGGTCATGCACAGGAAAAATCCCTTTGGATCCCAGCCAGAAAACATTTGGACAAGTGAACTGATCCTTGGCTTGCCTGTTAGCAGATTATTTCCTGAGCCCAGGGCTTCCTTGTTCTTCTGACGTAAACTTCCTCAGGGCAGAGGCAGGGAAAACATTTTCCACGGAAAACGAGTCCAGAGTAATTCCATAAACAAAGCCGTAAATAGGGATTGCAAATTCAGGGAGCCACCTCCTGGCAGCACCCGGGAAGGGCCAAATAAATCTCTGCCTCTCTTGGCAAATCTTTAAATATAAAGAGCTGCGCATCAGTGTGGCACAAACTGCACAAACACCATCTCCTCTGGACAGCTCTGGCAAGAGAGAACGTGCTGCTGTCCTCAGGCTGCCCAGTACCCAAATTCTGCTGGATCAATGAGAAACCAGGAGATTTAAGGAGGGAGGACTCTCCAAATTCCTGCAGCCTTCACTACATCCCTGACATCCCTGTTATGTCATTTATGGACCCACAGAACTGTACCAGCCTTTCCAGAGCCTTCTTCACATGCTGGTGTTTGATGGCAACTTCATTTCTGCTTCACTGTCTCCTGGCACATTTATTTTAAGATTTCTTCACTTCAAAAGGTGGGTTTAAGAAATTAAATCTCCCTGATAAGGACTCAAAGCCTTCCCAACAGAGCTTCCATTAATTCCTGCTCATGTTTACCATTTTGTAGTTTATGTTTCTACCCCAAGCCCAGCTCTCAACCTTTCCCAGTTCAGCACCTTATAAATGGCATTAATGTCTTTTATTTCCTCTTGCCTAACTAGGATCTTACATTAAGGGTAGCCTGGGCACAGACTCTTCCAAGTACCTTGCTGAATCTCCTCTTCCTTACCCTAATCCTGGGACTGAGAAAGGAAATCTGGATTTGGAGGGACTGAGTGGTACCAGCAGAAGTTTGCTGGCTAATTTGGGGGAGAACCACATCAGAGCAATCCAGCTCCTGTTGCCCCTTTCACCCTCACTGCTGCTTGAAAGGATGCACAAATTAGTCTGAATTCCCATGCTTTCCCCTTTTCCTGTTCCAGAGTCTCTTTTTACCTGAGCAGCTACTCCCACAAAAACTGGAATTTTTTAACAACTCTCAGGCTCTGCAAACTTGAATGGCAGAGAAGTTTCAAAACTTTCCAGAGGGAAACAGCCCACAGATGGCTTACTTCCCTAGGAGAAACTAAAAATAAACGAGGAGAATTCCCTTCTCTCCAGCTACTTGACCCAAGGCCTGCTCTCCTCAGGCAACAATATTTGGGAAAGCACATTTGCCCAAATGTTTAATGAGCTTTTCTAAATATATTGCAGATTACTGATGGTGGAACAGTGGCAGGAACAGGAGCAGAAGCTTCATTCCCCACTGACCAGTGTTCTCTTACCATTCTGCTGTGTTTGGAGGATAAATGTTGTGTATCTCCGTAAATCAGAGTATCTCCTCTAATTTTTAATCTTGCCATTGCCACTTGGTGTTACCCACCTTGCTTACCTATTAAAAGATAAAGAAGAGACAAATGATATTTTGCAGAAACACAGATTTTCAAAATCTCCTTATGACATTCAAATGGAGCTCAGAGATGGTTTTATGCCATTAAAATGCTGAAAGTGTAAACTCTGTGACATTTGTTTTGAGTTTGTTGAACTCAGTTCCCTCCCACTCCCTCTGCAAGAAATAGGAATTGGTAGATGGGAAGAAAACTCTTTTACAGACAATTATTTATGGTTGCCTGAGTGATTATTTGGCAATCAAAGCTTTGGTTTTTTGTGGGAAAGAAAAACCAGAAAATAAATATCTTCCTTCTCACAGCCTGCCTGCCCAGGGGATTTATAGTGTATATCCAGGTGGTACCTTTTGTGGCCTATCAATTCAGGGCATGGTTATTAAATTTGAGAGCAGGAAGGTGCAGGAAGGGGAAGAGCCATTTCCTTTGATCAGCTGGATAATTCCTTGTACATTTAGGCAGATCCAAGCCCTGTCAGCTCCTCAGCTCTCCACCTTCCAGCCCCTACACAGACAGACAAGAACATCCATCTCTGTCTCGGGGAATAAAAGCAAAGATAAAACTTTAAACAACTATAATTCCTAAAACAGATCATGAAATTCTGGAGGCAGCAGGCCTCTTTCTTTGTGCACTGTCGTGGGGCCACAGTTTTATGAGTTTATGCAAACAGGGTTTTTATTTTTAAATCTTTTTTTCTTTATCCTGGGAGCAAAGGGCAAGCAGGGAACTGAGAGGCAGGGAAGGATTAGAAAGGTGATCTGCTACATCCCCACTTCAAGCCAACAGCAGACTTCTGGAACAAGATGTAGCCGGCACATTAAAACCTACAATCCTCTTTACTGATTGTAAAGTGAAATATATCCATGAGCCTGCAGAAAAAAAAAACCAAAAAACACCAAGAAATACACAAAGCATCTATTGTTGGCATTTGCACTGCAGCTAAATGTTAGATCATGTGCTGATTATAAAAAAATTAAGCCCAGCCTGATCATCTTTGACCAGCAGAAGGCAGTAAAATCACAAAATGGAAAAAAAAAAACCCCAAAAGCATGTGACTTTGCTCCATGAACCCAAAATTGGGCTGGTGAGTACCAGGGAAAGCAGGAATATCACCCTTCTTAGGATGCTGAGCACTAATGCCAGTCCCAGACAGCTGAGAAATTCAACTCAATCCTCCACAAATCCTGAACGGTTTTTTTTTTAAGCTTGGCTCCCGATACAGCCAATGAGTATTTTTAAGCAGCTTAAAACAAACAGATTAATGAAGAACCTACTTTACAAAACACTTTTAAAAAAACCCTCAGAAGAGTGAGAGGAGATGCAGTGGTTTTGATGACTTTTAGAGAGGAAAAAAAAGAGAGAATTGAGTCGGAGCACACTCAGCTGGGTATTTCGGCTTGCAATTGAAACATTTCAGGGAGTTTGGAGATGTGAGGGGCATTTTGCTGTGGAGGAATCAAAAGCACGGGATTAAAATACAAGAGAAGAAACAAACCAACAACAACAAAAAAAAAAAAAAAAAAACCAAAACAAAAAACCAAAACAAAAAAACCCACCTAAATCAAAGAAGGAAACCGCACCAAAAAAGCCCACACGCACAAAAAAAAAAAAAAACCAAAAAAACCCCAAAAAACCAAAAAAACCCACAAACCCCAAACCTAACGAAACCACGCCCCTCACAAAAAAACCCAAGCAAAGACAGAAGGGCTGCTAAAGGACAGCCGCAGACCCCGTGAAGGGGCTGGGATTTCGCTTCCAGCCGCGACCCGACCCGGCCCCGCCGTCTCCCTCCATCCTCTTCCTCCATCCTCTTCCTCCATCCTCTTCCTCCATCCTCTTCCTCCCTCCTTCCCTCCTCTTCCTCCCTCCCTCCTCCCAGCCGCGCTCCCGCCGGACTACATTTCCCAGCGTGCCTCGCGCGCAGCTGCAGCTCGCCGCGCCGCGCCCCTGCCGCGGTGCCCGCCGGGAGTTGTAGTTCGCGGGCCGCTGCGCCGCGGCCGGAGCAGCGCCGGGAGGCCGCGCGCTGCCCGGGCGGCCCCGGGCATGGCGGAGGCGGCTCCGTGAGGGGTGAGCGGCGGGTGGCGGTGGCGGTGGGACGGGCTCGGCTCTCCGCGGTGGTGGCTCGGGCGCGGCCGTGTCCTGTGGGGCCGGGAGCCGCCGAGCCCTTTGCTTCCCGCGGTGTGTGTGGGCTCCCGCTCGGCTGAGAGCCCTGCCTGGCGAAGCGTTCCGTCCTTGCTGCAGGACTAAGGAATAATCTGTTTTTTGGGGGTTTTTTGGAACCGTTTTCCGAGTATCGTTTCTAACTGCCCTCGGATGTGTTCGCAGCGCCTCAGCAATGACCTCCGGCCGCTGCTCGCCCTCCTCCTTCCGTGTGGCTTTCGCTGAGTGCCGCCGCTCCGGGCTCCTGCAAGGTACTCGTGAAACCCAAAGAACTCGCAGTTAATAGATCATTTATCTTATAATTGTCCCACTGAGGCTTCGTTCATCCTTCCCGCTGCGGTCTGACCGGCAGCTGGCGTTGCTTTCTGGTGTTTTTGCAAACAAATGTCGGGGTTTTGGGGTGTTTTGTCCGGCTCAGGGTTGGGGTTCAGTGTCCTGCCGCTCCCTGAGGGAACAGCATCCTCCTGATGTGTGTCTAAACATCCTCATACACCGGGTTAAAACCATTCTGTTTGGTAATTTGATATTAAATTTGCTCTAATATTCCCTGGGACCTTCTCCTGGTGCTGCTCCATCAATGTCGATGGAGCTCTTACTGATTATTTCCTACATTAATAGGAAGGACTTGTGTTTTCCCCATGAAAAAATTATACCTGGTTTGTGTTTGCATTCTTGGAAGCACTTTTTTGCATCTTTAGCATAACGTCAGAGAAGAAATGTACCAGGAGGAAAGATAAACGTGCTGTGGTGACCATTGTCTTTGAAAAGAAATTATGTAAATGAGAAAGAAGCTAATTTTCATCTTCATGCCCTTTCCGAACTGTAGAGTTTGTTTCATTTCTAATTTTAGCCAGAGGAAACTTTCATAGGAGGTGGTTTTTAAGGCAATCAGCAGTGTCTGGATAAGTGGTTGCTGCTGATGGATCATGTGAGGGAAGACAGGACCAAACACTCCTCCTGGAAAAGTTTATCTTACCGCTTTGATGTCTGATGGTACAGAGCTAGTGATACAGTCAGACTTTCCTTTGTTTTCCTAAAGAAAAAAGAGAGGAAAAAAGGCAGGAAGTTAAAACCCAGCTTGAAATTCTCCTTTTTTTCCTTCCCCAGCTTAACACAAGGCTAATCACAGCAGGGATGTAGACACTTTTTATTTTCACTAGGAAAACATCAGCCTTCCCTCATGTTCCTGAGTTGGCATTGCTTCTTTTTCTGTCAAAAAGCAGATTTTTATGCAATAATATGAGGGAATAGTGGGAAGATGTGCTAGGGGTGGTTTGGGCAGCAGATTGCAGATCCCAAAAAGTGGATCTGTGTGATCCTCAGGTTCGGGTGATGCTGCCACCCTGACATCTTCACCCTCTCCTTAATTACACTGTCAGTGATTGAGTTTACTTAAAATTCCTTCCCAGTGGAGAGAAGTGACCCAGTTAAGTCTTTGTTCTCCTTTTGATCCCTGTTCCATGGAGAATAGCACATGGAAAGGTAAATACAGTTCTAGAGACTCCTTTTAAAGCAAGGAGTTTTTTTGCTGGCTCAAGTTTATTAATTAAACGAGGAAGTTCACTGTTGCTCATGTCAGCTGGTGCTGTCAGAACTTAGATAAAAATTCTGTGAAGGTTGCAGTGATGTCCCACTGTTGATCAACTTTTGATGTCCCATCAAAACAGGAGCTGCTGGTGAAGCAGGAGATCTTAATATTTCATCTCTCTGTGCAAGGGTTTGGGCCACCAAATGCCATCAAGAAACTTTCTGTGTCAGGTATTTCAGGGTGACCCGCTGACAGAACACACCTGGTGAAGGAAGTTCTGTTAATTAATAGCAAACTTCCAGTTACAAATGTGGCAGCTGGAGTGTGAAGGGGGCTCTGTCCCGTTTTCCCAGATTTCTTAGAAACAGGGATAAAGGCATTACCAATGACCTATTTATTTATTACCAATTACTACCAGTTCATGTTGCTTTGAAGGTGAAATCTGTCTTATCTTGCAGCACAGAAAGAGCCAGTAAAGATTCATTTCCATGGAGAATTTACCAGGAATTTTTACTAAATTAGCATGCACCGTGCTGAATTTTAACACAAAAAGTGCTTTTTGTTTTCTCTTCAGCCAAAAAGAACAGCATCTTTACTATTCAGTGGGCTGCATCAGAGCTCTCCACCTCACTGCTGATAAAATGAGTGTGCTCGTGTGCCAGCACAGGTTTTGTGCTCTGGAGCAGTTTGTGGTACAAGGCAGAGCTGCTGGAGAACATTATCTTTTATTTAGCTTTGTGTAGCGCTTTTATTGGTGTATATTTGGAATTAAATTATTTTATTACTTATTCATGGGACACGGGATTGCTTCTCAGTGCCTGGTGGTGGAGGGTTCTGTGAGTTTATTGCTGTTTCTGGCCATGTTGGGCTTAAGTGCCTGAGTGGGGGATGCTGAGTGTTTGTATTTTGGTTTTTGCAGCAGCAGAACTGAAAGCCTCACAAGACAGCGATGGCTTTTTCTCTGGAATTTGAATATGGAGGCCACGGGGACAGATGAAGTAGAAAAGATCAAATCAAAGTTTATGTCTGCATGGCACAACATGAAGTACAGTAAGTGGAGCAGAGTGTGGTGAGATCTGTCCTCATTAAAAGGAATGGAGTGTTTCTTGTTGACATGAATGGAATCATAACTAATTAATACCACAGATGCAATATGGCCCTTGGAACAATTCTTTCTTTGAGGTTATAAATTAGCCCCACTAAAAAACTACCTTGGCTTTTCATTTTTTCAAATAAATCTTGCATAATTTCATTTTAAATTACTTATTTTAGAAACAGTAAATATATTCTGTAAATTACTCCATATTTGCATAGGCTTTTGAACAGGGGTAATATGGAATCATCTGCACAAATATTTATTTTGTTTCTAAATGTACTTTTATGGAAAAAAATAGGACAGTGTGTGAGATACAAACTCCACTGAAGAATCTACCCTTGAGTAACATTTTTCCACAGCTGAACATCAGTAATTATTTTATGAGCAACCAGATTTTCAAGTGTGCCCTTTACTAATCTGTCCTTGATTTTTCTGCTTTCCCTTTAGGACTGAAGTTGCTCAGATTTGCCACCAGATTTTTTGATAAACTTAATTACTCATTACTGAGTTTTGGAGATGTCTGACAAGATGAAAAGATACTTTTTATTTCCTGCTTTCTTTAAGGCTGTCACATGGTTGAAAGGGTATAGTAGCCATTGCACCTTTTATGGGATTTTTTATGAGACCAAAACCCAACATCAATGCTTTTTCTGTTTTTATTCCCCTTTCAAGGGTTGCCTTTGGCTTAACCAGATGCTGTTAGCATTTCCTTTCGGAAAGTTCAGTAGAAAATCTGTATTTGTTTTGCATCTGTTCTAGGCTGGGTGTTGAAAACAAAAACTTACTTCAGTAGGAACTCTCCAGTTTTTCTGCTGGGAAAATGTTACCACTTCAAAACTGAGGGTGAGTACAGAGCTCTTCACTCATTTCAGTCTTCCTCAGCAGGAATAAGGTATTTTTAATCTTCTGGAAAGACTGGATTTAACAACTACCAAATCCAAAATGTAAATATGAAGAGCTTAGAAAATACTCATTTAAATGTCAACCTCTAATGCAGCCCATCCTAACCTGCTTTATTCAGATTTTACACCAAAACCTTGTGCTTTTTTAAAAAATTTGTGCTGTAATTTGCACTTCATGTACCATCAGCTGGAAATTTTCTTTCTAAAAACTCCTGATGGGTCACTACACCAACACCTTTGTTATCACTTTCCAGTGGGCAGTTTTTAAGTCTCTCTCTTTATTTGACCATTCACAGTTGGGTGAATTAAGCACTTCCTTGCAGGTCAGTGATTCCACTGGCACAGTGGTGGCTGCATGCTTCTTTTGATTTTTCCTTTATTTATTTATTTTTTTAATCTGGCACATTTCTGTTATGTTTGCCTTCCAGTTTTCCTTTGTTGTGCTTGAGGCAATTGTGAATTTTTGTTCATTTGTTTTTCTACTAAATTTGATATTTGTGACTTGCTCTTTAATAATAGAAGTGCCATAACAAATTAATTAGAGCTTAAACTGTGCTTTGTCTTGCAGAATCTGGGGAGCTCTCTACAGATGGGTCCAATTTTGATAAAATCAGCACTGAGATTTCAGGGAACGTCGAGGAGTTCCGCAAAGATTTCATTTCTAGGATCTGGCTGACCTACAGAGAGGAATTCCCTCAGATCAAGGGCTCTGCTTTAACCACAGACTGTGGCTGGGGCTGCACGCTCAGAACGGGGCAGATGCTGCTGGCTCAGGGTCTGATGCTTCATTTCCTTGGGAGAGGTGAGTTAGGAGAGAAGATCTGTGTTTGCATAAGCACAGGCATTCTGTAGAGACCAAAATGACCAGGGCCAGCTGGTTTTGGTTGTGTTCTCCTCATTCCTGTTGGAATTGTGTCCCATTGCACAGGGACTGGGCTGTCCTGCCCTTCCATTTCTGAGAACCAGAGTGTGCCAAAGCAAACTTCTGTGTTTTCTGAGTTCCCAATATGCAAGTGTGAGTTAATACATCACAAAAGTATGATCTCTCTGTCTGGGTATTCTTACCCATGTACATGCCCAGTTCTCTGGAAATTTGATTGTTTCTTGAACTCCAGGAGTTCAAGAAACAAGGTAGGAGTGAGTTCCCCAGCCCATAGCTGTGGGCTATTGCAGAAGTGATGTTCTTTCATCAGTTCTAAAGTTTCCATTATTGAATTTCTTCTGGTGTTAATATATTGAGTTCCTAGAAGGATTCTAATCTAACTTCAATACATCATTCTCTGTGGAAATGTTCACTGTGTCATTCCTTCCCTTCCCCCCGTGTACTTAGAGAGGAACTTCCCTTTTTTCCTTACCATTGTCTGTCTCAAAGTCCTCCCTCAGTCACAGCCAGCTGAAGCTTTAGGAGCCGTGGGACACTTTCTGCTGTCATGGGCTGAGTGTCCATGTCCTCCTCATTCTTCCAGGCTGAGCCATGTCCTGCAGAGAGGTATTTTAGGTTGTCAGAGTTAAACATCTTTTCTTTCCATCCCATTCCCAGTCCCTTTCATAACAATCATCCATTGCTTGCTGCAGAACGAGCCAAGGCAGGGCCCTGAAGCCGCCCGGGGCGGGGTTGAGAACACAGAGCATTGTTCTCTCAGCCATTTGTGGGATCTCAGGAACACTTCAGCACAAGATCCTTCTGAAAGCCTGTTGTGATCACACTTTGCCCTTGCTGTGCAGCTCTGATGTAAGCTGGGAGCAAGGTCCCAGCCCAGCTGCACCACAAAGTCTCTGTTCTCAGCAGCGCCAGGACTGAGCTCTGGGATTGGCTCGGTGAATGTGCCTGTGCCTATAGATATTTAACTCATAAAACATTCATTATATCTTTCAACTGACTGCACATATCAAAAAGTGTGTAAATACCCGTGCTGAGAACACTAATCCCTTAAATATCACTCTTCTTATACATATATTTAGAAGAAATTCAAGACCTGCCCAGAAGCAGGAGCGTGTAATGGCTCATTTGGAAGTAACCCCAAACAAAAAAGCCTCTGGTTTATATCTTTAAAATCCATGGTTCCAAAGAATTCCTTGCATGTCCCCCTTGTATCCTAATTTGGAAGATGATGGGGTGATTCCAGAGTGCTCTTGTTCCTGTGGCAATCCAAATCCACAGAATGATGGGGTAGGGATGGTCTTTCTGGGCTGCTTTGCTCCTCACTTGGTCTTCTGACAGCTGGTGAATTATCTTTTGAAAAGCTTTTTATGAGGTCTGGGCACCTTTGGAAACATATTTAGGTGTTTACAGGAAGTTTTTCATGGCTGTTTACTCTTTTCCCAGAGATGTTTTCGTTCTTGTTTAATGGTGTTGTTTCTGTTAGGAAGCAAAACTTGCCTGAAGTTTCTAGCTGCGATATTTACACTTCCACTGCCATGTGGAAGGTTCCAGATATTGCTGAATGTTGTTGTGAATGAGTTTTGGTTTTAAATTTGAAGTTTTACTTTGAAATGCCCGTGCTTGAGACACTGACTGGAGTGTGAAGCTGAGAGCCCAGAGCAGCAGGGCCTGTGAGGATGTTTCACTGAGCTGGCTCTGTGTTGGAAGTATTTGCTGGAATTGTGGGAGAATTCCAGGCCCCTTCCCTGGGCCTGCTGAACCCCATTCTGTAGGAGGAATGCTGTGTGAGATGCATCATCCATAGGGAAACCTTCAGCTGGAAAAGCAGACTGAAGACACTGAATGATATTTAAACAAGTTTTCCTTGTAATCTAAAAGAATTAATGAATTTGGTGAATAAAAAAATCCTGCCTGCCTGCCTGCTTGATCTCCTTTCTGCTCTCCTTTCTGCTCTCCTGCTCTCCTTTTTCTGCTGATTTCCTTTGCCATTTTGCCAGGAAGAAATGTTTGCTTTTACATCAATAATTCCTCAGGTCTGCCTGGTTTTATAATAATTGAAAAATAAGAACAACTAAGAGCTTTTGAAACTTCTTGTTTGATGCAGATAAAAGGTTTTTGGATAGTATTGAAGCAACATTCATGTATTTAATATATAAGAGAGTTCTAATGTGTAATCAGGTATATCTTGTTTATTCAGATGACTGGAATGGTCACAAAAAATCAAAGCACATCCTGCTCTTCTAGAATTCTTTGTTCACCTGTTAACAGCGACATAGAAAACACACATTATGGCCTTAATTAGCGTGGGGGACAAAGGCAAATAATAAACTGGCAAATAATTAACATTGATTAATTATGAAATAAGGATTCTGGGGCAAATAAAAAATATACCCACTGCAGCAACAAGGTAAGGTTTATTTGTAATATAATGGAGGACTGCTTTCTGAAAAAAGAATACATGACATGGTAAGCTGGCACAGCTTGAAACAGAGCTCAACAAGCCAGAACTTCTCTCCTTAAGCCTTATGTTTTACATGTACACTCATGTTTTGACTCGGAAGTCCTCTCCTAAATTTAAGGAGTTCAGTTGGCATACAGACCTACACTACTACAAGAGCTCCTTGCAGAACACTTGGGAGAGCTGAAACTTTATTGTGCCAGTTGCAGCTCAACATCAATTATAAAATTATAGTATAAATATCTTTATATAAATATCTATAAAAGCACTTTGCTTTTCTGCCACAAAAGGCATGTTAAAGTGGGATTTCCCTTTCCCTGCTGCAGCCTGGGTGTGGCCAGAAGCCCTGGACATGGAGAGCTGTGACTGGGAGTCCTGGACCAGCAGCACCGTCAGGAAGCTCACGGCCTCCTTGGAGGCGTCGCTGACGGCCGAGAGGGACCCCAAGGTGCTGGCCCGGCCCCCCGCCAGGAGGGACTGGGATGGCACCGAGAAGAGGAATGAAGTTTATCACAGGAAAATCATCTCCTGGTTTGGTGACTCCCCTCTGGCAGCCTTTGGGCTGCACCAGCTGATAGAGTACGGGAAGAAGTCCGGGAAGATGGCGGGGGATTGGTACGGGCCCGCCGTGGTCGCACACATTTTGAGGTAAAACGCCCTCAGTTCTCTGTTCCTTTCCTTTGGAAATCACAGAGAGGCATTTCTGAGTGTCCTGAGATTGCTTCAGCCTAACTGAGCAGCAAACTGTTCATTATTGGCTTTGTAAAACACCCATATCAGGAGCAGTTTCAGAGCTTTTTCATGGGCAGGAAGGGGAATAGCAGCGGGTGCAGGAACTGAATGCTGAGCTTTTGTCACTGTTACTTCAGGAAAAAAACACCACATTCCTGTTTTCTTGTAGAATCCCGAGTATTTCTCCCAAACCCTTTTAAGTAGAGCTGCATTTAGTGAAATGTTCTAAAAACTAACCACTCTTTCAACCTTGGAACATGCATAACATTAGAGATTTTTTTTTTATGCTGTAACCTGGGGGCTGTAATGTACTGATAGTGTAATGAAATGTCAGAGCTAAAATTGATGTTTTCAGCATTTCTTTGCACACATCAAATTCTTGTGAAACTGTAAATGTATGGGACTATTAATATTATAATTATATCCCAGTAAAAGTAAAGGGTCTGTGACATTCAGCATGGTTAAAAAAAAAAAGTCGAAAGTCAAATTTCTCCATACCGTGAGCCTTGATATCCAATTCTTTGAATGTTTTGGGTTTTTTTGTAGTCCTATATGTTTATCTTTTTGGTGGAATCCAGTTTACCTATAAACCGAATCACTAATAAATCATTTAAGCAGCAGAAGGCAAAGTTCATGCGTTTATATATTTTTATCTATAAATTGAAGAATTTGATATTTAGTGTAAATGTTATGTTAATCTCAGGTGCAGCTGTACTGAAGTAATCGGGTGTGCATCCATGCAGATGCAAACAGGGATGCAGGAGTTTAGCATTTTTAATGTGTTATATTCTACTTTTTTATCATGGTGGAAGCAGCCACCATTTTTATCTTGCTTTAATAAATTATCTATTAAATTATTTGTCTCCCTCATGGGAGCAGGGGGGTTTGGTGCGGAGTTACACTCACCAAAACCCCAGGGGTGTTTTCCAGCCCTGCAGAGGTTTCCTTTCCTGGATATGTACAGCTCCCTGATAACTTGGAAATGACTGCATTAAACCATTCCTTAAAATATAGTGGGGAATAAAGGGATAGTGACCATTTAATGCAGGTGTGTGTTTGACCCCAAAGGTAAATCCTGGATTTTGAACAAATGTTCAAAATCTTTCTTTGCAAATGTTGTCCCTGAGAGATGACCATGGTTCTGACTATCAACATGTATTTTCTTTTTAGTTTTTAGGTCTGTTTCTCGTAGTCTTTTGAGGATAGTCTAATATTGTAATTATCTTTTTGAAAGTTTTGGTGAAACTTTTTATTTCCAGGTGCTAATGTGTAGCTTGTTATATGAACTGAGGTCAAATAAAGAGATCTAATGAGTTGAAAATAGTATTTTTGTCAGCAAACTTAGCCTTTATCATCAATATACATGACAGAAAATGGTTATAAACAGAAAGAAATAAAGTAATAAATATTAATTTCATTGTAAGTTATTGTAGGTTTTGGGGCCTTTTTTTGTGAGTTTCATTGTTTCTTCTAAATAGCCAGACATTGTCTTCTTGGCTTGGGAAAAACGTGGTGCTAAGGCACCCATGGAAGCTACAGGTTGGATCTTGGTATCCAGTGTTTAAAAACAAATAAAAAATCCCACCCCACCATCTGTGTTTATCAGGAAGGGAAGGTATCTTGAATTAAACAAAATAACCCCTATAAAAACCAGCAAAAAAAACCCAACAACATCAACTTGTTTCTAAAAAAACAAAATAATTTGTTTGTTTATTGTTAATTTTTTTAAATTAATGGTTAGTTACATAGCTTTCTGTTTGTACTTAGAAAAGCTGTTGAAGAAGCAAGAGACCCTGAGCTGCAAGGAGTAACAGTCTATGTTGCTCAGGATTGTACAGGTAACTGTGATTTTGTAGATTTTTTGCAAACATTTTAAATGCTTTTTATGCTTTTCAGTTAGCACTTAACAATAGAGCTTTAAAGGGAAAAAAAGTCCCTTGGAGGTGGATCCACAAAATTGAGATTATGTAGGCAAAGGGGCTCTTGGTATGTGCAGATTGTTCATTTGGTATTTTACTGTGGAATTCCAAATCAGCAAATCAAATATTGCCTCTTCTCCTTTTACATGTAGATGTTTCTGTTAGTTGGAAGCTTTCAGGTTTTAATTATTCCTTTTAGAAGTTTATATGCAGCAATAAATATTTATTGGCTGTCTCCTAACCTACCTCTTCTGCATTTCCTTGGCATTGCAACTCAGCAGCAGCAGCAATTCCCATTCCACAAAATACTGCTGGGAATGAGGAGGCTCTGGACTGGTTCTGAGTCACCTGGGTGCTGAGTTTTATTTTTTTTCTTTGTTAAAGTTGGCATTAAATGTGTGGGATGGTATTTTTTGGTTGGATTTAGATGATTATTAGTTCTTACTTCTATTACAGTCTTATAAATTGTGAATTCTATAGTACTTTAACATTTAAAAATGGAGTTTTATCTCTCTTTTTAGAAGTTTTTTTAAGGATAAACTTTAAAATGATTAAGAAATTAAACTTAAATTATTTTTACTTTAAACTTAATAACTAACTACCCATGGCTTGTAATGTGGACTTTATCTAATTACACAATATTACTTAAACTGATGGAAAAGAAGGTGAAGAAGGACTAGTTACTGTTCTAAAACCTCTATCTTGCTATATATATATATTATTATATTCTAGAACTTTAAGTTTTTCACCATGTGATTACACATTTCTATTTAAACTCCACACCCATAATAATCTCTGTTCTGTCATTTAATTTTGGAAGCTTTCCTTACGGCCTCAGGTCAAATGCAGTGTTCTCTTGGGGGTCAGCACAGAAAGTGTAAAATTCTCAGTGACCAGGGCTGTGTTTTGGGAGGACAGCAGGCTTTGAAGGGCTGCAGTGTAGTTTGTCCCACTGTGGTGCCACGCTGGGGGTGTGTGTGTAAAACCTGGGGGTTCAGTTTGAAATGTTAACATTTCTGTGTGTCTCAGTCTACAGCTCGGATGTCATTGACAGGCAGTGCTCCTTGGTGGATTCTGGAAAAGCAGGCACAAAAGCTGTCATTATCCTGGTTCCTGTGAGACTCGGTGGGGAGAGAACAAACACAGACTACCTGGAGTTTGTAAAGGTATGAAATGAGAGTTCAATCATTTTTCAAAGAGCAGCACAAGGGGATATGAAAAACAACTTCACGAGGGTGATTCTCCCCATTAAATATGTGGTGGAGATTTTACAGTTGAAGGTTGTAAAGTTTGACTTTACAGGTTTGAAATTTCCCTATTACAAGATCAGACATAATTGCAGAGCACATGATGTCCCTTGGTAAAGCAGTGATAACTGTCCTGCTCCTTCAGCAGCCACCTGAAAAGACATTAATGCAGTGCCTCAAATTACAAATGGTAATTTAATCTAGCAGGACTCTTAATAGCATATGTAACCAAGGATCAGGCAGCATTTTAAAATATAAATACACTCCATTCCTTACTCTTGTTTCTTATTTTCTTAAATAAGAAAATTGTTCAAATGGTTTGAAGTTGATGCCTGTCTGTTCTTCCGATTTTCTTTTGTCTCTTTGTTCCCATGGAATAATTTTATATTTTTATTCACTACTTTAGTTGTTTTTTCCCTGTGATGAATCTTTCTTAGGATGGTAATGCAAGAGTAGCAAGCAGTTACCACAGTAAAAATGAGCTGCAAAAAAGAAAAGCTCAAGAAGGCAGAGGGGGGAAGGTCTGTGCTGTGGTTTTGTCAGCAGAGGTTCTGCAGGTACCTGAGGATGTATTGGAATCTTGCCTCTTGCTCCTCCTTGTTCTCTTAGCCCTGCTGCTTTTATTTTATTTTCCATGCTCCTCTTTATCTGTCTTTAAATTTTGGGTTCATTTTTCATTTACCCCAGTGCAGGAGCACAGACAAATGCTGAGAGTCTATACCATGATTTATTTTGTGGCTGTCTCTTCACTGTAACATTTCAGGAAAACATTTTGATTTTTACTGGCACGGGAGGACAGACTGGTGAAGGCCTTTAAGTTATGAACTTAAATTGTTATTAAATTCTTCCTTGATTATTTTCCTTGTGTTTTCAGACAGTTGGTTTTGGAAAGTTTTAGTTTTCAGCTGGCTCCAGTGAATGATTCCTGCTGCTTCCTTGCCAAGGCTGTTGCAGCCTGATGGAGGCTGAGATAAGAGGGCTCTCAATTGCCTGAATCAGTCACTCCAGTGTCTGCCCTGACTGTTCCCAAGAAGTGACCACATTTCTTGGAGTCTGGCTTTAAGTTAAAAATGCAGATTTTAGAATGTAGCACAAGAGGTAATTTCTACAAAGGATTTTATATTTATGGGTGAAAATTGATAAATTTTTTATAATTCACTTTTACAAGAAGCTTGCCATAGATTAAACAGTTATCCATTACTCTGAGCAGCTTTGCTCCCTCTCTGTTCTGCCCTCCTTGGCTCTTGGAGCCTTTGCCTCTGATCTGCCTGAATGGTCTGTGATGCTCAAAGAATTTGCTAAGGAAACCTTCTCATTTATATTTTAAAAATGTGTTCTAAGGAAACCTTCTTGTTCGCATTTTAAATAAGCATCACTTCCCTGACCTGTGTGAACCATGCTGGATTTGACTCTGTAGCATCTTGGGGAAGGTTTTTAAGTGACTTTAACCTTGTCTAAGCAGGGAAGATTTTACCTTGAGAAGCCTTGGTATTAGTAGTCTGACAATATCAATCTTTTTGTTGAGAGAAAAGCTCCCTGCTTACACTGAGTAATGTCCCTTCCCAAAAGTTCTGCCTTCAGAAGGTTCTGGTTCCTCTGTCCTCCCAGGCCATCTCCAGGGAGATTTATGGGGCCTGTCTGTTGTGTGTTTCTCTCTCCTCCCTGGATGTGGGGCAGCTGTTTTTGGAGCTGGACCTTGTAATAAATTGCTCTTAACTTCAGCTGGCATTTCTGCCCAGGATGGAAAAGTTGATGCTCTGGCCAGGCTTGGCCATTTGAGTGCAAAAAGAAGAGAGGGCACAGGATGTAAATGTGTGTGAAAGCTGGAAATCTCAATACTTTGGGATATTTGGACTAAGGAATTGATATTTTGTCTCCTCCTCAAAAACATGTGTGAGTATCTCATAGGAAGGAAGGACTTTCTCTGGAATATCTGCTGGTGTGGTTTCACTTTAGCCAAGCCCCAGGGAATCAAGGAGTCAATCGTTAAAAAAAACCCAAAATTATTTGTCTAAAAGAGCAAAGAGCAAATATTTTATTTCAGTTTAATGCTTTGGTTAATCTTAATGACTCCTTGTTCCTGTTTTAGGGAATTTTAAGCCTGGAGTACTGTGTTGGCATTATTGGTGGCAAACCCAAGCAATCCTATTACTTTGCAGGATTCCAAGGTTAGTGTTTGAATGTGTTATGTCTCCTCAGTATTTTTTTCTCTCAGACTTAGGAAGTTAATATTGAAGCAGTGGGAAATAGCGTGATTAAAATAGTAAAATGAGCACCTTATTAATTCATCACATCTCCCCAAGTCCAGCCATTTGTCATTTACCCCACGGAGTAATTGGATTCTGTAAAATGTACATTTAATTTCCCTTGTTGCATAAACAAGGCATAATTTATCTGTTTCAGCAAACTTGAGGAGCATTTGCTGTTCCTGCCTGGCAGTTCTTATTTAGGTATTTACTCTCTCCTGCTTTAAGTGGTGTTAGTTGATGCCTAAATGACAAGCAATATATTCTTGCTGTCAGGATGAAGCAGGGCGATACATTTTTCATATGCAAACTCCAGAATATAATTGTGTGTTTGTAAAAGTAATTTTATCACCAAAAATTAAATGACAGTTTCATCACTTTATAAAAATTCTGCTTATACAAGCATATTTGATTATGCAAAAGTTAATCTGTCCTGCAAAAACCTATGCTTCAGTCAATGAGTATCAGCCTGGCAAGCAGTTACTCACTGGCTTTTTTTCCAGCTGTTCTGCATAGAAATTGGATTGTAAGCAGTGTAATAATAAGGTGTTTTTTGAATTACTTGTCTTCTGTTTTGTCCTTGCAGATGACAGTTTGATTTACATGGATCCTCATTACTGCCAATCTTTTGTAGATGTCAGCATAAAGGATTTCCCTCTTGAGGTACTATGGATATAGAGCTGGCACTGTTTTCTTCCCATATGAATCAAACACTAATTATTTAGAGCTGTTCTAGCTAGCTGCAGCTTTATGGTTTTACAGTTACATGTTATTTATCAGTGTCCTGCCCTTCTTTATAGGCCTATAATCAACAAAAATGACCAGAGGTTAAATCTCAATATGGAGGTTTAATTTTTACTTCATTAATCTTCATCTGTTTTCTTTTTAATGATCATAAAATCTCCAAAATAGATGATCACTTCATTTAAGTAATTTTCCATCAAAGAAAATAGATTATATTTGTAGATCTTAAACCTGTTTAGATTTGGGGTTGACAGTTTGTCTTTTTGGTAATTTTATTTATTTATTTATTTAAATTCAAATTGCAACCAACATCAGGGAGAATTCCTGTGGTATTCAATAGTAGGAGCCTGGAAATTCCTGGAGCTAAAGGAGGTGATTAGAGAACTCAATTTACAGCTACCCTGGGAAAACATTGTCAGCTGCAAGGAATTGCTCAGTGGCCTCAGCACTCACAGTCACATCCTCAGGGCCATCCACACAAACTCTCCTTGGTCTTGTGTCCACCTTCAGGTGAACTTCAGCAGCTCTTGGCTCAGCCTAAGGGGGCATCCACAGCCAGAGCAGAGCTGGAACTAAATCCCATCAAATGGTGTTCAGGAGAACTATTCACATAGAAATAAAAAATAAAAAATCCCAGAGGACCTACACAGGGCTGATGTCAAGTCATTAAAGCAAACACTTGATATTTGTCATTATTTATGCTTCACAAAATGCTTGAGTTAGCATGTTACATAATATAGAAGTGGAAGATTCTCTAGGAAATGAGAAGGTTCTGAATGAAGCAAAAGAACACAGCAGCAAAATGGGCCAGCAAATATCCCAGCCAGGAGGTTTGGCTGTGTTTGGAGATGCTTTAGGTTTGCCCTGTTTGAGATGTTTGGAGGAAGAGCTGGTGAGTGCCAGCTCTGCCTGGGGTGGTTACCCAGATCCTTCCCCTTCATCCTCAGAACTGTTTTGCTCCAGTGCCTCTGAAGATTTTACAGTTTGGGAAAAACCAGACAAAAGGTGGGAAGAGCACAGAGCAGCAGAGCTGAAGTGAATTCCTTAAGATCCTGCTGTGGCCTAGCTACAAAAACACATCTTTTGGGTTCTGTTCCTATGACTCAGCCTCAAAATTGTGCTGCAGACTGGCATTAATCTGAATTTCTAAATAGTACCAAGGTTTTAAGCTGTGTGTGGAAGGTATGCAAGCTGCCAGCTTGGCTTGATCTCATCCTAATGCTTTCCTGCAGACGGAAAATAGATTGCAATTTAATGCTTGGTGCATTTAATAGTATTATATCTTTGTCCAGAAATGTCAAAAGTAAACAGAAATTGCTTTCTTAGTGTGGATAGTTGCTTGTTAGATTTATCTGTAGGGAGTATTTTCAAAATTGACAAATTGTCCAGAATAAGTTGGAAATCAATCCACTCTGTATTGGCTTCCAGCATCCATTTGTTTGGAGGAATGGGGGGAAAGAAACCCTCCCCACTTCTCTTTGTTGTGCAGTGATTTGTGCAGCATTAAACCTCCTGCACAGCTGTAGGGACAGGGTTGCTGCTGGAATGGGATGTGGAAGGCAGGGTTTGATTTTTTTAATGCATTTGATGACTCAGGAATTAAAATTAAAAATAGAATTGCTGTTTATAAAATTGGAACGGTGAGGAGAAGAAGCAGTGACTAAAATCAATCTTGCAGGAATAGCCCTAATCATCTTTGTGGTTATTTTTTAGCAGAGGTTTTACAGAAATACCTCCCGGATTTGTAATCACCAGGAAAGAACAATATATTTTATTATGTAAAACTACTGCAGGGATGGTTACACTCGGATTTGGGAACCAGTGCTGTCTTCTGTGGATTGATTTTTGTGATTAGCAAAAAAAGGGATTTAATAGAGGGAGGATGATGGGTCATCCTCTGTGTTAGAGGCAGAGTAGGGGGGACTGGCTCGCTCTGAGAGCACGTGAAGAAATAATTGCAATTATTGGACAGAGCTTCACCACAACTGCAGTTCCTGTAATAAATAACCACAGAATCAGGGTAGATGGCATATACTTATTTTTTCTCTCATAAATTGAGTGGGGAGCATGGGGAAAGGGGTTTTGTGTTTGTTCTGTCTTACAGCAGGGCTGCTGAAAGTATCAGCTCACAGCACTGGCAGGGCAGCATCTGTCAGGGAAAGAGATTTCACGTGAGGAAAAACCCATTTGTAAAGCAGGGCATGTTTGGTTTTTCCCTGCTTATGGATCATTTTAATATGGTTTTGCTTTTGTGTGTTTTGTGCGTTTTTGAACCCATTTCATTTACTGAAGGAAAATGCATGAGGTTGGTTTATTCCATTATGTCTCTTTTATAGAGGCTGGGGAGGGAAGGGGCACTGGGCAGTGGTAGTAAAGCAGTAAGATAGTGCAAAAGCTGTTACAAATTCAATTTGCAGAAGAGCATTCACCTTCTCTGCCTTGGGAATATTCATAAAGTATTGCTGGGAGCAGCAGAGCTTTGACAGATTCCAAACTAACCTGGTGTGTGGGGAAGTTGGGGAATGCAGCCTGAACTGCAGGAGGTTTTACATGGCTGGGGAAGGGTGGAATCACTTGAATATTTGTGGGGGGTGGGAGAAATCACTGCCAAAGTGTGTGCTGGGGTTTAATTCAGGTGGTGCAGGGCATTGGATGCTTTAAAGCTGTTGGGGGGGACAAAAGTAAACACATGGATCTGTGTCATTCCCGACTGTAATCGTGTTTTGTGTTTTTCAATTGGGAAACTTGCAGTCATTCCACTGTCCTTCTCCCAAAAAGATGTCCTTCAAAAAGATGGATCCGAGCTGCACAATAGGATTTTACTGTAGGACTGTGCAGGACTTTGAGAAGGCTTCTGAAGAAATCACCAAGGTAGGTGCTGGAGTTCCCAAATCCAGAACGGGCTGTGGGGAAGGGAATCAGCCTCGCCCTGCTGAGCAGACCCGATTCTCTGTGTGGCACTGATCAGTGCTTTTCCCGTGCTGGGAAGGCACTGGGTGGGAATTGCGGCGGTTTTTGGGGTGCGGGGCCGGGCAGAGCCCGCCTGGGCTGCGGGAGCGGCTCCACGAGGTGGCACTCGCGAAGTGGCGATGTCCCCTCCAGCCCTGCGGCCCGGGGGAGGCTGGGGACGTGCTGGGGAGCAGCCTGGGCAGGCATGGGGGCAAGGGAAGTGTGGGGGCAAACCCGAATTATTCATTATTTCTCCCTAGCACGGGGGGATTTTGCTGGTGGGAAGAACAGGGCTCTGCTTGGAGCTCCACGGAGCAGGTGCCATCCAGCAAATCTGTCTGAGCCCATCCTTCCCCTGGATAAACTCTGCTCTGGATTCATTTAGGGCCAGTTGGAATCGAGTTTTTTTCTCCTTAGTTATTCCAGGATGTGAGGGTATAAAATGCAGCATCATGGTTGTGTTCTGTGAGCTGCTCTGTGTTTGCTGGGTTCAGAAAATGCTCTGTGAAAAGGATGCAGCAGCAGATGGGCTCAATGTTAATATTCCAGCCACAGCAGTTACCACAGCAGCACAAGGAATTAATGTTTGTCCAGCACTTGGAATGTCCTGATAAGTGGTATTAGTACTGCAGCCAAAAAAGCATTTTTTTAAACTTTCTGCTGATTAAATTAAGTAGATACTGATTGATACTGAAGTTGTTTCTTTGGTTCTTACTTAGAGAGGTAGAAAATAGATTTAAAGAAGTAGGAGTTCCTAAGCAGCAGATCCAAGGAAAGTTTAAATAGTGAAGTTTCTGTTCTTCATTGTTTTCCTGTTCTGTCACATAGAGTGTCATAACATAGTAAAAAAAAATCTCATTACAAAATCAGTTCCAGCAGAAGTTATCTTTTCCCTATTTCTGTTCTTTCAAGTTTGGGATTAATTAGTTTTTTCCTGACCACAGTTTGTGATAATACTCTTGACTGATCCAAATGTTGGAGTTATTATCCTGGTATTTTAGATAGAAGCTCTTTAATATTAGTGACATTATTTTCTAGAAATACATTTCAGGCAGTGTCAGTTTGAAAAGAGGGGAAAGTTTGGATACAGGGACAAGGTCAGAAACATTCTATCAATTGATATTGCAATCCTTCCTTCACATCCTTTGTGTTTTCCTTCTCTTCCATTATTTTTCCCTTGGTTTGCAATTGTAGTGTGGTAACTCTTAAACCATAAAGCTCAGTGCATTCCTAGTGTGCCCTGTGCTGGACTGAAAAATCCAGGTTCTGCCTGCTTTTCTGGGTGATAAGAGGTGAGATAAGCTTTAGCTTTTATACTTGAGGATAAATATTATGGGCATTACATGTTTAGAGACAGATAAATTAGGGCATCAGAACTGAGGCCCAAGTGGAGTGATGGGTGCAACTCTACCCAAACCATATTCAGGGGTCCCTCAACCCCTGACTGTCATTTTTTGAATAGTTCTTACTGTTTAAAGATACCTGTGGAGATTTTTTTACTGTTTTAGACTGATTGTTCTCCTGAAATGGTGCTCAGTGATTTTTAGTTCTGCAGTGTTTATCTCTAGCCTGATGTAGTTCTGCAGCCACTGCAACACTGGGCTGGTTTTTCCCAAGCAGGTAAGATAAAGTAAAACAAATTAAAAAATAAATCAGTGGACAAAACATCCTGAAAGTCTGAAATGTCTTTCAGCATTTAGCGGGGTTTTACATGCTCTTAAAGGTGTTTTTCTGATCTGTTTCAGTATTTATCATTCCCCACACACCCCTTCTCCATGCTCAGTTTTCTTATTTATAAACATAGATTTTGGGCACCCTGGTTCCCTGTGACTGTCACCAATCTGGTTTGAGCCTCATGCTCCTGGCTGCCTTATTTACATTGGTGAATGTGTTTAAACTTCTAATGAAAACACTGATTATTGCACCTGCTGATTCTACCATAAAAATCCTTTCCCCCTCCAGGATGCTCAGTTGCTGCAGAATTCACACCTGGGCTTGAGGAGACCCTAATGGCCATTAACGATTTTGTAGAGATCTTTGTCTTTTATCCTTTTATCTTTTTGTTGTACTCAGTCTGACAGCACATACAGGTGATCTGTGTGCTCTAAACCAGGGGTAGGCAGGAAATTAGCAGCTGCCTGTGAAAGGGAAGTAAATATCTAATAGGAGGAGGAAATGTTTCAATTGTGCAATGCTTTTGTCTAACTAGTTAATTAAAATAATGCATTTTTTACTTACTCATCATCAGGTGAATATCTGTGCTTGCTGTAATTCTTCATTTCCAAGTAATGTTTTATCTGGCTTGTTTTACATTTTAGATGCTGAAATCTTCATCCAAGGAGAAATATCCCCTGTTTACTTTTGTCAAGGGTCATTCTAGAGACTATGACTTTGCTTCCAGTCCACTCCATGAAGAAAATGACCTTTTCTCTGAGGATGAAAAGAAAAGACTGAAGAGATTTAGTACAGAGGAGTTTGTCTTGCTTTAAGGACGTTTTACACAAGAGCATCGGCAGCTGTCCAGGAGAACACTTGCCTTTTAACTCCAGAAATTGTACCCGAATTCTTTCCCCAAAAAGGCAAGCCTGTACTGAAATTGGTCTATTTTCATAAAGATGATAATGTTTTATATGTTAAAAGTCTTCAAGATGTCAGTTACTAATGTATGTGCTAATTATTTGTGCTGACTGCTGGCTGGAGGAGTGTCTGTGCCGTTGTGGTAGTGAAGGGAGATGCTGGGGCTGGCTTTTCCAGGGGTGTGGAGACCTCCATGTTCCTGTCTGCAGCACAGCTGGAGTTGTCCCCTTCCCACAGGAACAAGTCCCAGTTCCCACAGGAACTGCCCCACCAGTTCTGCCACCGTGCCACCATCCAGAGCAGCTCCTCTGGAGAGGTGAGGTTGATGGATCAGGAGCCACTGGCGCTGGCAGTCCTGCAATAATTATATAGGCTGAATTGGGAGTTAAGATACTATTTAGCAGTATGACTTTCTAATGGTTTCTCATTAAGCTTGCTTTGGAGCCTTAATATGAGGAGTGAAGATAAAGTATTACCTTTCCCCACAATTTTTAAAGGTTATACTATTAATATTAACTGCAACCAATCAAAGCAGCTGGAGACAATTATTAGAGGAGAGCAGTGTTTGTTTCCTGTTTCAGCTACTGTAATGGTGAGGCTTCTCCTGCCAGAGCAGCTTTTAAATCAAAGCCAAGGGGGGTGGATGTGGAAAATTCTGGGCTGTGATGATTTTTTGTTTTGATACGTGTCGTTGCTGTACAAATGATTACTTGGTGGTGTGTGTTCTCAGATTGCAGACAAATGTACAGAAATAGTTTCATGTTTTAACAAAGTAAATACAATATTTAAAAAACCATATTAACGCTGCTTGGGAAATAAAAGAGGTATGAAAACATGAAGTGCTTGTGCCTTTTATATTAATATTAGATCCTCTAACAGTGAATATAATCCTGCATCTAAACCAATATTGTAAGGGGTGAATACTCTGTTTATTTGCAATAAAGGCAGATTTTATTGTTGTGTTGTAAACCAACTGTTATCTGATCTAAGTGCTGCTCAGGCACAGAGGCACAAGTGTTACTTATCCAAATAATAAGCATCATGTTTGTTCATTAAAGCACCTTTTACTTTTATGAGCAAGAGGTGACTAATGGATAGATTTCAGGCAGAGCTACACCAGGTCTGTGTCAGAGCTGGAGGATGCATTTGCATGTGTTAATTAATATTCAAAAAAGGCAAAATGTTAATTTGTTTTCAAGGAAAAAAACCCCACACATTATTTGTCTAAATCAGTAACCTCTGCACTGCTGCATCCTACTAATATTTGGCATAATATGACTTTTTACTAACAAGTGTGTGAGGATGTTTGGCTTGATCTTCATATTTTTCATTAATAGCCCAGAAGAGGGAGTAAACAACGTATTTATGGAATTTAGATGTCAAAATGAGGAGAATTGTGGATGGCAGAGCTAGAGGAGAGAAGATTGCTGGTGAGTGGAGCACAAGGAGGTGCAGCTTTAGCACAGGCCTGAGGGTGGTTCCTTTGGGTGGCTGTGGACAGGAAATCAGACACCAAGTTGTGCTTTTCTTTCACATTAAAGAAAAGCAAAGCAATCAGCTGCTGCATCATTAACAGCTCCTGTCACAGGGCAGGGGGCTGGGCTGGTTCCACTGTGCTCTCCTCTCTGCTTCCCACCAGGAAGGCATCACAGGCTCAGGAGGACAGGGAGAGCCTTCAGGAGCCTGCAGGGATGGATTGAAGAAGATTTCCCTTGGAGCTCGGTGGTTTTGTGGCTGTGCAGCTGAGGAAGCACAAATGTGCCATGGATGTGCACTGGGAAGGGGGAGAGGAGCTGAGGGAATGCTCCATGGGCAGGAGCCTTTGTGTCTCTGTGCTGAATTCCATCACTGACCCACCCAGTGCAGCACAGGAGCTCTGGCTGAGATGGGAACTGAAGGATGAATTTTCCTTCTTCCACAACTCCACCACCTGAATTCAGGTACCTTCAAAAAATCCCATGTGTACAGACCCACCAAAGCCTGTTGTGTCTTCAGAATGGAGCTGCTCTTCCAAAGGCCTTTGGCTCGGAATTCTTGGAATGGAAATGCTCACAAGGAATTACAAGAGCTTTAGCACAGAAATGTTAAAAAGGAAAATGTGGGTCTGTCATTCCAACAGCAAACTTCCCTAGAAGGGTGGAATGGTTTCTCTTCTCTCAGTCTTTTTCCAATTGGATAAAAAAATGTAGTGGCTGAAACATCTTTGAACTTATTAAATAGTGAAAGTTTTTCCCTTTCTGAGGGAAAGAAAAGTAGCAGTGCTAGAACAGCACCTGGGTTGGGGGTCCTTTAATTTGTAGCAAATCCTAGTTCACAAAGGCAGGATTTTCTTTAAAGCCTGCCACAAATAATTGTTAAAAATTCATGGCTATTTTCCGGGGTTTTCATCATGGTTTTTGTCCAAGGTTTAAGCACAGGCAAGTCCACAGAATGCCCTGGTGCACTTGTGTATAGGGGTGACACAAGTTAAATTACCAGGTTACTGGAAATTGATGTTTTTGGGTAACTACAGGGGACTTTAATTGGAAACTATGTTAATCGTGTAGTAATTTTCTTTACCTTGTCTGCATTAGCTGCTGAAAACCAGGCAATTAATTCGTGTCATCAGTGTTGCTGCTGCTGCCTTCAAACACAAAGCTGAGGAGCATCAGTTACTCACACACCCAGCAGTGGCCCAGGCTCTGGGAGACTTTCCACAAATCTCCTGCCTGAGAGCCTGAACAGGAGCGCTGCAGCCTCGGAGCTTTGGCCCCTCACTCCCTTTCCTCTCCCTCCCTTCTGCCATTTCTTTCTTCCTTACAAGGAAAATTCTCTCTGCGTTTATAATATCTGGCATTAGCTTGGCACAAGCTCAGGCCTCTCAATGGAGACTCTGCCTTCTCTTTCCAGGATGGATATTTGCCTTGTTTTCCAAACCTTGGCTCTCCCTGGCACTGACCAAAGCCCAGCACAGCCCAGAGCTCTGCTGAGGGTGCTGGTTCTGCCCTGGCAGCTCAGGGTGTAGGGTGAGGGATTTCTCTCCTCATGGGGAAACCCCCAGCCACCACCTCCCTCTCTCTGCAGCCTCTCCCATCTCCAGCCCACCTTTTAAAACAGCCCCCAGGCACTCCGGACAAGGCAGCAGCTGATTTCTGAGGCATTTGCAGAAGCCCAGGGCACTGCTCGCCTCGTGTTTACACCTGAAATGGGAATTTCTGGAGTGGTCCTTCAGGAGAGGAAATTATTTGCTGATGGTGGTAGAGACAGCTGATCTCAGAGGGAAACAGAGCCTGGAGAATTGCAGCCCGGCTTCCAGAAGGCCTGGAAATGGGAATAGACTCACACCATCACTAAGTTTGTTTCATAGAATACCAGAATCCCAGACTGGCCTGGGTTGGGAGGGACCTTAAAGCCCATCCAGTGCCCCCCTGCCATGGGCAGGGACACCTTCCACTATCCCAGGCTGCTCCAAGCCCCATCCAGGGGTTTTGTGATGCCTCTCTTTAATGATTTCTTTTCCCTCTCACCAGTCCCCCACGCTTCAGCAGAGCTGGAAAACTGGGGCCAACCTGATTTTTCTTTTGTGCTTCTTTTTTTTTCACCCCTCCAAAGCCAGAAGCTTTGGCAGTGTGAAGCAGTAGAGCAGTTCAGTTGTGCCCAATGGAGGCAGGGCAGGGATCTCCTGTTCCCTGCTAATTCCAGTTGGGAAATGGACTTGCTGCAGAGACCTGATTTATTTCCAGCCTTATTGACAATCTCTTAAAGGCGATGATGGAGTGAAAAGCAGCCATCAGTGAGTTATGAAGGGTCAATAATGCCACAAATGAGCACAAACAGCAGGCTTGAAATCCAGCCCTCCCCACGTTCTGTTTCCACAACCATTTCATCCAAGGTCACTGGGCTTTTCCAGGGAGGCCAGAGCAGCAGGAGCCTCCAAGAGGAGGCCAGGTTATCCATGGCCCTTTCCCACCTTGGAGCTGATTATTATGGGGTGCATTCCCCCAGCCCTGCATGGGAAGCCTTGCAGCACAGGCAGGAACAATAACCAGCAGCATTTCAGCTCCTTACACGATCCCTAATCCCAGAGCCTCTGGCAGAATATTCCAGCAGCACAGGGACAGCCTCCCACCAGCTTGCTTAGGCCGTGCCAGAATCATATAAAAGGATTTTTAAATGATGTTAACTTATTTGTATTGACAAAAAGGTGCAAAGAGGAATTTGAGGGCATCAGGATCCAGCCCTGGGCACTCACGGTTTGACCCTGAGGTTTGGTGTCTTCACAAGATGCTTCTGCTGCCTAATTGGATGAACTGAGCTCCATAAACAGTTCCCTTCCCTGTTTGTAAGCAGTCCACGGGCAGCTGTAATTGTCTGAATCCACAGTGTGAATAGTAAAAAGAGCTTTACTTAATGACTGCAGCAGCCCTGCTCGAGTGAGAGCTCGCTGGTATTTATTCACAGCAGAATTCACGAGGCTTTTGTTTGCCATGAACACTCCTGCAAATAAAAACTTGCTCACTCTAATGTTTATGAATAAATGTGCTCGTAAATGCCATCAAAGCAAATCAGCAGGGTTTTATTTATGCAAGAAGATGCACAAATAAATGTTTGCTGTTTTCACCCAGCTCTGGTGGGTGTTTAGGCATGTGTTAAAGCCAAAGCTTTGTGAGCTCTGCTCAGCACTCAGACGTTATTCCTGCTCTCCATCTCCTCCTTTCCTACACTCTGATCCTGCCTGTGAATCCCTGGGCCCCAAGGAAAGGTTGTTAAAGTCAATGTTTTAGGGATTATCCACATCCAGCAGCTTCCTGGGTCAGTGGATGAGGTCATGGAAGGGACTGGGATAATTTTTGGCTGCCCAGGACTGGGAGGACGGGATGGAAAGGGGTTTGTGATCACAGCTTTGTGATGTTTGCATGGCACACAGCAGATAGCCAAACCTGCTTTTTTTGGCATGTGCTGGCTCCTGGAGCAGGGTGGGGGCTCTGTCTTACACAGAAGTGTGGGAGGTTATTACCATCCTGTCTCAATCAGTGCCCTAATTAAATATAGGAGAGGATTTTCTTTCTAAAATGTAAATGTCAAGCCTTGTTAAGGAAAATTAAAATGCACTGAAATGAATGTGATAGGAGCTGTGGAGGTGCTTAAGTAGAGTATCTGTATTTATTAGAAAGGGAACTAAAAAGGAAGTATTTTTGGAGCTCAATCCTTAAACTGGGCCATAAGGATTTTATGCAAATTTCCCTTCCAAATCTGCAGTTAGGGACTGGTTCCAGGGGTGAATTCTATGTCCCAGCCTCTAAAAGCTATGAAGCAATATCACCTGAGACTCACCTCTTTCCAGGATTTATCTGTACAGATCCCTCCTCTTACCAGGATCTCTTGGCATTCTGTGCTGTCCACACTTCCTGCGAGTTGGACTTGAAAATTCATGTAATTCCTTCCATTCCCTGTTCCCTTGAGTCCAGCAGAGCACAACAGTACAGAATTTAAACCTTCATTCAGCAATGGGATCATCCCCATTTACAAAGAACCCTCTTTAAAGCATTTTTCTGCTCCAGCCCACAGTGAGCCTGGAGTGGGAGCGTCAGTCAGAACCTGCAACACTCAAACCCAAAATCCTGGATAGGGATTAGGAAAATCAGAAAACTGAATGGTTTCAAGGGCTCACAGAGCAGAACTTCAGCTGATCTCAGAGAGGCTTCAGCTCTGGGCTGTGATCTCAGCCTGACCAAGGTCAAAACCTGAGGCGTGTTCACATCTGGAGCAGGTGAGTTGTGTCTCTGTGTGGCAGTGAGGGCACACAAAATACAGCATTTGTTAATTTGAGCACAACAAGCTCATGCCTTTGCAAATACATGAAGTTTTTTGGCCTTTCCAGACCAACCATTGGTTTGCTGTTTTCATGCTAATACAAATTCTTGTATTAAAAGGAGCATGGCCTTGGGTTCCTCCATCCTTATGGGAAAAAGTTACTTGTCTGATGGTAAACAAAGAACAGAAGAATTGATTCACTGTCCTCACTCTTAAAAAGATGGTATGAAGCCATAGTGAAGCAATTTTAATTGTGGCTGTGTAACACTTGCCATCAGTAAGATCACTTGTGTTCTGTTTTTAGGGACCGGGGTGCTGGGGAGCACACGGGGCATTAGAAATGCAAAACATGACCAATGTTCTCAGGGCTGGGCCAGGGCCACATGAAAGAGCACTTGTGCTGGGATGCTCAGCTCTGAGGGTATTCTCTGTTCAGCATGTATTTACAGAGATGTATGAATATTTGATTAATGAGTCATGGTCTCTGGAGAAATTTAATAACTGTACTGCTGTACAAAGGCAGCTCCTTCACTGTTAACACAGCTGCCAATAGTGTCACTGACACTGGAGCCCTTTCTGCATCTAATATGTGCTGGGGAGTAAATTCCTTCCCTACTAGGGAATCCATGGCACACATTATTCTCTTATCTGTTTTGAACTGTTGCAGGCTCAATTTACAGACCCTGATTTGTAAAGATTTTTCCAATGGAAACAAGCAGTGACATGTGAGCCAGAAAGCAGCAGTTTCACCAGGCCCTGAGTTACTTGGAGGGTCAGTTCAAAAGGAGAGTTGCTTTAAAAATTCTGTTTATAAAATGCAAAAGGAACAATGGATGAAAATATTAATGGAGAGCAGAGTGCTCCAGCAAATTCGGACTGCCTCAAAAACTGTTCAGTGGGATTTCAGAGGCTGTTCAGGGATTGCACGACTCACGACATGGGGCAGAGGTTTTCTCCCTCCATGACATCAGACCAGGAGTGTTCTTCGTTTTTGCTGAGCAGTTTCCCAAGGATAATGTGCTGCTAATTTTATAATTTCCTCATTTTTATTCCTAATACCTATGAAAAGATCCATTTTCACTTAGGAAGTTAGGTGTGTATTTTAGTGGTGTTACTCCAGCTCAACTGCTTTAAATAATAGGGGGGAAAATGTCAAAAAAAGATAAATTTAGTGCAGAGGCTTTCACTAGGAGCTTTAACTGCAGGTTAGAATTATACATGCTATGCAGAATTTCCTGCAACACTTCTCCTTTGGGCCACAATGCATTACAGCAGACGTATAATGAAGCTGCTATAAAATCCGTGGTAATTAAGGGGGATTTGACAGTAATTGCAACAGTGAATCAACTTAATTATTACCTGCTTCAAAGAGAGCTAACCTGATGTTATAATCTAACCTTTCCTACTTCTAAAATGAGAGATTAACCAAGTATATGTAGCATTTAAGAATTAAATCTGTTGAGATAGAATGATATTAATATACTTTTCCTATACATTTTCTGTACATGTGGGTACAAAGCAGCCAAAGGAGCAGCATCAGAAGCTGACAAGCTGCAGCCAGGCTGAGTGTGTGCATTCATAAAATAAACAGAGGTGAGCCAGCTCCTCTGCTGCCTGCTGAAAGCACAGGGACTGCAGCCAGAGCAGTGCTGGAAAATGCTACAGCACACACCAGCCCAGCTCCCTGAACAGCCTCGTGCAGGAGTGCATTGTCTTTTCATGCTGAATTTTAAGCAAAATATCCTGAAATAACCCAATGTAACATTGGTGTCATCAATGCTGGCCTGATCTTTCAGCTCTTTCAGCCCATATCAATCCAAGCCTCACTTTTGCTTTGTTTTCAGGGATTTTGAGGTGTGTTACCTGGGAGCAGGGGTGGCTGGGGCTGATCCAAACCCTTCTCCAAACTCTTCCCAGTGCTGTGCCCAGCTGGTGCCTGCAGCTCCATGTCTGCAGCAGTTCTAGAAGGGGAGAGGTGCAATAATAAAGCTTTAAAAATACCAGAGAAGTGAGAATTAGCAGCATCAGCATCACCAAAACTTGCCACAACTTTCACGAGAAGGTCATCTGAAAAACAAAATTCACTTCAGCTCTGATCTGAGGAGGGGTTTGATCATCCAACTGAGGCACTGACTCGTGCAAGACCTTAAAATAAACCTGCCAGTGTTTACTTCTTCTTTTGATGTGAAACAATCTTTGGTTTTTAGATGTCCTGACTCATAACATGCTGCAATTAATGCCCAGTTTTTCCTACCCTAGGCCCCAGTTTTCAGCCAGTTATCAAGCTGACCTGGACACACAGGTTAAAGGTGTCACCTGCCATGGGTGTGGGATTTGAAACTGCACTAAGCCCAAGCCATCTCATCTTTAGGACCTGCTTTTACAAGATTACAGCAGTTTAATCTGCCTGGAAGTCCACCAGGCTTTGAATATTGTTGTACACTAAAAATGGTACAAAATCTTGGTGGTAATGGAAAAAAAATCTCATTTCATTGCTGACCATGTGACTGTAAATTGAGAATAAATATCCAACTTGCAGGGGAAATCAGGCTGGAGTTTCTCTTTATGTACAAGCAGTGTAATCTCTCCATCATGAATCACATCTGCAGACTGTGGAAGATTCAAAGTGCCTGGGAATTCATCCCACTGTGTGCCCAAAGTGACCCCACACCTGTATTTCCTACCAAGGCTTTTATTTATGATGCCCCTTCCTGCATCTCTCATTGTAGACACTTCAGGCTCCCAGAACCCAGGGAAAAATCCCCTGGGGATGAACACAGCAATGCTCCAGCCCCTTCTAGGTGGCTGGGAGAAAACCCCCTCCAATTCCAGGCTGGGAAAAGGTTGGGATTGCTGAGAGCTCTCCACAAGCAGCTCCTCCCTGGAGCTCTGCAGCTCTCCCAACACTCATTCCATGGCAGGGAATGGTTTGGGATGGCTCCTTTTGTGCTCTGCTACCTTTGGAATGTGCCCAGAGAGGGACAGGCAGCAGTGAGGTGCTCATCCCTGCTCCTGGGCTGCTGGAGCACAGCCTGTGGGATTCCAGGTGCATCTTCCTGGAGGCTGCAGTGACTCTCTGCTCCTCGGAAGGGGAGGAAATGGCAGACCTTAAATAACAAATTTTCACTGATGCTTTTTGCTATTTTTACAACACATTTTAGAATAAATGAGAGATTAACACAGAAAAAAGTACTTAAGGTCCATGCTCAGTAACTATTTTTTCATAATGTTTTAATGGATTCAGGGTTGAGCTCCACTAAAATCTGGATTTATTAGAAACGCTCCATGCATTTCAGTAGAGTTTTTCTCATGAATCTAGATATTTTACATTATTTCAATACAGCTGACCCTCTGTTTCATTAGAAGTGCTCCAATATAACCCATGGAGCATTTCTAATGATTCTGGTTTTACAGCAAATCCAAGGGTCAGCTGTACTGAAAACAATAGTGCTAACCTCTTGGTTTATTAGAAAAATGCTTTCTGTCTCAATGGAGCATTTCTAATAAATCAGATAAATAGGGATCTCCCACAAAAATGCTCTACTGGTGAAACAGACAAATGGGTTTGTTGTTATTGAGATTTTTTTTAAAAAACAAAGATTGTTTAATAGACTTTTTTGTTGCTCACTGTGGTGTGATCCCCTTCTACCCTGAGTTTGAGACTTCACCATGAAAAGTTAAGTAAATATCCCTCACAATTCCCTCAGAAACAGGTCAGGCACAAGTCCCAGTTTGTGGGATGCAGCTGGGGAGTCCCCTCCCCATCCCTGGGACCATCCCTGGCTGTGTGTGCTGGACACAGCTGAGGGTTTGAGGTACCTGTGCAGGTGGGCTGGTGGCACTGGCAGGAGCTGCAGTGACAGCCTGGATGTGGATGTGAAGCCTTCTCCAAGAAGATCCTGCACCATTGAGCCATCAGGAACAGGAATGCTGGGCACTGGTGCTGGTCCAGTTCAGACAGAGCAAATGCCAGTGCTGGGAAATGAAAAAAAAAAAGAAAAAGAAAGCCTTGGTAAGCTGAGACAGAGCTTTCTGTTCAAGAGGAAAGGCCAATGAGATCATTTCAGTGACTCAAGATTTGGTTAGAACGTTCTGTATTTATGGAATGTATTTTGTGCTGTCCATATATTTCCCATGGTTCAAATGCCCCCCCGCCAGCTCCTGCAAGTGCATTCCCTGTTCTCCCTGTGAATTGCAAACCCTCGGGTGCAGGCCAGTGAGTCTCAGCTGGAACAGGATTCCCATCCTCTTCCCCACACTCCCAACAATTTCAGGGAATCTGCTGACCACTTTCTGTGAAAATCTGGAAATAAAACATGCTGCAGTGGTGACAAATCCACAAACCCAGAGACTCCACTTTAAAAATGATTGGTGTGTCTGAGTGGTCTCTTATTTTTTTCTTACCGAGTCGGATGACTTTGCCTGGCAATGAAAACAGAGAAGTACACAAAGGAGTCAAGCAAATGGATTTTTACCTGTGGGGTGCTGCTTGTCTGCCCCTGTGCCTGGGGTACAGGACTGTGGGGCTGTGGGGGGATGCTGACCCTGCCTGCTCAGGGCACTGAGAGCCCTTGCAGAGGAGCAGGAGAGTGTGAGCCCCACTGATTCCCCCAGAATCAGGTCAGATTCCTGATTTCTCCTTGCACAAGTTCATCCTGCAGGACCCACTAAATGCTCGAGAAGTCCTTTAGGCCAGAGCTGCAGGTCAGGGCAGGAGCTGCTTGCCCAGGGGGTTTCAGCAGCCCCAGCACCAGGCAAACCCCCCTGGCTCTCAGAGGAGCCTCAGCAGTTCATCATGTCAAGCCTGGCTGCTGAGTGCTGTGTCTGGGGCCTCTGGCTGTCAGAGGCAGGATTTCATCTCAGCCTCCCTAAGGCCATATAGAAAGCCTAAAATGTTCATTTATGTTTCTTATTGTCTGGCCAAATCTCTGTGTGCTTAAAAAAAAAATCGGGAAGTTTAAAGGTTGATGCCTGATTATCACAGGTTGGAAATGTACTCGGTGTTTTAAAAAAATTTAAATAAATTTATTGTTACAAGCAGCAATGCTTTTGTCAACTCTTGCTTCTCCTACATAAAGTATTTGTGTGTGAAATGTTTCCTTCCGTGGTGTTAGTTCCCAAGATCAATCTCTCCCATTATATATTTGCAAAGCAGCTCCATTAAGGATAAATATCACTGGAGTGGTCTCATTCAGAGATATTGTAAACACTTTCTGTGTAGTGCATGAGTATTTATGGATGTGGGAATTTGTACCTTGGCTGATCAGAATTTCCATGTTTGTGCACAGAGCAGTATTCCCGGAATAAGCACGTGTTTATACCATGTGTAGATTTATGTGCTTTATACATTCAATGTACCTGTGTAGCCATAATTTGATCTGCTGTTCAGAATTTATTTCAGTTTTCCACATGAGCTCTCTCAAACAATGCTAATTGTTTCAGAACCAAAATCACTGATGATAACTCTTTTAGGAATTGTCACGTTGTCTATAAATATTTAGCGACTGAATTGTATTTGCCAACGTATCCCTGGATTACAGATGAAAAGGGAGCATCTGCCGAAATTAAAAGTGGCCACATTTTCACTTGTAGCTTAATTAAATGCCAAAATTTATCTACATTAACAACAAACCGCTGAAATTTATTGATCAATTCACATGATATAAGTTGACAAATGGCCCGAGCAATTTCCATAATTTTCTACACGTGTTAAAATTAGTAATGAAAAAGGAATCCTCCATCAGCGGCGCTGGGAAATGGAAGGGGGGTGGTGATGGAGCGGTGCCCCGGGGCAGAGCGGAGCTGTGTGTCCAGCAGAGCTGTGTACAGATGGGCCTTTGACAGTCCTACAGCTGTTCTCTAATTGTCCATTAAGTGTTCTATTGATTCCCTGATCCCAAGTACGCGCTTTTCAGGCCCAGCTTTCGTGTCAAGTGGCAGACACATTCCTGCCGGAATGACAGAGCTGCTTGAAACCTAAAAATGTGGGCTGCCACTTCCAATCCCGCTTCCAAAGGAGAAGCCTCCCTTAAAGAGCGCCTCGCCTTTGAGTCCGAAACTTTGAGCGTCAATCAATTAAAGTTGGAATTCCTCATTAAGCTCCCGGATGCTAAAGGATCCTGAGGATGCCGGCCCGCCGCAAGAAGGATTATTTCTTGTTTAGCTGGATGCAGATTCTGCTCTCAGACCCCTCTGACACGTGTAATGATATTCTCATTTGACTCGCAAGTTCACTTTTAGCATTTTTTTTTAAAGCAAGATCATCTGCAATTCCGGCTCGTGCCAGTCAGGAGGCTGTTTAAAATCATCTTTCTGTAATCTGAAGAGTGAAAGATAAGATGCGTATCTGTTGCGAGGACCATAAATCTTCAAAGAAACAAATAGCCATAGATAAAACTGTAAAAGTTATTTAGTTCTTTTCCGAAAGAGGTTTATTAATCTAAAATTTCCAGTCCATTGTGTCACGATTTGGTTATGGCACTGTATCTCATTTTGTGCAATTCTGTATCAAGCAAAGAGCTGAGAGCCTCATAGCTGAAACTTGATCAGTTGTATTCAGATGTATCATCAGAGCCAGGGAAAAAAGGAAATATAAAAGAATAGCCATCTGAACAGAGATCTGGACTGGGAGAATTTTTGTGGTCCGTATTTCCTCTTATTTTACTGTGGTGTTTATGAAGTGGGTTTAATGCTAAATTGAAACTGAATTTTAAATTCTTGTTTGTCATTTTTAAAGTGCAGTTCCTGGTAGGCAGGACACAAACAAAGTGTTTATGGACTCAATATTTGGGGACCATCCTCGGTGATTGTGCACAAAATGAGCTTTCCCCATATGCCACCAGCACCATTTGCCTTCGTATTTTTCTTTTCAAAAATCCCCATCATTTAAAAACGACGTGAAGCTGTTTTTGATAGAGCTTAAAATAAGGAGAATTATTTCTCATCGAGAAGATTTTTATCCTCTACAGGTAATGAAAAACCACTCTGCTGTGAATGCTTAATACCTGCTTATTCTTTGATCACCCCTCCTTGCCCACATTGGTGTTTGCACCCAGCTCGCCCTGGTTTGTGTCTGAAAACCTTCACCAGCCCCTCTTGGTGGGGATCCTGAATCCAATTCTCCAGTGTGGGGCTAAGAGAGGACGTGGACCCATCAATCAAATTAGTTACAGCCTTTTAATTTAAACAGGATTGCTCATTTGAGCAGAATTAGGTTGTTTTTTTTTTTTTTTAACTGAACCTATTTGTCTTTGGGAATCAAAGTTACAAGCAAAGGAAATGTTTAAGTGAAGAAGTGAAAACTCAGATGGGAATTCCAAGAACATGAACGAAATTTTCTCTCGTACATCAAAGGCAAACAAAGGAAAGAAAGGGAGAAAAGAAATGAAATAAAAGGAAAAAAAAATAAAAAGAAATGGTATGTAAGAGGAGGCATTTGACATTTTATAGCCAGAGTTTCTTTCTATTCCATAAAAAAGAATATGTGTCAAATTAAAGAAATAGTGGAGGAAGCTGTAGAAAATGGTACCAGGCACTTCTCATTTTAAGAGTGTGAGTTTGGGGTTTGAGGATGGGACAAATCCACCAAGGGGACAGCAACCATCCTTTTGTCACCATCCAGAGAGGAAACTGAAGAGTCTCTGTGATATAATAAACCAGATACTGATACCTGCAAAACATTCTGTAACTCTCCTTCATCCAAGCACTTTCAATTACACCATCAGCCAGTTTTTAAAAAAGATTTTTAGAAGCTTTCAACTGTAGACTTTTGTCTTGTTGAATGAACTTCAGCTACACTAAATTTTAAGTAAATTTGTGATGACTGAGCAATATACATTGGCTGAGCTAGAATCCAATAACCCACAGGACAAATTAATTTTCAACAAAAAGGGCAGAAACCTCAAGTGCCATGAGTGTATGGAATCTCAGTCTATCTCTCTGGAGCCATTTTTGCAAATCACTACAGCTATTCATAATCTAAATCAGTCTCCTTTAGCAGCAGAAAGATCTTTTTTCATGACAAAACAGAAGATGACATTCATTAGTGCCTAACTTGCATAAGCTACCTTAAATTTATTGGTGCTCTTATACTTATCTGGGTAAGAATTCCTTTGTCTACAGCTATAGGAAAATTCCGGACGTACTACTTAAAAATATAAATTGTCGCTTTTATCAGAACTTTTGGCAGTTTACTTTATTTTAGAAGTAAAACTGGTGGTTAAGGTTTTAAGACTTCCAATGGGCGTTGTTTCAATCAGGGTTAATATGCACCCAGGATAGCAATGCTCAGGGAAGGCAGTGCTTGGACAGAAATCTGAAGAGCTGGGCCTGCCTGGAGCACCAGGTGCTAACACATCCCTGGGTTTGAGCAAAACTTATGGCACTGCAAAAGAATCCTGTGACCTCTGTGAGGATTCAGGGTGGAAAAGCCAAACCCTCAGCTGGGGGAGTGGAGATTTCTGGGCAGCGTCTGCTTTTCTCCTGTGATAGATCATTTCCTACATGGAAGGTGACAGAATTCCAGACTGGTTTGGGTTGGGATATTCCCCTTTCTCAGGTTGCTCCAAACCCTGTCCTTGAAGTTCTACCAGGCCAAAGCAAATATCCCATATCCCCCAGGAACTGCAGAGCCTGGTTATGGTAAAAATGCACATTCGAGGCACTATATAGGAAATAAAATAGAAATGGATTTGCTTTAATGTGATGCAAGTGAATACTGGTCTTCATCCACCTGTTTTATAAACTCCATTTCTGTCTCGGGTACAGACTGTTAATTCCTAAATGCCTTTAGCTTGATGTCTCCTACTTGGGATACAACTGCAGGAAGCATTGTGACCTAAAGATTGACATACATGTCATTTGTGCAACTGTGCTTTATTTCTTTGTGCAGGAAAAAAAAGTGGAACAAGCATCTGTGACAGCTTTTGCTACAGCCTGGGTAGAGCTAAATGATCACAGAGTCGCTCTTGCCTCAAAACACACGAGCATGGTTTCAATTATAATTTCTTTTATAGGGTGAGAGTGGACAGGGCTGTTGGAATGACAAATGAGAGAGATAAAATAATGAGGATGGTGCTGGCTCTGCCTGCTCTCTGTTTCTGGGTGGGATGGCTTCTTGTGGTGGGTCCCACACTGTTAACAGAAGGGGGGAATCTGCAGCAGGAATTTAGGCTCAGGGAGTGAGGAGGTGATGAATTTAGAGCAGGTATTAAGGGAAGGTGAAGAGATGATGAATTTAGAGCAGGTATTTAGGTTCAAGCATGTGAAGAGGTGATCTCTGCTACAGCTGCTGTTATAAAGCTTTAAAGAGTACATGTTGAACTGCTGAGTTTTTCAAAATGTTTTCTAGAGTCTGTTTCTCTTTCTCAATTTCCACCCTGCAAAGTAACCAGTGAGCTGCTCCCAGCCCGAGGCAACAGAACAAACAGCTCCCACAGTGCTGCAGAAGCTGCTCTGGTTCCTATTTCTACCAAGGAGTTTTGGTCCTAGCAAAGGGACAGGTAAATGAGGCTGATGCTCAGCTACAGAAAACACATCAGAATTATCATCATCTGCATGTATTCGGATGCTTAGGAACTCAGGCTGAAAGAATAAAATAAAATGACCTACCAAAGCCTTCTCCCAGGAATACAATATCTCCTGCATTCATCCCTCAAGCACAGCTCTTGTCACAACTGGAGTGAGAGCGATCCAACCCAGGGCTGGAAAATGCAACTGAGCCCTTGTGATGTAGCCGGGGAAAGTATTTTGAATGGTTTTACACATTTTTCTCTCCAAATCTGAGTAAAAGTTCAGGTGAGCTCCTATTTTGGGGCATCTTTCTTTGGAGGAAAGGCAGCTGTGTAATTCTTGTTTTATGGCTGCGTGCTGTTCCCTCCTGTGCCTGCCTGGATGACCTTGGCCAGTCATTTCCTTGCCATAAAGTGGCAATTGGGCTGTTTACTCCCTTCCCACAGGTGCTCGGGAGCTTAATTAATACCTGCTTTGAGATCCTCAGAAGGTGCTAAAGTGTTGCTATATACCAAAAACAATCTTTGTAGCTCTAAACATAGAAGAGGAAAGGGACTCTTAAGGATCTGCGGGTTTGGAAGGTGCTGTAGGAAGCAGGGAATGAGTGCCTGATGTCCTGCCCCATATCCTGAGGGCACAGTGTCCCTGCCCTACAACTCATCCCTGCAGAGTTCTCCCAGCCAAGCTCCAAACTCCACCAATTCCTGCCCTCCTGGCTGGTTTGTCAGGAAACAGGGGAGCAACCCTTGGAACATCACTTTATGGGCAGGAACGTGACTTGCCTCAGGAGAGCTGGACATGGAACAGAAATCCTGGTGCTCCCGTGCACCTGGAATGAGAAATCTGCAGCTTTTCTCCACCCACTGATGGATGAATCAGGGATGGATGGGCACCACTGGTGCCTCAGCACAGCCTGGCCATGCTCAGTAGTTCCCTCACTGAAGGATGGGAGGGACACTCATGGGCAGCCAAGAGAAGCTGCCAAGCAGCCCCTGACATCCAGGAGAAATTGCAGAGCTCAGGAATTGTGAGAAGAACAAAATCAAGTCCTCAGCCTCCAGGCATTGCGGTGGATCTCAAACCAGCCTTCAAAGGAAGTTTTGCAGCGGGGTGAGAGCAGATCAAATCAGGCTGTAAATGTTTGCTTATTATTGTCAGGCTTTAAACTGCAACCTCTGCAATCTGTGCTTCCTTTGGAAGCTGATGGAGAGCAGAACAAAATGGCTCAATTCCAAAGTTCCCATAGCTGGGTGTCCTTAAAAGGGAGCCAAACTTAATTTCAGCCCTGCCTGGTTCTGAAGAAACCTGTGCTGTAATCTGGCAACTTCTCAGGGTGCTCCTGAGGGGGGAACATGAAATAAGGAGGGAATTCCTCCCTTCAGGCAGGTTCTGGGTCTGCAGCTCAAGCTGAGGGTACTGAAATAAAAACCTCTAAGACTGGAGAGGACACTGCAAAGTGTGGTGGCCACTGGGAATGTTGAGCACAGACCCAGAGGGATGGCTCAGGATCATTGTCCCTTTCCTGAGGGGACAGGAAGGAGCTGCCACAAGACCTGTGAGCACTCAGCACTGTAGCCTTGAGCAGCCAAGATGTCCAGCGAAATTCCTGTCCAAGATGCCCAGAGAAATTTCTGATAGGAAAACTCAAGGCTGAACAGCTGAGAGAGAAGCAAATAAGGAGCATGGAATTGTTGGAGAGCACCTGCTGCAGTGCCTGCCCAAAACTCCTGGATTTTAGCCACCACATGTGCCTGCCGCCCCTCTGTTAGACACCCACACTGCCCACCCACTCTCTTCTTCCACAAGGTTTAGGGAAGTGACTCAAACATTAGTTAAAAATTTAATAAAAGCATTAATAAAAAAATTAAAAATTCATCATAGCATTAATAAAAGAAAGTTGTATCATCTCCAACATTTATGTGAATCTACAACAGAGCTCAAGTGTTTCCCAAACATGAAATACTCAAAATACTGAAGGAAAGGCAGGATTTGCCTCAGGAGGGTGTCTGGTGAACACACACAGTTCTGGGAGTTCTGTTGGGTTCTAGCCTCTCTATTTTGGGCCTTTCCTTACCAAGGGATTCTCTCTTTCTCTCTGCTCCAGATGTTCAATTTCTCTCCCAGTTTTTCCTAAGATTTTTCAAAGCCTTTGAATCAAGGGGCTGAGCATTCGGAATGAATTCAGAGCAAACAAACTAGCACACACCCCCAAAACCAAGCCCTGGAAATTCAGTGCCTAGGATCCTCCATGCTGCATGTCACCAGAATCACCCACGAGCAACTGTTCCAGCCTTGGCTGAATGCTGCTGTCTTAAAATAAAAATAAAACCAATATAATAACAAATTTCCAGTGGCTCATTTTCCTAAGTAGCATGGAGAGGAAAATACAAAACCTGGAGTAAACATTTAAAAAAGAACATATCAGCGAGAACTCTGATACACAAAGAATTTATCAAGAATTATTCTATGTGACCCAATCTCTGTTGCCTTTGCTTATATATATATTTTTTTGTTTTTTTTTTTTACTCTGCCACATCAGGGCACCCAGACCTTGCCACAAGGCATGAAACAAATCCTTAAAGCGAGGTGAGCTTTTGCAAAAGGGGGAATAATCTGAGTAACCCCCGAGCCTCATGCCCACAGTGAGTGTGCACTTCACCAGTGGCGAATGAGAGCTCTGATTAAACATGATACAAAAAGAGCCTGCAAGTAGCACTGTTTACTAACATTTCAATTTCTATGCCTCATTTATTAGACTTAGAATAAAAAGGTTAGAGGGGTGTTTGGGATTGTCTTTAACCTTGATGATATTTCCACTGAAGCAGCATAATGGCTCTTAATTGCTTAAGTGAAGAGAACATGTTGACATGTCCTTCTTTGTGCTTAAAGCCCTGTGCCTGAACCATTATGCTAATTCAAGCATTATATACACCAAAGTATTTATGGGACTGACACAAGTGATGTTGCAGGTAAAGGGCTGTGAAATGGTCTGTAAACAGAGAGAATTGATTCCGGGCCCAGAGCAGTGCTGTTAAAGTCACAGCCATTGAGCCGCCAGCCCCACGGTTTCTCTGCAGATTGGCACAGCACAGGGGTGGCTTTCCTAACGTGGAAACCAGCCACACACACCCCAATTAACCTGCAAGCAAGATGGACTTCACTGTACCTTCTTCTTCTTCTTCTTCTTCTTCTTCTTCTTCTTCTTCTTCTTCTTTTTTTTTTTTTTTTTTTTTCCCTTTTTGAACACAGAATCCTCAGTTGTTTGTTAAAATATTTAGGTGCTTGAAAAAAAAAAAAGTATAAAAGGATATCAGCAGTGTGACTTGTTCCTGCGTTTTTCCTGCTCTCCCTTCGAAGGGATCATAAAGAATTTAGACATGGTGTAAATCTCTGTTCAGAAATAAATAATCTCATTAGGGGTTTTATTTGCTTATCCAGCATGGGAGCTGTGTGGATTATTAAGGTTTTCTGCTTTGGATCTAAGACTAAGGGTGATATTTTACATTATATTGAAATAATTTATTATCTTGCTTGGTTTTTTACTAATAACCCGCAGTTTTTGGCACTGAACGGAGTTTTAAATGTCCAATTTCCTTTAAACCCTGCATCTAATTTA